>NW_004797314.1:1854430-1859909 GCF_000002075.1 Aplysia californica | reverse complement strand
TAGAGAGAGAGAGAGAGAGAGAGAGAGAGAGAGAGAGAGAGAGAGAGAGACTGAGACTGAGAGAAGAACTGGGGGAAATAATATTGACGTTTGTCAACATTGCACAGAAAAATAACAATAAGGTTATCATCATAAAACCCGTAGGATCAGCTAAACCGAGGAATCATTTAAACATGGCGAGCTATGATCATCTCTGAGTGAGGCGTTGGTCTCCTCTGAAAAAAGAAGCAGATTAATTAGTAGTTTTGTACCATTTACAGTTTAAAGAACTTAAGATATCTGTACACATGCTTATCGGGGGTTGGGTGGGATGGAATAATAAGAAGCTACAAATGAATAATCTCTTTAGCAAATAGCACCTTTCGTGTGAAGGTCAGTGCGGCAGAAAATTGCCATCATACCTTAATAACTTACTTTTTACATTTATTATCTTCTTCCTGTTGTACCGTAAGATATCTTCCGGAAGAGCAATTTTGGATCCAGGACTAAGTGGGTGGCTTTTGCTGTAGACATTTTGTTCTGTTGGACGACCTCTTTGGCGTTATCCAGCTGAGTCTTTCGTGGTCTACCCCTGACCCTGTGGCCTGATTCGCCCGTGTCGCATTATCGCACAGCTGGTTGATTGGGTGGACAGTAAATTATCATCAGGACTTAGTAATCGAACCACTTATTTTTTCACTATACCCCTGATCCTGCTTCATATCTGTTAATTTACGGACAGTTTAGTTCCTTACGCTGTTTTTACTAAAGAGTATTTTATCTCACAGGTAATGATCTCCCCCTTTCGGGCCATCAAGTCGTCAACAATAAAGGACAAAATATGTGATCAAATAAATAAGGAAATCTCAGCAGTCAGCAGCGTGTGTCTGACGAAACTCCGAGAGGGCGCTATGTTATGAGGGGCGCACGAGTGTAGAATCACAACGGGCCAACACTTGCCTCTCTTTTTGCTATCGTAAACTCGACGCAATTCGTCACTTTTTGTATTTAATCCTACTGGACACGCTTTGCCCTTATTTTATCGTTTCCTTTGCACATTCAGTACCTTTTGTGGTGAACACGCGTTATTGTACTAAAGTGACGTTTCGGCTGTAAAGATATTATCTGACCCTTGTGGCACAAAGCACCAACTGAAAATGGCAAGGCCCTGAATGATAGTCGTAAGACATTTCTTTTTGTCCTCGAGAGGAAAATGTCATGAAACTTTGTTTCAGTTTAACGCCCCCCGAACTGTGAAAGAATGAAGACGACAGTAAAGTTCAGAGAGGGCGAAACAACTATCTATGACAGTTAGCACGGTGGAGAAGGAGCCGAGGCGAGGTATTATGGGACACCACCCCCTGAGATCAACCGCCTACCCTCCAACGTTCACACTTTTTTTCATACCATCCATTTATGTGTCCCCCCCCCCCCCCCACACACACACCACCTTTCCTCACACTTAACCCTTCCATTTGAACGTTTCCTTTCCCCCATCTGTTTTTGGAATTGGTATTATAATTATCGGGAGGCTGAGAGTTTTTTGTGTGCAGAACAGTTTAGAGGTTCAAGTCCCACTTTATTTTTGGGACTGAATACCCAACCTGCGTTTAAACGAGTTTTAAACGAAAACGCCATCTCAGCAGGGAGGTGTAGACTCAAATCTAGCTCACCCGTGCATTGCGTAAATGAGCTGAATGTGGCGAACCGGAAAACCCAAAAAATTTTCACAAAATTTTAATGAGAAAAACTTGCATCACCCCAAGAGCCGTCTCTCTCGAGATTGTCTGAGTATTGCACAACCACTGTGGAATATTTCCCCTAATCCTGACTTGTTTTGTCAAAGACGAAGACACACCGTTAGCTCATCTATTATCTAGTCTATTATCCATTTGTGGTGGCCAAATTTTGCTATTCAAAAGGCTTTTTAATGGCTGCATCGACCGACATGCGGTTTTCGCCAAAAAATTCTTTAAAATATTCTCCAGATCATGGCGCCCCTGGTTTTTTCAGTTTTGAGACAGTTTTGCTGCAAAAAGCTAAATTTCTTTATTTCGCCGATCGCTTTTGTAGGCCGACGCTTCTGTCTCTGTAATTTTAGAAAACCCGGAAGTGATATTTCGCGAGGCGCATTTTGTTTTGAGAGTATAGATCTAGACCTTCTAATGTTTTGCATCTCTCTAGATTTATTTCCCCATTCCAGTAGCGTGTAAATATAGTAGGCCAATGACTTTTACTTGATATTAAAGCACCGATCATCCCTTTCATCGAAAGGAGGCCCAGCTTGTTTGATTTAATGCTAAATCACGAAGCAAAGCAGACTGGTTCAAGTTCCCCGAGGGTTGTTGCGGCGTATTTGAAGCTCTCCACTCAGTTAGCTCGGTCCTGTTGAAAACAGAAGTTAAAAAAATTCAGAAAACCTATTATTTTGAGAGAAAAAAATGACAGCCTGTTGGCATGAGCAATGAACCCATATCACATTAGACAGATCGATAATATGCTTTGTGCGTAAATAGAAACACCCTCCATCACCCCCCCCCCCCCCCACGAAAAAAAATGCTCCCCAAAAAACAAAAACAAAAACGGAAACAAAAGTAAAACAAAATTTAAAAACGCACAATCAAAGACGTAGACAGCAAACAAACAGTTCAGTAATACAAAACAAAGAAAACCACCACCAAACAAAATGAAAGAATACCAACACAAAAAAACCCAACAACCCACTAACAACATAAAACAAACACAATAAACAAACCAGCTGTCCGTAACATAAAGATTGGTCACTCACTACCTTCTTCCCCCATCCTTCCGTCCAAGTGACAGAAGGTGTCTAGCAGAGCGTGAACTTCTTACACAAGTAAAACTTTCTTCAACGGGTACTCCATTTTCTGTCAGAGAGAAACCCCCTGGTAGTGACAGACACTAACGTTTCCTCCCCTTTGTGTGGCTCGCCTTTCGCCGTCCTGTCGCTTTCCGAGTACACCTCCTTAAATCATCACTGTTTGGCGCTAAAACAGGGATACAGCACTGATGAGCCCCCGTGTCAAGATTTATTCCACGCCTCTCTTATTAATATCTCCCTCATGCCGTGTGCATCCTCGCTACTTAAAACGTGTTTGTTTAATTACTTATCATTCCCACCACCTGCGTAGACAAAATATGCTCCACTGCCTATGTGACTAACGGGACAGAAAAATGTTACAGGATCATAATATTATTAACAACGTGTGTCCAGAATTTACGCTAGACGTAAACTGACTTCTCAGTCTCACTGCACATTTATTGTGTACGCCGAAGTCACTTTACTTCGAAGGTATGAAAGCTATATCAACAAAAGCCCTGAATATAACAGTTGTAGTGTATCACGAAAACTGAAACGTTATCATTGTGCGATTTTTGTTCATGGCTGTATATAACAGTAAGATGCTTTTTCTGGACATGTGAAAGAGCTCATGAATTTTAAGGTTTTTGTTTATGCGTTCTTTATTAGGCTCAGTATTCACTTCATTATCCTTTACAGATCTCGACAGGTGTGCCACTCCATGGTCGATAAAGAAATGAATAAATAAATACGCTTTCAATATTCCTTCTCACTGGATTATTTTGCTTTTGCTATGGATCACGGCAATGTCACAAGAGCAGAAATGAGATGTGCATCTCAATTGCGTCTTTCATATTTGCGATTTGTCAACGTCAATGTCTCCTGAACTTGCCGTGCCAACTTTGTTCTGAATAGCAGCACAACGCCAGGTGAACAGAAAGAAGACCTGCATACTTTTGAATGTACCTAGTGAAAGGCAGAATAACATGAATGGATAATGCGGACTGGAAGACGCACAGACACATATACAGGTGCACAGACTAGGAGTGCATTTACGATATATTTATATGTGGACTTAAGTTACAATAAGTTGATTTAAATGACATGAAATGTTTGTACTTCCTTAGCGTCTCCAGGATGATTCCCTCTCACCCTTTCTCTAACTAAATGATATGATAATCTTATGACTCAGATTGCTTAAGAGGGAGTGTGTTGTAAATGCGACTTCCAATCCTGTGAGTCAAGATTCCCCACTTCCCATAGCGCGCTAAAGCTCGCTATGTCACTACCAAAGGCTTTCTTAGACCTAAGAAAGCCTATCCCTACCCTATTCGTGTACGTTCAAACTAAATTATAATCTCCCTGGTATATTCAACGCAGGTGATCCTCATAAATCTTGACCTATCAACCGACCAGCTATCTTGAGTGTTCTGCTTGTTAACGGTTTGTGTGAACACATTTTTTGCTCAAACATTACCGGAAGGCTCGAGACATGCAAAACACAGGTAAACACTTCTTCCGTTCACTTCTCTTCGTCGTCTCTGGCGAGAACGCAAAAATCACCCGTGGATAAATAAAGCAATCAGAGCAGACAACCGGACACGGTAGTAATTAAACTGTGCACGCTACCTTGTCATGGCGAATACAAACATGTGTCCAGCTTTTACCTACTTTCAGGGAACGGGAAGGTGTTTCACACTGTTAGGGCCCGCCGTTTATCAGCAAGATTTATGCCGTCCAACATTCTCCGAGAATGTGTCTTGAGGCCTTTCAGGAAATAATAAATTATAAAATCCACTTGAAACTGACGCGAGAGAGCTTTGGGGGAGTAACACCGTGTGGGTTGTCTTCATCATATTGTACTGCTGGGGACTGGAAAAAGGGACACGTCACTTTAGCCTGTAGTTGGATACCCCATCAGATGGTGATAACTTATTATGCTTGTATGTGCTCTACAAGGAGAGCACATTTTCTCTGTTTGAAAATTGAAGGTAAAATTATAAGAACCATAATTGTTTATTTTGGTTATATAATGCCTTTACTACAAATTCTATTTTGTCGCTTTCGATTTTGTTTAGATTATCTTTTCTGATGCTAAAGCAGAGCAGCACGAAGAAAAATTTCTATAAATACTGACTGGGAGACAAAGTAACAGTAAATGCGTCTTTTTCTATGCCATAATATCACTATGTATCCCCTGTCACTTTTTCTGTTGGCTGTTTTTGTATTCTTGATAATAGGACCAGATATTTCCTTCGACATCACGTTTCCCTTTTGCATATTCATCTAATGTCGCTTATTATTCATCTGCTCATTTCTTTCTTTTGCTTTTCTTTTTGAGAAATTCGGCCTAGTACATTAATTTGTTTCTATTCATTTACCGATGATAAATCTCTAAACCACTTCCAACGGGTTATTAGAATCTCACTCGAGTCTTACTCCTTAGAGGTTTTATAGCCGTCAATCTATATAAGGCTACGTTCAAAATTAGCATTCACAGTTGGTGAACCGTAGAATTGCTTTGTCTTTGTGATTGGCCGTACATTCATGAGGGGAAACCCCGAGCCGCCGCCATTGTGTATGATTATGAACTGGGATAAAGAATGGAAAGAATGGAATCGATCATCGTGTTTTATACGCGAATACGCGAGCCAATCCCATAAGATGTAGGGGAAAAAG
>NW_004797314.1:1850919-1854330 GCF_000002075.1 Aplysia californica | reverse complement strand
TCCCACACCTTCTCCTCCTCTTCTTCCTCCACCTACTCTCCCTTCTCTCTCTTTATTTCTCTCTTGCTCTTTGTGTGTGTGTGTGTATTTGTGTGTGTATTTGTGTGTGTGTATTTGTGTGTGTGTGTGTGTGTGTGTGTGTGTGTGTGTGTGTGTGTGTGTGTGTTTGAAATTTAAGCACCAAAACTTTTTGTGGCCTTGGCTTACTATGAAGTGGGTGGTTGGAGGACGTCAATGGCAGGAACTACTCCTATTCCGTTGTTGTTTCTGTCTCTTTAGTTTGCTCTTCCCATGGCTCTTGAAAAGCGATTATCGTTCATGTCTGTAAATCATTAACAAGAACAAAGTGAACGTCTAGTAAATCATACACGAAGGAAAATTTGCGTTGTTCTGTTTACTCTGGAACAACACAACAATTTCCACCTTCTGAACTTTTAAAATGTGTTCAACAAATTAAAAACACTGGCCATTGAAATTTTGCTTTAAAACAGCAATATGGATCTCGTCTAACTTCAAGCCGTTATTGAACATTCCCCGCCATCAGTGAGTTCTGTTTTATATTCTTTAAAAGAAATTAATTTAAAAAGATAAATAATGAACTCGAAACATTCCGTTTATGAAAGACCTCATTGTGATAACAATGTGGATCACATGCACCTGCAAGAATTTATTGAACGTTCAACACCTTTGACAATTTTCTAACTCCAAATTTTCCTTAAATTAAAGCCCACATTATGTTTACTTTGAAAGAATAAAGCTGCTTCAAGCATCTTAAATTTCAATGTTCTGGACTAACCGTAAACCTTCGACGTCCCGATTAATTCCACTTTAATGTACATGGAAAAAACCCAGAAGAGTCAGCGTCTAGCTCGCAGGCCCACCCACAGTCGACGGATCGGCCGACGCCAGAGTGTGGAGAAACGGATTTGTCTGGTCGTCTGCTTAGCGCGGTCTGACGTCTGAGAGTCTCGCGCGAGTCTCGGTCTCGTCTGCAAATGCCGTCACGGGTTTACTTCTGGCAGACGAGAACCTCACGACTCGACATCCTCTGGTAGCATTGGTATGCAGTTTTTTCCTACCTTTTGTGACAAAAATATTTTTAAAAAAATAATTTATTTATCTTTTACATTAAAAATTAGAGACCACCATATCTCCCAATTCTTCTTCTTCTTCACCTTCTCCTTTGTATGTGTGTGTGTGTGTATGTGTCCAAGACAATCACCCGTACAGACAACCACTTCCCACTTTTCCTCGTGAGTTTTTAAATATTGTATTGGCACTTCCCAAGACATGCACCTGTCTACGACAACCATTTTTGTCCTGGGTTGCCATCATATATCGATATGAATATTTTGTATTTATCTTAAATAACAATCTTCCTTCACCTGTTCCCTTTCTTTCTCGTACTCGCCGTCTGTCTTTCATTTTCTTTATCTTTTTCGCCCAGAATTCTTCTTTGTTCTCCGCGCTTCGCTGCCAATATTTAAAAAAAATCCCTTTTCACCTGTTTTACTCTAGCCACTTACCCAAACGTTGTGCTCTCGGCCTGATTTATTCGTGCCCATTAACTCGTTTTATAAAAGCTAGCCAAAACATCTTCCTTATTAACATACTCCAGGATTTTCATTATCTGGATTCAATTATGTGTTTCTTTAAACGAAAAAAAATGAGTTTAAAGATAATTGTAATGTTGTTTAAAAAAAAATTAAGTTGAGAAAAATCTGATTGACCAACATCATCTCTTCTCTTTTATCTCATGGCTTGTTGTGGTTTTTTGTTTTTTGTTGTCTAATTTTGAAAAAAGGAAAAGAAGAAACAAACAACAACAACACATGCATAGCCGAGGAGGAATGGCGTCACACAGTCATGCCTAGTTTCCTGTGACCCTCCGTTTCCCGCCCCCACACTGTCACTCCCAGGCATGCGTTTCCAATCGGCGCAGAGCCGTGGCGCGGGTCTTCCCACTATGTCTGGGGACAAAAGCCTCTTGAGACGTGGCCCGAGTTGAGATATGCGGCGTCACACTCTCGCCGCTAGTGCCCAGTTGCACAACGCAAACCTTCAAGTTCAGCTGTCTTTCTTTGGTCACAGAGAGGCGTAAACAGGATTGGTATTCCCATAGAATTAGAAGGAAAAAAATTAGGGCAGATACTGGGGGGAGGGGGGGATAAATGAACTCGCTGCACTGTGAAGTACAAGAGTAGAGGGTAACACAGATAAGTTTACATAGATACGTTGGTCATACAGGTCTTAAATTATTATGGTATGGACTACGTTTTACGACCCTGACGAGTTAAGGGGGAGGGGGGTATGCAAAACTTCTTTTAAAAAATCAAAAGGGGGGGTTTAAACAATGCATTCTAGCCTGGTGTCAACTGATCTAACGGCTAGGCTCTTTATTGGCCGTTGGTGACTCCTTCAAATCTTATAGACATACTAGTACTAGTTACTGCAATCTGAAACTGAAATCGTGAATGTTACTGGTCATATCACTACAGAAAGTTTGTCTCCTTGGGTTCAAACTCCAATCCCGCAATGATTTAATTATCTCGAAATACTACATGGCCTCTTAAACGTTGTACAATTCAGAAACAGCATAGCTGATTTTTAAAACAGTATGCTAACACAACTGTATCATTCAGCATCTGTGTTCATATTTTGTTAATGTTGCCTTTCCAAAGATATTTTCAACTTGTCGAAATACTAGTCGAAGTGCACCACAACATTCTCAAGAAAATGAATGTTGTACGAACTACTTGATGGAGGTCATATTGTAAAAAGTTTTAATAGTCGATTTTTTAAGGATTGTGGAACGTGGGCATACTTAAACATTCATAAATATAATGGCCGAGAACATCACCGATAATATTTGGCTTTTTGGAACCCATAAGAGCTTTTACGTACCCTTTAGTAACGTGGTTATGCTGATTGTATTTGCACCCTCTATCTCATCTCCCACCTCGGTGATCTTGACTGCTTTTTTACCCCCGGCGATGTACTGCCGATCGTTGGTGAAAGGGAATCATAAGTTCACTTGCTTCGTCTCGTTGTGTTTGCCTTAATGCCCAATGTCCCAAAGTAATCTCGGACTCGTTACCAAGAGAAAGGTCCTAATGTCCTAATACATTATTGCGTGTATAGCCCAGCAGTTTGTTTAACTTCCCTTAACTCCGCCCCCTTTTCTCTGTTTGGTACCTCCGGTGTTCGTGGTATAATGGTCAGGCTCATTGCCGTGGCACGCAAAATACACGAGTTTGATTCCCGTGTGGAGAAGTCTATTCTATAGAGGATCTCCGTCTTTTTTCTGGAATACTGTATCCCACACCTTCTCCTCCTCTTCTTCCTCCACCTACTCTCCCTTCTCTCTCTCTCTCTCTCTCTCTCTCTCTCTCTCTCTCTCTCTCTCTGTTT
>NW_004797314.1:1846835-1847969 GCF_000002075.1 Aplysia californica | reverse complement strand
TGGGATGAAGTGCCTATGTTTATTATTTACCTTTGGCCATTGTCCGCTCTTCTTTCATACTGCTATTGTGCACAAGTGTAAGTGTGTTATTGTATTTCATAAGCTATTTATTTAAACACCCAGAGCAAACAGATTCCCATAAGGCGTTGCCACTCCAAAATGAAGCAAAGCCACTGTATTACAAAGAGGCTCGATCAGTCTACTCACGCCCACTCCCGATAAACGCCAACAGAAGAACACATTTTACTTCACCCTTTCCCCTTTCTCGCAAGGAGCATGTCTTATTTTTATTAGGCGATCTGTTAAGGGTGGACTACGCAGGTGCAGCCAGTGTTAGGAGGCATAGCAGTGTACCTGGGAATTCCCAATACTAATACATATATCTTAACGATGTGTGCAGAATAATAATATTGACATTCTGTCTGGAGTGTGTGTGTGTGTGTGTGTGTGTGTGTGTGTGTGTGTGTGTGTGTGTGCCTTTGTCTTGAGGTGTGCAAGCAAGCAAGCAAGACAGATAAGTAGTGACGTGTTGCTCTGTTTGTGGAACTCGCACCTCGCCAGTGACTGATACGTGAGAACCGTGGTAATGCTTTTTGTTATGAGAGGTGGGATTTGGCACTCGTGGGTTATCCACTTCGTTATTGATACTGTCGTAGTCGCTGTAGATCTAGCGCTGTTGCTACTGTTTGAGGATAGTCCATCATGGAAAAAGGGAAGGGGGAGGGAAGGGGTGAAAAATGTGGAGTAGGGATGTATTAGTATTTTTAACTATAATTTTGTGCCCGCGGGTGGGGAGAGGGAATGGGGGCGATTGTGTGTGGGTCTACTTGTGTATTTATTGTGTGTGTGTGTGTGTGTGTGTGTGTGTGTATGTGTGTGTGTTCGTTACTGTTTGTGAACATGTGTGTGTATATGTGTGCTTGTGCGTGTGTGTGGATGAGTGCGTGCAGGAGCGCAAACAGGTCCTCTAATACTCAGAAATGGAGAGGGAGAGAAGGATTTTAAGAATCTGAAAAAAACGTGTTTGTGTGTGCATGCTTACATGTGTGAGTATGCGTTTTTTAGTTCATGTGTTTACGATTGGGAGTGCGTGCATATGTGTGTGTGTGTGTGTGTGTGTGTGTGTGTGTGTGT
>NW_004797314.1:1844378-1846707 GCF_000002075.1 Aplysia californica | reverse complement strand
TGGTGTGTGTGTGTGTGTGTGTGTGTGTGTGTGCGCGTGCGTATCTGTGCGTGCGCGTTGTATATGTGTGTAAGTTCTGTGCACGTGCGTGGATATAAGTATAAATGTGAGGGTAGATAAATAAATTATCCATCACCGAAACGTCCGTAAAAGAACGTGACTGCCAATATTCAGACTAACCGCTATTATTCAATCACTCGTCTGTGTCCCTGTGTGTTTTTGCATAAGTACCGGTGTAACGTCCCGACAGTGTAAATCACCTGTTACGACAGCGTGTGATGTCCAGGGTTGAGGGCTCTCGTGCCCGCTGTGTCGTGGTTACCCGTAACATACGTCATTGATAATCCAGTCATTTCTTTGAGAAGAGAAGCGAATGATTGATGGTCATTCTTTTATTCATCCGTTCGTTCATTCATTGAGTTATTCCTATAATATTTTCTCTCTTTTTTTTCCTTTTTTCTGTCCTTCCTCCATTCATTCTATCTATTAACTCCTGTAATCTTTGGCACTTATATGACCTAATTGTGTTGCAAGTGCCGTCAAACTTTCACTAAAACTAAATTAATTCATTCCAAGATTCTTTTCTTCTTTTCTCTTTCATTTGTTTTCATTCTTTTATTCTGTTATTCTTTCTTTCTTTCATTAATTTTCTTACTCTGTTATTCTTTCATGTTTGATTTATCCCCAGACATATGCTTTATTTTATTATATTCATTCAGTCTTTTTTACTTGCTATTCCATTTTTTCATTCCTTTTGTTTTCATTCTTTAATTAATTAGTGATTTAATTCCTTTCTCCACTTATTTCTTTAATAATTTATGTATCCTTTTCTTCTTTCATTATTCATTCAAGTATTGGCTCTTTAGATTCCATATTACGCCATTCAAACCAGGTGCGTCTTGGAGAAAAGAAGTGTAGTCTGGTGATTTTAAAAATGCTAATCATTTATCCTCTTTAGAAGCCCCAAGGTTGCAATCAATAAAACTGTACAGGAAGCCTGAAAACTTACTGACAATGCAATAGTCTAGACACTGGAAACAGGCCTTATTTCTTGTATTTATGGCATTTGTTCAAAAGAATGAAGAATCTCACAGCTTAGGATAACATAAATAAGAAAACAGAAGCAACAACAACAATAACAACAACAACAACATCCGGCGGTGGCATCTCTATGGGGAGGATTCAGGGAGGTTGGACTGTCTCACCCGCTACCCAAGAGAGGCGCTGGCCCTGGCGAAGTGCACGCTCTTCGGGGCTCCAGACATTTCGAACGGATAGGCTACCACGCACACACACAACAACAATAACAACAACAATAACAAAAACAACAACAACACCAGCATCCCCAACAACAACAACAAACAGCGCGCGCGCCCGCGCACACCCACAAAACCGAGCTTCTGCCCAGGAGGAGTACATGTCTGGTTTAATTTATTATGACACGACTGCCGGACCCAACTTAAAACCTCACTATCTGTACCATACTACATGTTTGTCTTGAGTAACTGGATAGTCATTCAGTTACAGTGGCTTACTATTTGAGCTCATGTTACACTTCACCTTCTCTTGGGAACAAACCAGTTAAACGGTTCATTGTCTCCATATTGGAACAGTATTACACAGCGGCATTTAACTTTTAGCCTTGAAGCGTATTATATTGTCTGCAGTAAAGAGATGGCTAGATCGGGGTGATAAGCAGTCGTTTATTTCATTTTTAACCCATGGTTTATTGTATTATTAAGTATTTAAGACGAGGAAGTGTTAAAACCATGGGTAGTGGGAACGTAGGGTGGAAATTTACCAGGAGAACAACAGGATTCTAGATAAGGGAAGTGTCGTTCAAAGGGGGGAGGGAGGAAGCGAAGAGAGAGAGGGGGGAGAGACAGACAGACAGACAGACAGACAGACAGACAGACAGACAGACAGACAGACAGACACACGGACACACAGACAGACAGACAGACAGACAGAGAGGAGGGAGTAAGGAAAGGGGAGTGCAAGGACATGATGTGTTCTATGTGCATACATATATTATGCTGCATACACAATGTGCGTGTTTGCTGGTATTTGGTTTGATAACAATTTTAGATTTCGTTCATGAATTCGTTACCTAGTACTAATTCTTCATCTTCAAACAACTCACTAGCACTTTTATTTAAACTCTCCATCGATTTCCTTCTCGACCCATGCAAACTTATTCCCAAGTAAAGTCTTCAAATCCGTTCCCCTCCCCCCTCTCAACAAAACCCTCACACACTCACACTCACACACACACACACACACATACACACACACACATACACACGCACATACGCGCACGCACGCACAC
>NW_004797314.1:1841229-1842638 GCF_000002075.1 Aplysia californica | reverse complement strand
ATAGATAGATAGATAGATAGATAGATAGATAGATAGATAGATAGATAGATAGATAAAGACAGAGAGGAGGAGGAGGAGGAGGAAGAGGAGAAGGGCAGTATTCACAGTTATTTTCTCACAGCAACTCACAAATGCAAGCAAGCAAGGGATTACATCATTTTCTCATTAGTATCAGTCAAATCTTTCACCAGCCACTCTCCCTCCCCCCTGAGCTGTTTGGAAATGCAAATACTCAGGTGCATGCTTATATAGTGGAACAAATGCTCACTTGTCAGGCTAGCCGGATATTTGCGAAAGCTTTCGTGGTGTGTTGTTGACGCCTTCTCTCGTTTGGACAAGGCGGATAAAGAAAAGTTTGCAATCTCAAGAAGCCATAACGCCTCGTCCTACAAGCCTATGAAAAGAGCATTGGAATGGAACGAGTGTCTAACTTGTACAGTACCTTGGGTGGTTCTTACGGTGCTCCGACCACCGATGTGGAAGTGCTGAATAGGTGTGTGACACACGTGCGAATAGCTAGGCTTCCCCTGCAGAGTCAGGCCATGGAATAGGAATCCCGGAGAGAAATCTTGAGTGTGCTGAAAAGCTCAAGGAGACAGAGGAGTGATGGTTCTATTGTGCTCTCTATCTGTTACTGCCCAAGCGCCTTCATCTCTTTATGCCAATAGCGTTTGCGTGTCTTTTCGGTGTGTCAGGTTACGAGTGGGTATACAAGTGTTTGCTTTCAAACTTGGACGTCTCTACGTGTTTCTGTTTGTTCATAAGCTTCGTGTTGTGCGAAACTTTGGAGTCTTGGCTCTTCAGAGCTGAATGGTTGTGCTTTTGCTCTTGCTTTCCGCATATATGAGGTTAAACGCTGCCAACTATGTTTGCAGTACGTTTCTTTTTGACATGTAAGTCCGGTGGTTGGTTGGCGGGGGCTCTGGAGTGGTTTATTCCTTCTTTCCTATCAATCATCTATCATCCTGATCTCTCCTCCTCATTTTGTGTTGGTTACTCTCTTGTAGCGCCTTTAATCTTCGGCACTCATATGAACTACTTGTGTTGCAAGTGCGGCAAAATTATTACCAAAACAACAGTTACATCGTCATTATATATATGTGTGTTTGAAATATACATGCCATTTTGTGCGTTTGTACGTGAAATCGTTTTAAATGAAGAAGCAAGGTAATAGCTTTAAGTTTGTATTCTAGGACCTAAGCCAACTATTGAGATCCCCTTACATAAGATCACTTCAGGTCTATAAGGCGCAAACCTTTAAATTGAGTACACCTTTATACAAAAAAACCCAAAAACGCTGCACTTATATCACACAATTGCGTTGGTTTTTAATTGCGTGAAAATCTTAGAATCCTATACGTCTTACCATTGTGAGCACAAATAAATGTACATGGAGGTGTTAATTAAGC
>NW_004797314.1:1831424-1840209 GCF_000002075.1 Aplysia californica | reverse complement strand
TGAGAGAGAGAGAGAGAGAGAGAGAGAGAGAGAGAGAGAGACGAATTGGGGGAAGGGAGGAGGCAGGCAAGAAAAATATAATATTCAGCTGGAAATTTTTAAAATTTAAAAACGCCTTACTTTCCCAATTCCGAAACAAGTACACTACCACATGAATGAACATGTTCCTTTCAGTGTACTGACACTACCAGAACAAATCCTTCAAAGTACTATGACGTTAGCTTATAGTTATTGGCTGTTTTGCTATCGTGTTGCCGGTTCTCTCTCTCTCCTTTGATTGCGTCATGTTTTATCTCTCCAAGTTTTGTATCCAGGCAACTGCGGCGATCTAAGACGGGTCGGCTTATGAATTCTATCATTGCCCTCATAAATCCTACCAAATAAGATGTAAAAGCTCAGTGTTCGAACGTGGCGACAAAAGACCCCCCTTTGAATCGAGCTTTGTGCCGTAAGCTCCATAGTGTCAGCGGACGCCCGGCTGGACGTGGTGGTCAGTGGAGACCACTAGTGACCACTGTCTCATGTACCCGGTCTATACTGGCTCCCGACTGCGCTCGCAATGTCTGACACCCAGGCACGCCGACGAAACCAAACACGATTTGATGACCCAGCGCGCGTGAATTATGACCGGTTAAACGGCAGTTAAGGTTAACTTTACGTCCGGTCTGGACATTGAGCGTCGCGCGAGTTGCTGGTCAACGGATAACCTCTGTGGTCAGTGAGCTGTCCCCGTGGTCACTGACACGCCCACATGCTATCAAGATTCCTCTCTGCTCTGACCGCAATGGGGAACTGTCCGACCAGAAAAGTCGTTAGCGGACGCAACAGTAAGTCATGTGAACCGCTTTAATAGGATTATCTCAGCTGGTTGTTACGAAAGCTATGGATTTGACAGACGGGCGACTTAAAAAAAACCCACACATTCTTGTAACCGGCATACACACGAATGCACATTTTCTAGACGCTCAGCACGGTCATGTTCCTTCCTTGTCCACCAACCCATAGTTTCGCTTTCCGGCACAAAAACGCATAAACGCACAGCCTTGCAGACTCATTAACGCACGCACGCACGCACGCGCACGCGAACGCACACACACACACACACACACACACACACACACACACACACACACACACACACACACACACTCACACATACATGAGAGAGAGAGGGGGGGGAGAGAGAGAGAGAGAGAGAGAGAGAGAGAGAGAGAGAGAGAGAGAGAGAGAGAGAGAGAGAGAGAGAGAGAAACAGAGTGTGTCGCATGTAAATTCAGGAGAGGAAAACGAATATTTGTCAACACCTTCCCCAATCTATATCCCCTAAGTACACGTAAATCGACACCTACATTGACAGTAGAATATCGATCGATTACTGCAATTCCTAAAGCTTTACTTGTTTTACTACCAGGTAGTGAATATATAAACGGACCATAGCAATTCGATTTGGCAAACCCACCATGGCCTTTCGTTTGCTTTTCATGTTTCAATGCGAGGAAAAGAAGAGAAACAAGCGTGGAAATAAACAAACAAATAAAAACAAACAAGAACGTGTAAAGAATGCATGAATCGCAAGTGCACTGCGACACTGCCGTCCATGAATCCAACTACGAGGCAACCGCCCACAAAAGTATAAGAATCTGTATTATAGAGAAATCAAAGCTCTCGTCAACTGTGGCCTTGTTCGTGAAATTTGTGAGTTCAATACCCATGCGGAAAAGCTATTATATCGAATGGTTTTTTTTCTTACTATTGATATTTAACCCACGATAAGCGGTATATATATGCTTTTTATTATGGAAACTGTTTAACAGCACACACGTGTTTCGTAAAATATTGCTGATATGTGTGTCATTTATGACTTTTCCTGTGTCATGGAAGTCATTTTTTAGTTGAAATGCATAATATTATGTTTATGTCATGTGTCAACTTAGCCTTAAACACTGAATAAAATACCTAGCTCCCTACTTTCTTTCAATTGTGATTTACCCCACTCAAGATTAGCCCTGGTACTGGTAGACAAGAGACTGTCCATTTTGGAAATGATCTAAACTGTGTCGATGGGGGTTGAAACATTTACAACCTGTCAAACAGGCACACCGGTGTGTCAACTCTTTCGATAAGGTAGGGGCCGTCGTATAAAGGAGTACGAGACGTGTTTGGGCATTCTGTAATGCGCCACGATCGCTCCGAGTGTGCTAATTGCAGTTCCTTTATGATCAATTGGTACTTTCTTCGTCCTTGAATAGAAAAGTGGCCGACTCAAGGGGGCGGCGTTTCTGGACTTGACCGATGAAGTGCTGTTTAAATTATGACCTTGACAATGGTTATGTCCTGTAACAATGTAGGACCTTAGGCTCTCATAGTTCATAGAGACTCTTCTCTTGCTTTATTGCAGGGATAATTATAAACTCACAGTGGATATTGACCGGGATGAGGCAGGTGTGGAAACCTTTCTGTTTGATAGGTGAATGTACAAAAATTATAAAATGGAGCACAGTCATGGTAGCATCTCCGTCTGTCTGTCTGTCTGTCTGTCTGTCTGTCTGTCTGTCTGTCTGTCTGTCTGTCTGTCTGTCTGTCTGTCTGTCTGTCTGTCTGTCGATTCTCTCTTTCGAACTCTTTCTTTGAAAACATAGCCACGCAAAAGAGATAAACCTGTTTTTTAACATAAAGTTTTGAAAAAGACTCCTTGAGCTCCTATAGGTTATTTCAAAGCAGTTTCTATCCCAGCGTTCAACAAAATCGTGCCCCAAAAGTAAGTGTTTTCACAATAGGTTCGGGTGTTATTCTGGTGTCGTAGACGGAATGCTTCGGGTCAGGAAACTGGATCAAATTTCTGTGGTCAGACTTAAAGGCCTTGACCAACACCAAGCGGCGATCTCAATGATCCGGACCAGTTGGTGGCCCAGCGACATCTATGGCGAGGTGACCAGACACACTGACCGTTGAGGTGACCAGCCAAGCTGGACTCAAGGAGAGCATGACTGAGCTCTCCCGCTGACTCTGGCAAAGGCAGCCATGTGTCGGGGGTCTGGAGAAGTGACGCTGTGATTGAGTGGTGGGAATTGAGGGACAGGCGGGCTGGGTGATACAGAGCATTCGAGATCCTCCGTATCATATGCACAACATTTCTTGGTGACATTTCTGCATTTTGATTATTGTGTTGGTCAGCACAGAGGGACGTATTTTCCCATCGCTCACCGATTCTGGTTTTGTTTGTTCAGGTGTAGGGGATCTGTTCTATTTTCTATGGTAACTACCTTTAAACTGTCTTAGACTGCTTTTTTACGGTCGCTTATCCTTCTTATCCTATACTGCATCTTCGACATGCGGATTTGGAACTCAAAAAAATACAGGGTGGCGCATTTTCCTAGAGATGCCAAAAGTAGGATCCGATTGTGTTGTCACATTCCACGATTGGCTCAAAGCTGCTTTTGAGGTTCAAAATTGACATGTCTAAATGGGAAATGTCATACGTTTTTTATTGTAAAAATGGATTTCCATTTTCGAATAGATAATGACTTCTGCACCGTCAGTCCCCCATACAGCAAACAGAGACGACATGGAAAGTGAAACGTGCGGTTATCAGGTCCTTGTGAGAAAATAAAAAGTGCCAGTCTAGCTATTGTACCGAAGTATCATTAAATACGCAGTGATGAATAGTCTGTGTGTAACAGACCCGAACAAAGTAATGAACAGCGCGCCGCCCTAGAGCGTTTTACTTCGTGACGAATCACGACTGCATGGTTTAACATCTATTTGAATAGCCTGCATATCAGTTTAATGACGTGGAATCGTTAGATCGAGGCATAAGGACGCGCGTATTGTGTAAAGTGTAACGGAACGAACTCTTAGGACGTAAATTATAAAGCAATTTGCATCGGTCTCTTTCTGCTGACACCCCTACGCGCTACTCAAGAGGTAATGACACTTCTTGGCTGCCCCGCGTTTTCTAAAACACGATATTGTTAGCCCCATGTTGTGGGACAACCGACATGCTTGTAGTTTATACAATGTACCAGGAGCCTGCGACTCGACAAAATGTAAGAGAATCCGACACCCGGAGGGACGCTTGTCTCCGTGCTTGTGAGAAAAGATAGATAAGCCTCGAACAGACTGGTGTCTTCTCTGGTGATCTTCTGTGAGACAGCAGGGTATGGGAAGACCGTGCTGAAATCAGAACTTTGTGAATCCCAAAGCCGTGCAAAGCTTGTTGGCCCATTTTCCATTATAAAGAGGACTCCTAAAGCAAAATTTAAAAAAAAGAAATAAAACCTATTTAAAAAAAACCCCAAAACAAACAAAACAAACCTGGATCGATAACAACAACATCATCACTGGATCAATAAGAACAATGACATTACTGGATCAATAACAAAATAAGGAAAGTGAGGGCAGAATATTCAGACGTCAGAAATGATGTAATACATGCCAAATGAGATTTATTCATATTATGATAAAATTTGATGACTTTTAATGAAGATTGATAACATTATTGACATAACAGAGCTTTCACTAGAAAGTCAAAATTATTGCTGCGAGAGCCAAGGAGGTTAGGTGATTTTATTAATCTTTTTGCTTTACTGGTTGTTTCCAACATCTTGAACTGCTGGAAGACCAGATGTGTGAAAAGACAGTAAACTTTGTGTTTTTGTTGTTGTTGTTGTTGTTGTTGTTGTTTTTGTTGTTGTTTTTGTTGTTGTTTTTGTTGTTGTTGTTATTGTTGTTGTTGTTGTTTTAAATCACTTACATCGCTACCAGACAGCACTACACCATTCCCCTTTCCCTCACGTTTCCTTTCTCCTCCCACCTCTCTGCCTTTCTGTATTTCACTCCCTCTGTTTCTCATTCTCACTCCCACTCTCACTTTGTATATATATATATATATATATATATATAGATGTGTGTGTATGTGTGTATGTGTGTGTGTGTGTGTGTGTGTGTGTGTGTGTGTGTGTGTGTGTGTGTGTGTGTGTGTGTGTGTGTGTGTGTGTGTGCGTATCCTTGTAAATGGGATTTGTGACTTGGCGTGTTGGATTTTTGTTTTGAAAAGATGAGCATGGTTCCTTTCTCTAGCAACTCTTCTAGAGGCAAATTGATTAAAGAGCCGCTATCAGTTTGAGACATAGATCTATAAATATCTTCTCGCAAAAACAGAAATTATACACGTTTTTAGTATCAGCTCGCATTGATAAGAAAGACACCCCGCTCCTCTTTTTCCCCAAATATAAGACACACAAAAAGTGTGGTGACAAAAGCGTTCAACCTGTCGCTAAAACCTCAGACAACAAAGAGACCACAAAGAAGAAAAATGTTTTACCCGGGTCATACTCTGGCTCTCTACTACATTTATTCTGCCAAAAAATATACAAAAAAGAATCTCTACTTCTCGAATAGCCCTGGTGTTGTAACCTCCTGGGGCAATTTCTTATTTAATTTCCACTCGTGAAAACATTACACTGGGGATGGGATGAGGTGTAAAACGTACGAGAGGAAAGAGGATATGGGTGATAACGGCGTTATGTAGACACCAGCTAAGAGACATTGGGGGGGGGGGGGGTGCACAGGCTTCCAGCCACTAATCATTTTTGCTAAAGGTTTCTATTCAACAGATTAAATTGGTCCTTTCTTTCGTAAGAGTTTTACGGCACTTGCAACACAATAAGGTCATATAAGTGCCGAAGATTAGAGGTGTTACAAGAGAGTAACAAACACAAAAAAGAAGGAGGGGAGATAAAGATAATAGACGTTTGATAGGAAAGAAGTAGCAAACCACACCAGAGCACCCGCCAACCTCCCACTAAATTGGTCCGTTGTGTTATTCATACGCTTGACTTATTGGAAGCTCTTTTACGCCAAATGTAGCGGATGGTTGGAGGGTGCCACAGGTAGGTCCTTTTTCTACTTAAAAAAAACTTTTCCTGTGTTATTTATGTCTATCTTACTTTTTTGACCAGCACTTAATGGCCATTGTGTCGATGTGTATCACTTAACTTAACAAACAAACACCACAAGTGTGGGCTAAAAAAACTCACAAGTGAAAATGTTTTTAATAAAGCATGAGCGCCAACATCATGGAGTAAGAGTACTCCAAAAGAGTAGGATGGTTTTGAGGGGAAGGTATGCTATCACTGAATATCAGTAAGCACAAATACATTCAACTTATGACTTGTGAAATATTGCAGTTTCAAAATATTTTGAAGAATAGACAAAAAGCTACCCAGAGTATAGCTTTTTACTTTTTACACAATTTCCATCTGCTTTCTCAGCAGTTTAGAGCTATGTAAAATTGTAAAAATGCTCCAATTTGTCTCTCAGTGTTATGGGGCCCCGTTTATGTAGTTGCGAGTGTGTAATTGCCAGCTCTCAAGATGTCTTGTGGTTATCGAACCTCTCTCCAGAAAAGGGAGAAAGACGAGCACTCGCAATTCACCTTTAGAGAATTTGATTTTTTAACAAGGTGGAGATTTGTTCTCGACTCCAGCAGACCTGTAATCTCATACAGGAACAAGGCGGTCATTGCGAGTCTTCAAAGCAAGCCAAATCTTATTGTCGCTCTTGTGGGGCTCTCTCAGACCTCTCCGACTTTTAATGCCCTCCTGTCGCCTGGCTTGTTGAAGCCTGGTTTATGTGTGGTAAACCAACACCCGTTTATGAGTCTGCACGGATTAAGAGAACCTCGTGGTGCAAGTGTGGGTTTTTTTGTGTGTGTGTCTTAACACCGGAAGACTCCCCTTTTAGACACGCCCCCTCCGGACACGCCCTCTCGGTTCCAACAAGTGTTAGAACTCTTTAGGTCGCTCGCAGGGTGGGTGGAGATTTACGTCCACTCGAGGGGTATCACGTGACGCGGGAAGCTACCGCACGCGTTAAGGATAGAGGAACAATGGTCTGGGCTCAGGTTTGTCCGTAATGATGAGACGTCAGGTCAGCGCTGATCCCCGGGACACGGACATAATGGTGATGTGGTTAGTTGAAAAGGGGATTTTTCCTTTGCTTTTTATTCTTGTTTAGTCTTTGTTTGTGCCTTTATGTGATATTTTCTTTTTTAGAGAGAGAGAGAGAGAGAAAGGGAGAGAGAGAGAGAGAGAGAGAGAGAGAGAGAGAGAGAGAGAGAGAGAGAGAGAGAGAGAGAGAGAGGGGGGGGAGAGGGAGAGGGAGAGGGAGAGGGAGAGAGAGAGAGAGAGAGAGAGAGAGAGAGAGAGAGAGAGAGAGAGAGAGAGAGAGATTGAGATGGCGGAGATGGATGTTTAGTGAAATATGTTCTTTTATATTGTTCAGTGAAGAAGCTGATAAGCTGACAACAACTCGATGCGGCCTTGAGTACCTTACCACTATTTCAGCTCAGCTATTCACATGACTGCAAATACTTACCTGATTAACTGTCTTTAAGTAATCTGTCTATGTATGTGGGTGGTTGGCGGGAGCTCTGGTGTGGTTTGCTCCTTCTTTCCTATCAAACATCTATTGTCCTTATCGTCCCTTCTTTTTTTGTTTGTTACCCTCTTGTAACACCTCTGATCTTCTGGCACTCATATGACCGTATGCAGTTGCGAGCGCCGTAAAACCTCTACTAAAACAAACAAACATGTCTATGTATGAGTGTATATATTATGCGTGCTTCTGTGTATGTATGTGTGTGCATGCGTGGGTGCGTGCATACGTGTGTGTTTGCGTGCGTGTGCGAGCGGGTTTTTTGTTTGTTTATTTGTTGATTTGTGTGATACCAATAGGCTGTTTGCACATTGCAACGTTGTAGTATATTTGCCAATCAGTGAGACAATGAAAGGAATGTTCGGACGAGACAACAAGTTACTGGTCTGAAATGGTATTCTCATTCCATCGATAGAGAAACAAGACTATAAATGTCCCTGGTATCTTGAACCCCCTACCTCAAAAGTCAGTTCATATAACCAACTGTGAAATGAAGTAAGGCCGAGAAGATCAGCGTCTTTGATCTAGCAGTTAGGCGCTTCGCAGTCGCACGCAAGAGACCTGAGTTTGATTGTCGAGTAGGGAAAAGCAGCGAGCCCCCTAAACAAACGAAATTATGTCGACATTTGTAAAGACTCCACAATCACCAATAATTAGTGGATAACAAATATATTATAAAACAAACCAAAACAAAGACAAATTGAATCTCTGGAATAGGGGGCGTATATTTTCTTTACTCTAAAAGACCACCGTGACCAAGTGTTTTGGTGAGACATTTGAAAAGAAAAGAAGTTCATCATATAAATAAGACTTTTCAACCACAATGTAGAATTGCTTCTAATATCGAGTCTACTTCTTCAGAACGCCGTTGCCATACACCTGACCTTTACCGTCAGAATTTCCCCGGAATCTGAGTCAGATTCTCGGCAGATGATGACCCCTTGTTTTTCTCACTGTCTAGCGGAGTCATTGAAAGCGCCGTAAATCGTCTACGGCCTGGCGAGTGCTCAGTTGACTGTGTATACAATGGTGGTCCCGGGGCACCGTCCATCATAACTACTGGGAGGAAACGGTCGCATGGGGACGGACCCCTCCTCTCCTCTACCTCTGATTTACGACCTCGGTCCGCGACGGTCATGTCGACGAGAGTTTGGGTTGCGCTGCGGTGCGGTCGATATTCTGCAGTATCGGAGATTTTGGGGAAACTAATACGTCGTGTACATGTAGTTCATGTAGTAACCTTATCAGTCTTGCCAACGCACGATATTGAAGCTGAGAAGTAGAGATTTCAGGGGTCAAACATTCTTTTTAACCTTTCATTTATTTATTTATTTATTTATTTATTTAT
>NW_004797314.1:1827309-1829688 GCF_000002075.1 Aplysia californica | reverse complement strand
AGCTAATTATGAGCCATTCATTCATTGCTATAATGAGACGCGCTTTGAGAGAAAAATTATCAAATTTTGCTGCACTTATAAAATAAATTGCACAATACGTAAGGACCCCAAGGAGAATAAACAATTTTCCTCAACATATTTCAAAAGTAAAACAGTCAAAGAATGTCACCATATGGCTATGCATTCTATAACAAAGTGTTCACACCCATAAAAAAATCCCCAAAAATCCCAAGATGCAAAGAAATATTACAATGCAATTAAAAACTGGACATACCACTAACAATAAAAGACTTATTTAAAAAGTCTGGTTTGAAACAGCATCAGCCTTGTCAAATGCCGACTTTAAGTGGTATTTTTATCTTTCCAATCTGGCAATACCATATAAATGTATATCTATGGATAGATAGATATATATATATCTATCTATCTATCTATCTATCTATCTATCTATCTATCTATCTATCTATCTATATCTATCTCAATCTATCTCTCTCCCAGAGGCGAAGGCTGACTTGTTTGACAGGGTAATCAAAGTGAAACAGGACCAGATATGGCCTGTTGATATGACACAAGAATCTTACTCGAGGCGGCGACGGCGGCGACTCTGAGTTGTGAATGAAAACAAATCCGGAATTCATATCGTATGTTCAACCGCCAAAATAATCGGGAAAGTATCTTATTAAATATCAGTTCCAACTAAAATTAAATTCAACTTTAGCAAAGAAGCAGAGATGTCAGTACTCGATCTATATGTTATAGATCTACCAGTGAGTCTAACTCTTTGGTAGAACATGACAATTATCATTTTTTAAATTTCACATTTGGCTGTTTTTGTTAGCCTTTCGCGGCCAGGAGCTGGTGTCATAATCGAGATCACGATCTGATTTTAGGACGGTAAAAAGTCGAGGAAAAAAAGCAAGCACTTGCAACAGTGAAGAGATTGTTAGGAGTTAGTTCCCCTCACATTTGTGAGGTAGACTCGACCAGTGTTAGTCAGTTTACATAATCAGGGCTTGGGATTGATTATAACTGTGACCCCAAAGGGGTGAACAGGGTATATGTGGCAATGAAACAGCTTAGACTGCTATGCACATGTTCCCTTCAACTGTATTGGTAGACTCTTCCAGCCTCACTTTAAGCTTACTTAATCAAAGCTTGCGACTGCTTATGGAGTGGCCCGAGAGGGGTGAGGAGGCTATTTCTGTGGCCGTGAAACCGTTTTGAATGTTAGGCATACTGTTCATTGTTGATTACCAACGTCTTTCGACATTTAATTTAAGAGGTTTATGTTTATGGATGAATTTGACAGCGACAATGTTTCAAAATTAGGAAGGGAAGCAGTGATTATTTGATTATATAGACGCTTCGCCCCTGCTCTCTCCCCTCCCGCTCTCTCTCTCTTTCGTTCTCGCTCGCTCTCCCGTTCTCTCCTTCTTACTCTCTTTCCCGATCCTTCTCTCTGTCTCTCTCTGTCTCTCTGTCTCTCTGTCTCTGTCTCTGTCTGTCTGTCTGTCTGTCTGTCTGTCTGTCTGTCTGTCTGTCTGTCTGTCTGTCTGTCTGTCTGTCTCTCTCTCTCTCTCTCTCTCTCTCTCTCTCTCTCTCTCTCTCTCTCTCTCCCCCCCCCTCTCTCTCTCTTTCTTTCTTTCTCACTCCCTACCGCGCCATGACGTAGACGAACATCGACGAGACATTTTCCCGTCTTAAATATCCCCCATTCTGTTGTTAGAGCGATAAAAGTCATATAGGCCCAAAATCTCTTTCTTTGAACTGCCACAGCGTTTGGTTCGTCTTGTTGTCCCGCTCCCAACACCAAAGACGGTACTGTTGATAGTTGAACACCCATAGTCATCCCAGCAATTATGTACAGACGACTGTGGTTGGGAGTAGGTATTTGGTATTTCTTTTAACTCTCTTTTCTAACTAGTTGTGGAACGCCTTCTATGCAAATATGTCGTTTCGTACAGCGGAAGATATTGTGCGACTACTTTCTCTAACACAAACAGTTTTTAGTCAGTTGTGTTATAATTGCCACGTACACACATGAACAGGGTGGCTCATCATAAGCAGCATGCTATATTGGTTTCTTCTTCTTCTTCTTCTTCTTCTTCTTCTTCTTCTTCTTCTTCTTCTTCTTCTTCTTCTTCTTCTTCTTCTTCTTCTTCTTCTTCTTCTTCTTCTTCTTCTTCTTCTTCTTCTTCTTCTTCTTCTTCTTCTTCTTCTTCTTCTTCTTCTCCCTCTGCCTGACACCCCCCTCTCTCTGTCTCTGTCTCTGTCTCTGTCTCTCTCTCTCTCTCTCCCTCTCTCTCTCTCTCTGTCTCTCTGTCTCTCTGTCTGTCTCTCTCTCTCTCTCTCTCTCTCTCTCTCTCTCTCTCTCTCTCT
>NW_004797314.1:1822860-1825226 GCF_000002075.1 Aplysia californica | reverse complement strand
TAGAGAGAGAGAGAGAGAGAGAGAGAGAGAGAGAGAGAGAGAGAGAAAGAGAGAGAGAGAGAGAGAGTTTTGGAAGCTTGGAAATCTGATAACCGTTCGGGTTCCCTGTGTGACTCATTACTGGAAGAAAATGTGGCCTAGATTCTCCCATCTGTTGATTTTCGACCGCACAGATCGAGTAATGGATCAGAAACGGCTTTGACCTTTGCTAATGAGACGGTTTTTTCTCTTTCTTTAGCTGTAGCGTGCATTGTGTCGTAACCTCTCCACAATTTAGTAATGCGCAACTGTCAAAAGACAAAAACAATCTATTGAAGCAAAGTTGTCAGTTCGTATATACATGTATATAATTATGCAGTACACTTATAAATTAACATTATAATGATATTGTGTCAGTCGGTCACCATTCTTAGACGGCCACTTTGCTCCTCGATAATGGATGGCCGTCATAGACAATTTCAATTGTATTGGTTACTGTTGTGTTAAGCTTTGCGGTGAAACAAAACAGTTACAACCTGTAATTGCTAAGACAAAATGCCATAAATAGTATCCACTGGTGAAAGGATACCTCTGCCTGGAAAATTATTATATCTAATCCTTTGTTCACTCTCTAGGCCCCCTCTCACCCCAACCCTTAACCTTACACCTTTTTGGTTCCAATATCCGCTGTGGTTAGGCACACTTGTTCCTCATTGTGTTGCATGCACGCAAAGACACGCTCATATTTCTTCACGCCGACGCAGTAAGTACTTCACACACTCTTCTCTCAAGTATCTGGTATTTAACTTCTATTCTGGATGTCCAAGCAACAATAACAACAAAAAAACGACACCGAGGAAAGGATACTTAGCTGACAACAGAACCTGCAAAGGCACTAATACCCCCACACTCTGAACTGCTAACGACGCTGTAAGTTAGCACGTGGCACAAAGGGCTCATCTAACACACGGCTCTCGTGACTAGCCTGTGGATTTTTTTTTTTTGTGCCGGTCACAACTTGAGTTGAAGAACTGTTTCCGCCTGGGCTAATTAGCGGCACAGTGTACCTGCAAATTAGGACCAACCTCTGCTTCCGTGCACACTCTTACTCCATGCTTGCATTGTGCATAGTATCAGAAACAGAACATACGGAGCAATGGGGATTTGAAAATGAGCAGAACAGCTGCATTTGATAGTGTCTCAGAAAAAGGTGAGTGACGTCAGCAAAATATGGCCAGCCCGCTGTGCAGTGAAATATACCCCCCCCCCCCTTCCCCCGACCCCAAGTCTCGAAAATGAATGGAGGAATAATATTATATTGCGTGATTAAAACACTACTTACCTTGACATCTTGCAAAAGGAACCAATGCCCTGTGGATCGTATCAGTCAGTATTGTAACAAATGCCGTTACATATAACAATTTCTTTAAAAAATGCCTTTGTATGCTTTGTATCTATAATGCTGAGTGTCGCTGACACCAAACCAAATAGATAACTATAATCAGCATACCAAATTTAGTCTCACTTATTGCCCCAGTGGTTTTGGAGAACCAAAAAGATCACTGGGGAATTTTGTTGGACATGCAACTCATTCAACAATGAACAAGCTCACTCAAACGTCTTAGCTCAAATGTACAGAACTGAGAAGTGTATACTCTCTTGCATCGTCTCACAATTCCTCCTTGCTCTTACTGTTTAGCCGAAAGTTTGACCTCTGAAAGAATACGTCAATGGCGCTTTAAGAAAACAGCAAACAAAGCAATGTATTGCTGTAGTTACAGCATCTGTTCCTCTTCCCACTTCTGTGATTTGACGCTACCAGCCCGGGAAGGAAGTGCCGGGACAGGTCAAACATAGACCCCTTGTAACTGGACGCCTCGGGGCGGGCCAGAGCTACGGCAAATAGAGATGGGAAAGACATGTTTCATGGCTTAGACCTCATCCCGGCGTCACCCGAGTCGCTGATGGCATAATCTTCGCGAGCGAGAACAGATCTGGACCTCCCGCCATATTTGCACGTCTTCGCTGTGAGTCGGGGCTGGCTCAGGGTGTCGTTTTGACAGCCGTTTTGATGTCGTGCAAACATGCCGTATCTAGCAGGGTCTTCAGCAAAGGCGACGTCGAACGGGCGGTGTGGTGTCGCTGGAATACTTGTGCTCTTCAAATTTAATTGAGCTTTTTGTTTACCGCATATGATGATTGACCTAATTGGCCGAGATGAGTGCTCAAGAAGCTGATTTTTTTTTAAAATTCTGTTTTTCCGAGATCTCGGTACACATACTCCAGTGCATGTTGTTTGTGAGAATATCTGCGGGCCTGTGTGTTGTGTGTGTGTATGTGTGTATGTGTGTATGTGTGTGTGTGGGGTGGGTGGGTGGGTGTATTTA
>NW_004797314.1:1816130-1821643 GCF_000002075.1 Aplysia californica | reverse complement strand
GGGTTAATTTCGGGGCTGGGGTACGTACCGTTCTTCTAATATGCACCGCCTTTATCTCCTTTTTGGGAATGTTTTGCAAAACGTTGGAAAAACTGGGCGTGGTGAAGAGCGTTGTAGAGATTATCTAGGGACATTCCTTGCAGCTTTCTAAATAACGGCTCGACTGTCTATAGAACAGACAGTGGCCCACGCCCAAGGCTTAACCCAGTCCATATTATGTCCACAAATGCTGATCTGTCATAGTGTTGTCAGGGCCTGCAGATTGGAAAATCTTCTCATGACGTGTGGGAAGTCAAAGTTCACTGAGAGGGAGATTTGATTTGCTTTGTTTTGTTTGTCTTTTACCTGCTCCCTGGTTTAGAGAAAAAAACAACAGATCGTCACAATCAAACTTAACTCGTACAGCCTGGAAAAAAGCAAGATAAACAAATTAAATTAAAAAACCAAACTAATAGAAACATCAGAATGAAATACAAGTTGGAGGTGCTAATGTACCCCCCCCCCAAAAAAAAAAACACAACAACAACACCAAAACAAACATCAACAACAAACAAACAACAAACAAACAACAAACAAACAAACAAACAAACAAAAACACACATGCAAGAAAAGCCGCACCCCCTTTACAGAAAAAACAACAACAATCACCTATTTATGTGTCCTTTGAAAAGACAGGTGCTAGTGGCTCTTTAAGTTAAGGATGGCTGGAGGGCATCCTCTTCAGGTCCTACTTCGTGTATTTCTCTTTGTAATTTCTGTCTGCCTGCCCTTGTTTCTTTTTTGCTGGCACGCGATAGTCATTACCGAGTGAGTATATTTCTCTTTATGCAAATAAACAAACAAACCCGCTTTTCTGGAAGCATAAATATCCTCTCTTTGTCTTTTTATATTCCAGTGTCACTTTTGCCTTACATGCTAATCTATTTTCATCATTACAAATTGAGGCCTTATTACTATAACTTGCCACAGGCAGCAACTCAGCAATAGTTGATATAGTTTAAGGCAACAATTACACACTGGATCAGTTGTCTTCTTCTACTGTGAAAACGTTACAGGGACTACTGGACGTCGGGCTCTGTGCTCCAGCCATTTTATAACCATTAGCGTCAGTTCATGGTCTGGCGTTGACGTCGGATCGTATTAGAAATTAAATATCAATTTATGTCAGGTTTGAAAAAGCAAAATGACCGTCCCTTCATTGAGAGCGTCTCATAAAAATTCCGCTCTGTGGTTGTGTGACACAGTATGCGTGTTTCTCTCAGTGACTGGTTACACGAAACTAATCATTTATTGTTCTAAATGTTTCCTTAAAACGTTTTGTTTCGTACCTTTCATATTAACTGCTACCGGGTGGGAACTCGTTATATCTTGCAAGAGCAGTAATTACTCTAATTCTAATGGCATTTCCAGTAGTGCCTGGCCTACTAATCTAGGGACTTGGATGCTGTGTGTGTGTGGGGGGGGGGGACTTTGGGGGGGGGGGTTCATCTCTAAGTTTTTTTTGTTTTTTGTAAGTGTTTTACGGCGCTCGCAACTGCATAAGGTCATATGAGCGCGCGGGACACACTAAACTTTTTCAGTTGGTAGGAAATTTTGAATTTTGCCCGGGTGGCGGCCGAAGCCTACTCTTATCGTTTTTAGACCACCAAGGGATCTTTATCGTGCACAGCTTGCACACGGGACCTCCGAGATTTTTCGCCCTTGTCCGAGAAGGCTAGGTGTAGATCTTTCCTACCAGAAGATCAGGGGTTTGGCTGAAAGACAGCAGTAAGAAGAAGCCAATGAGTAGCAGTAGAAAGGCTGCAGAAAGAATCAGGAGCCCAGAGGAGGGGGCAAAGGAGGTGAAGGGGTGGGGGGCAGAAAGAGGAGACGAAAGCAGACGACAGAACATTGCTAGAGAGTAGGAAAGGAGGTGAAAGGAGACAGATTTAGAGAAGAAAATTTTTTGGTCGCTACCCGGATTCGAACCCGGGACCTTTGAATGAGAGGCGAACACCTTAACCTCTAGGCCACGAGAGCCCCCTCATCTCTAAGTTTAAAGATATCAAGTCGTTCCAAAGCAGTAACCTTACGGCAGGTGAAATCACGCAAAATACTGTGACCAAGACTATTATAAATTAATGCCTGGGGGGGGGGGGGGGTGGTTTGCAAGATTTTCACAGCGCCTTTCCCGTTATTGTCGCTCCTTCCAAAGCTGGTCTACTATATTCGTATTGATTACTTTTAAGGCTATACGTTGTTTTTAGTGGCGTTGCTCCCAATAAAGACGTTTTGCCCTGGCAGTCTTAGCAGTCCCGTGTGAACACAGCTGGGCGGGTCCCTCATGGTCCAGGCCTTTTACCTAGTGGTAGGGTGGCACCAGTGGATATATACATTACGTGAATGGGAGGCTTTTGGCAGTTGTTTACATTTGTCAGTGGGAAACTAGCGACCTGCTGATCTTTTATTATTATAAATGTGTAACACGGTTCATAACAGATTTTGCTGACGCTGTATCGATTCATCTGTGGTGTAATGTTAGGCTCTTTGCCTTAGTTCCCAAGAGACACGAGTTCAGTTATTGGCTTGGGAATTTTTCTATTCTATTTAGTACTTTCTTCTTTCTCCTTAAAAAAATATCGTCGCCGTTCTTATAAGATCGGATAAGTGACATTGGACTTTGGGTAAATTTTTCAGAAGGAAGAAACTGATTTATTAAAAGGACGGTTTGGGGTTATCCGATTTTCATGCTGTTTAAAAAGTCCACTTCTGGTTGTTTAAATGGACATACATTTTTAACCAGCGTATTATGAAATGAAACATGCTTTGTAGAATACGTTTCGTGAAAAAAAAATTGCAGAACCGAATAGGCTGTAGTTGTCCGGTCTTATAACAATGGCTATGATATCCCACTCAGCCTTGGTTGGCCCTGACAGGCAGGGTTGTAGTTTCATCGATGTTGGCCGCCAACACTTACTATCATTCAGTACGGAGTTGTAACTTGTGGAAGTCGACTACTTTCTCTGTCGGGTGCACAAATGTTAATGATTATGTTAAGGCTTAGTTTGTTTGAACTTTGCCCTATCTGACCCTGCGTTGACTTTCACAATTTATCCACCCCTTCTCTCTCTCTCTCTCTCTCTCTCTCTCTCACTCTCTCTCTCACTCTCTCTCTCTCTCTCACACACACACTCACTCTCTCTCTCTCATCTTTCTCTCTCTCTCTCTCTCTCTCTCTCTCTCTCTCTCTCTCTCTCTCTTTCTCTCTTTCTCCCCCACCCTCTGTCTCGTCTCATCCCGTCTCGTCTCTTTCGTCTCTCTCTCTCTCTCTCTCTCTCTCTCTCTCTCTCTCTCTCTCCCTCTCTCTCTCCCTCTAAACCCTCTCTGTCTCTCATACACACACACACACACACACACACACACACACACACACACACACACACACACATACACCCGCGCACTTTCACTTACTCACGCTTACATACAATATACACTCTCATGCACAGACCGAAGAAAACATACAAGTGGAAATAGAATTCAAAAGTAGACGGCGACCCTAAAGCGAGCGCGCTGCGACTCTCAGAGCTACTTTCATCGGGCCATAAAGCACTGCGACCTGATGCGGATAGGCGCACGACCCCCGGGGCTGTCCACAGAGTAAAGGGACGGACGGAAAGTGCCACTTGCGTTTTTTTATATCGACCCAGTCGCCATATTGGGTTGCTTTTTGGGCCCATTCTGATGACATACTCTTTACTTTTATTTTTAGTAAGAGTTTTACGGCACTTGCAACACAAAAAGGTCGTATAAGTGCCAAAGATTAGAGGTTTTACAAGGGAGTAACATGAAAAGAAAAGGAGATGAGATAAGGACGATGGATATTTGACAGGAAAAAGGAGCAAACCGCATCAGAGCACCTGCCAACCACCCGCTGCTATACTCTGTGTCTGTTGAATGAACGAACGATGTTATTATTGACTAAAGGACAATATATTACACCACCAATGTAATCAGGAATGTACTTTAGTACGCATCTCTCACCAACAAGCGTGCAAATTATCTGCGGATCGAACGCCATTCGAAAACTAGAATCTCTCTTATGTTGAAGTGACATCTTTTCGTAGCGTCAGTGGCCTAGTGGTTGGTATACCGGACTCGTAATCGGGAGACTACGGATTAGGGGGTTTCAAGCCTTAGCTCGGTCCGACGTTGTGTCATTGGGTGAGGCACTTTACACGAATTTCCCAATTGGCTTTGTCCTTTCGGAGATGGACGTTAAACTAGGAGGTCCCGCCTCTTAAATAAACTAATAGTGTTGATAGCATTGATAAGGGCGTTTAACCGATACCATTTCGCCATTTTTTAAACATATTTTCTTTGCACTAAGTATGGCTTCTGTCGAACAACGTTTTTTTCATGTCTGTTGTCAGACAAACTGGTCTAGAAATTAAATAGACTTCCTTTACCCTCCAGTGTAGAACCTGCCTTCTCTCAGACCACAGTGTGTTTAGTAAGTCCTTAATCTAGGACGAAAAGCGACATGCAATGCAGTACAGTCGAACTTGATCGAACAGCCACCTGTATAAGACAATCACCTGTACAAACGGCCACTTCCTATTTCTTCTTTTGCGCATTTTTTAAAACACTATAATGACAATGTGTGGACAATGCATAACCGTCTTAGACAATTTCACAAGTACTTTAGTGCGTTATAGATATTAAACAATATAAAACCACAAACGAAGTGCCACCTGTCTCTACCGCCAACTCTGTGGATGGTCCCTCTGTGTGTCCAGCCAAATGTCCGTGGCCCTGAGCCCATGTCGAGGAGTATGTGCTTTATGCAGAAATGATGACCCTCCCGAGCGTGGCGGCTTATGCATACCGTTGTTCCGGTCGCCCATGCGCATAAAATACAGTAGTGGATGTAGCCCCTCTGCAGACGACAGGACCAAAAAGAACATAAAAAAGATGAAACGAAAGAAAAAATCAAAGCCGCCGGCTCGGCTTATTTTCATAATAGTGACGTTGACCGCAAATAAAAGGCTATTGAGATGTCTCGTGATACTGCTTATTTAGATCTTCTCAGTTTGTGAATTGTATTTTTTAACAGGACAAAGCATACTTGAGGGTTTATTCGCCGTGTTTTACAAATGGTTCTAATAATGCGACTTCCCATATGGGGAAGATTAACACCAAAAACTTTGATTAACCCAAAAACAGAAATCTCTAATTAATATCTCCACATCCCACACCCCATCTCTCTCACTCTCTCTTCAGCTGTTATCTCTCTCTCTCTCTCTCTCTCTCTCTCTCTCTCTCTCTCTCTCTCTCTCTCTCTCTCTCTCTCTCTCGCCATATCCCTCTCTCTCCACAGTATCTATAGATCTACAGTTTCTTCTCCCCGACTCTCCGATCAGAAAGAATCACTGATCGGCTTTGTGTTGTGCCACTGTATTTATCTTGAGCTCTGCCCTGTCTCGACAACATCGATCAGCAAACACCCACATCGAGACACAGAGACATCCCCGGTC
>NW_004797314.1:1808270-1810770 GCF_000002075.1 Aplysia californica | reverse complement strand
GGTCTTGATTTTCGATAGTGTATCTGACATAACGAAACAACTCGCGTGAAATTAAGGTTAGAAATTCAGATTTCTCAATGGGGATGTTGTACTTAACCGTTGCTCGAGAAGGCTTTACTTTACTAGAAAACCAAGAGCAGAACATGCATTTTTATTATTATGTATCTTCCTATTGGTGTGATTTTGTAGCAATTTTATCATATGGCAGTTTGGCGAGGCTTGGAATGTCATTTCTTCTAATTTTTTATCCCTTTTCTTTGATAGAAGACCCGCCTGTCGTCTTTCCTCGTCCGCCACGACATAGCCAGCAGTGTGCTGAAGCGCGCGCGTCTTTTCCACGTCAGCCTCATATTCATAATGAAGTCGAGGTACGGCTAGAAGTCCTGGTGGAGATTCTTCTATCCGGCTGTCGGCAAAAAGAATGCTTAAGTGCTTTGTTTGTTGAGGTTTTCCACCTGGGCTTATTTGCCGACCGGCTCCTCCTTTATACCCTGGAAGCTAAAGTGAACACGGGTTCCCGTGTTTTTATTTCAATCCTTATTCCGCTCTGCTTTTCTCGTACTATCACCAGTAATGCCAGTTTTGGTAAGGGATAAGACGGCACCCTATTCAGTTGTGTTTTCCTCTGGAGGGTTACCTGTTACTAATTACATGAACTATTTTTACATGTTGACCTATAGTGCTCCATTAACTTTTACTTTGAGAAACTTGTATCGTGTTGCTCATGTGGCTTCAGACTGATGTTTTGAGAAGATATTTTCAAAGGACCGTGATCCCGACAATTTCCAAGCAAGTTTAGATGCCCTGGAAGAGATCATAACACCTCCCCCCCCAAAAAAAAATGCAAACAAAAAAACAAAACAACAACATCAACTAACAAACAAACAAACAAACAAAACCCCAACCCCAAACAAACAAAGAAACAAAAAGGGTGGTTCCGACGGTCGAGGGAAGGGGAGGGGGTGGAAGGGCGGTGTGTTCTGTTGATGTACATTATCTAAAAATTTTAATGTCGTTAAGCCCATTTACACAAAACGAGCCGAGTTCAGTGATGTGAAACAACCCAGGAAGAAATGAGCCGTTCTTGTACGCTCGTCATTAACAAAAGCAAAAATAAAAGTGGACACCAGGAGTTGTCCTTGGCAAATTTTAGCACACTTGATCTAAATTGTGTCGATTGGGGCGTAAAAAACACCTGCATAAAAAAAAAATTAAAGGTGGAAATGGGTACCCGGCTATAGACAACGAAACATCTTTTCAGTTTTTTAGTGTTCGAGCACTCAATCGGCAACTTGCATTGTACGCTCCCCGTGAAGGCAAGAATGTTTCTGAGTGTTCTTGGGCCTGCTTGGGTAATAATATAGATTGTAAAGTCCACAGGACTTGCTGTAAGGGAGGATGTGTGCTATAAAAATATTATTATTATTTTTATTATTTTTATTGTTACTTTCATCACTATTCATATTTAAGTTCAAATATGTCTCCGAAATGTTCCTTTGCCTGTTTAGTTGAGTGTTCCCTTCAGCCATGTTTCCTCGAAGAGTGTGGTGGTCTGCACCGAGTGTATCCAGAGTCCTCCTTTGACCCTCCCCGCTCTCGTCCTCCCTTTGGCCCAGTGTGTCCTATGTGCGGCCACTCGGGCTCCGTTGTAAGAAGCCCCAAGTCTTAGTGTCAACATACGCCAAGTGAAAGCATTGGTTGATTTGTTGTGCGTCCTCGCTAATCTTATCAAAGCCCGCGCTGGCTCGAGCCCATTGAAATTCACGTCTTTTCACTGGCCGAACGTTCGACTTCAACCAAAGGAGCGCTGGCCAAGAATGTCACGTGCTCCGGAACCTGGGGTTTAGCGACCCGTTAACTGCAATAAAATCCTATTTCTTTTCACAAACGTTGACACGGACAGCTGTAGCTTAGTGAAATACTCGTAAAATGAAAAAATAAAAGAGAAAAGAGGAGAAATAACAAAAATCTGAAAAGTAAACAATGTCAACTGAATAAGAGGAAAAGTCAACGTTCTCGGTCTCGTGTGCGATGTGTGGATACCGAAAGAAAATAAGACCATGTTCATTTTCATGTCAAATTGAAAATAGACAGAAGGGAAAAGGGGAGGGGGGATACACTTACAGAAGCTTTAATCTTACAATAAAGTACTGAGGCTCGTATGTAACAGGGGTTCGAAAATTCGTCAAGAAGATCAAGTTAAAATGTCTTTTTTAGGATTCGAACAGAGGTGTCCCGCGGCATATTGCAACAAGATGCAGCCTGCTCTAGGAAAATACTCACGCCTCATACATAATGGAGTTCGTAGGTCGGAAGGTCACACCCACCTTCATCGCAAGATGATTGAACGCGTGGGACTGACACGGTTTATAAGCGATACCACACTGCTACTATTATATATACGTACGCTCCCAACGAGGGAAAAAGTGCTTACCTTTTGTGATGCTCCAGGAGGTCAAAATTATGCCCCCCCCCCTCTCTCTCTCTCTCTCTCTCTCTC
>NW_004797314.1:1800210-1808170 GCF_000002075.1 Aplysia californica | reverse complement strand
GAGGTAGAGAGATCAGTTAAAAGTAAAAGTAGCACAGAGAGAGAGAGAGAGAGAGAGAGAGAGAGAGAGAGATTCCCTACTTTCAGCTTTCAACACTTTCATGAAGAATGTATTGAACTTGACCTCTGAAATAAACAATGATCAATTGGCGAACAGGCCATAAAGCCTAGTAATATTTCATCTCAGTTAGAAATGATCGTAACATTCCCGAGGCTATGTTCAACGGGCAAATTGATGTTTCCCCGAGTCTTACATATTATTGCCCTTGTGCCTTCCTATCGCATGCACTTCGCTTATCTAAATGCCGAACATTAAGTGAATGGCTTCCCGCCCCGTCTTATCCCGTAAGCTGTTGAACAGACACGATTTATTCCTATTTCTCTCTGCTGAGGTGTTCGACTCTCACACTTTCACCCTCCACACAAATATTTTATCTACAAGAGAAATGCTTTGTAAAAACAAATTTGCATGAACGTTTAAAAGCAAAAAAGGGTGAATTTGATGCTATCACTGAGCTCGAAGATATAATGACTTTATGATAGCCGTAGTCTTACTGTTCTATATGGGTGTGTCCGTCTCTATGTATGAATGGGTGCGCGCAAGTGTGTGTGCGAGTGAGTACGTGCGTGTGCGTGCACGCAAGTGTGTGTGTGTGTGTGTGTGTGTGTGTGTGTGTGTGTGTGTGTGTGCACGCGCGCGCGCGCACGCGTGTGTGTGTGTGTGTGTTGTATGGCTGAACGTGTGAAACACATAGAGGGACCATCTTTATTCAATTTAGAAAGAAGTACATTATGATATTTTTCTAAATAATATTGTCTCCGCTTAACCTTTTGTTCCCTCTTTTTTATGGTACTACTGCAGTGACCTAGTAGTACGAAAAAACACCAAACGCTAAATCACCCGAGATCCCAGACGTCTAAATCAACGCACGGATGGGTGGAAAGTTGTTGCTCTCTTGCTCCGGTCGAGCACGGCTCCCAAGGCGTGAGATTACGTCCCCTAGTCTGATGTGTATTGAGAGCCCGGATGGAATGGTGTCTTCGGTGGAGAGTTATGCCCCTTGTAAATCCCTCTATACATCCCTGGGGGTCTTTTGTAACATTTGGGTAGATTGGCGAGATGATTCCTTGGAGGATGGCGGGGTATTTTTCTGGCTCAGAACTTTGCGTTGTTACTTTTCTGTTTTTCTTTGGAAATGTAGCAAGAATCTATTTTTCATGCAAACTTGCTCTAACTTTGACCAATTCACGTTCTCGGTGATCGACCCTTATGAAGCAGATATGGAGAGTTTTGGGGGTTTGAGTTTCAGGTTGTGTGGGGTTTTTTTTTTAGTTCAGTTTTATTAAGAGTTTTACGGCGCTTGCAACACAATAAGGTTCATATTATAAGTGCCGAAGATTAAAGGTTTTATAAAAGATGAACAAACTCAAAAAGGAGACGAGATAAGGACTAGATGTTTGATGGGAAAGAAGGGGCAAACCACAACAGAGCACCTGTCAATCGTGACGTTTCAGGTTTACGCTCTTTACAAAGAAATGTAGGTGATTCAAGAGTTTTTTGTTTGTTTGTAATTTAATTCAAAAGAGATAACCATGATATTTTTTATTTGTCATTGTTATGCTTCAAGATGTCTTATCAAGCCCAAAATACCTGCTTTAGAAGTAGGACCTGTTCATTTATGTTCGAATGCCAAGCTAAGAAACGGTACTGTACATGTGATGGCAACTGGATTCCAGACACAGAGCAAGTGAATCCAGAAGTGTTTTTTTTTTCTTTACGAACTGATTTAACTTGAACATCACCCAAAACATATTATTATGCCTAACCGCAAATTGTATTAGTTACTCGACCACCAAGCGTTTTATGACCTATTTGACAACTCGCGTATACATAAATGTACTACGTAATTTCGACTGGTTTGCTGAGTGTCGTCTTCGTAACAGCCCGTTTTGAACTTTTTGGTATATTGTGAGCTAGGATGATAGTAAGTAGAGAAGTCGTGTATCTAGTATTTTTATGCTTCTGCCTTTTCCCTATTTCTGTTCACCCAGACCGCCTCGGACGTAGATACGTCCATATACTTCAACTCAACAACCCAGCTACAACCACTGCAACGTAAAACATTTAGATATTATCTGTTTAGGCTGACACTTCCACTATTAAAATTTTTTTTTTGAGATCTCAGATGATCGCTGCATTATGAAATTATCTTTAATTATTTTTTTGTTTGTTCCCTACATGGCTTTGAATTCTCCTGGTAGATCACACAAATTTTGAAACCAAAGATTTGAAATGTATTTCGCACCGCCGTTAAGTTCGCCTCTAAGAAACTATTAAGCCAAAATGTTGACAACATTTTCAGCTCGATTTTTGCAATTTCATCATTGGTATGCATTGCGTTGGACGATTCTCGTTTATGAGACGTGATTTTTGTACTGCTAGTCCTTGCCAGGTTTGTCTTGGGCACCTGCTCTGCACCTTATGACCCTTTTTAGTTTAACTCTTTCACAAGCTTATACTGTTTGACTTTAGCAAAAAGTATACAGGCACGATACCAAACAATAATGTTTCTTTTTAAGAGGATTTTCTATTATCGTGGGTGAATCGCTCTCTCGCTGAACCGTGACGATCTGTGTGTAACTCTTCAGAGACATCTGTTAGGCCATGACACGGACACCCGTACAAAGCGAAACCCCCGCAGACCTCAGATTAACTCTCTGTCTATCGTCTTGACTGCTCTGTAACTTGGCCTGTAATTTAGTCCGACCTTTTCGCCCTGGTGTAGACCGGGCTGTCTCATTTGCGTGTGCGCAAAGACGAGACTGAAGTTTTTTTAAAGAGGGGGTGTATACTTGATCAGCTCCTTCCGATTTTTTGCAAGACCTACATTCATGCTAGATTTTCCTGAAACAGCATTAAGACACTATATGATTCACCACCGTCTTTGGTGTAGCGGTTAGGTTAGGTGCATCGTTGTCGCATCCAGGAGACCTGAGTTCGATTCCCGAGAGTTGAGAAATTTTTATCGCCAGGTTCGATCTAAGGGGAGCAAACCCTAAAGATAAGTCAAATTGACTTTAAAAAGTTTGGGGCGTTTTCTTCTGGTCTCTCTAATAATGATAGGATAACTACGATGCTCCTTTTTATTCTTAGATTTTTGTTCTTTTCCAACAATTGAACTAAGCCCAACTCTGCCTACATACCTTTCACGTCGACAAAAGCCCTCGTTCATTGGTGCACTATCACCATTGGCCACTGCTCGGTGGACCTTTTCTTATAAAGATTAAAATGTTTCCTTTCCAATGTTCAGTCGACCCTGCTTTAACAGCCACCTGTATAAGACAATCACCTGTACAAACGGCTACTTCCCGTTTCGTCCTTTTCGCATTTTTTTACACTATAAAGACACTGTGTAAAACTACCACTTTTCTTCTCCGCAATTATTGATGGCCGTCTTACACAACATCAACTGCAGTTTTAGGTAAGTACACACCAACTGATTCGACCCAATCATGCAGACACGACTGGTTGAACAAATGTCCGAACTACTTTAGTCCCGCACTTTTCTTGTCGCCTAAGGGACCCGTCTCGGCGTCTCTAACGGCTTTTCAGACAGAGATAATAGTTTTTTAAAACTCCTCCCCTATCCATTACTTAGACGTGGGCTGGGTTGTGAAATGGGGAAGAAAAAAAGCTTTCACCTTACTCGCCAGAGCATCTTCAGTTTCAATTCTCGGAATGTTAAAGTGTATTTTTTTCTTGTTCGGCATCTTAAGTGAAATAATGGTTGGTGGACGGAGGGTGACCCAGCTGAACATTCTTGACCCTGGGTTGTTTGCGTTTTCTGTTTCTTCTCTCTTCTCTGTCAGTCCTATCGGAGCGGGACACTGAATTGAAAGTCATGCGTTTCAAAATACCTTACTCTGTTGAAAAACGTGTTCAGTCATGCCTTACCACGCTTTAGATATTTACTATGAGGTAAGATAATATTGATATTAATCGTTCAGACATTTGACATTGGTTGTTGGGTTTCACCACCCAGACACACACACAAACACACACACACAAAACACACACACACACACACACACAAACACACACAAACACACACACTCACATAAACACACACACATCACACAGACACTCACACTCACACATATACTCACATACACTCACACCCACACTCACACACACTAACACACGCACACGTACACGAATACACACTCATACTCTCTCACACCCTCTCTTCCACACACATATTAATACACACATACAAACATACATACCCAGTCAAACACATATCTAGCTGATTGTTGATATGATTTTTCTTTTAAAGTGTTATTATAATGTCTTTCAGGGAGGGGGTTACGCAGTATAGCTTTATTTGCATCGTTTTGGAGTTGTGGAAGGAGGAGGATGCACATGAAAAGGAGTGAGGAAAGGCGGTGAACACTGAGACGACTATACTGACAAGGACTATAAAAAATAATGCGAGAAAGAAAATGGTAACACAAATAGCCAGAGATAAAAATAATAAAGAAATATAGATACCAAACAGCAGCTCCAGCATAAATTTCATAAGGCTTATGGCGGCGTTGGAACTCGGCCGGATCATAAAAGCTCTATTGACATGATAACGAGGTGCTCCAACGCGATGGGGCTTGCTTTCTTTTGAGGATTTCTTTTAAGGATTTCTTTTAAGCAAGCCAAAGACAGCTGCCTCTCCTCTTTCCACCCGTGTGTGTCCGCCTCTGCAAAGCCCTCAATAAAAACATGTAACTTTTGCCGACTCGGCGACTCGGCGACACAGCCGTAACGGTTATATGCAACCAAATGTTTATTTGCAATACCGTACGTTTGCGGATGGTGGGTATCACTGGTACGTCTTTGTTTGTGTTTCGTTTGATTGTAGAGAAACATATCGACACGATAATGGTCATTTAGTGATGGGAAAAATTAAGATAAAAAGACAGAAACAGAAACACGAGAGGGAAACAAAACTAATAGAACCTACCACTGACGCCCCAGCCCAACCATCCGTGCTGGTAAATCTCACTTCTTTCCTGCCATTTTATTTGTCTTACCTCCTCCCCCTTTCTTTCCTTCTCACACGAGCATCCGCGACACCGGTACCTAATTTCTCCTATTATGTTCCTCTCTAAAATTGGAAATTTAAACCTCTTTACAATTTCTTTGGCCATTTGTTGAACCTGTCTACAATCTATGACTTTAGCCCAGACGAAAATGAGCATGGCCCCAGAGCAATGCGATACAGGGGGCATCTGAAATAGGATAGGTCTCCTAGGTCTTCAGGTTTTTCTTGCCTTTTCAAATAAGGAACATCTTAAAATTATCATCAATGTTCATGCATTGTTTTAGAAAGATATCAACCCATTTAAGCAAAAGGAAATCATACAAGATTCGACAATATTCGCTTTTCCGCACGCTGTAAACCAGTATCTACTCAGAAAGGGGATTTAAGTAGGACTCCCAGCCACACGTACGACCGTTTAGATCGCTCAAAACTAGCAGACGATTTCAATCCACTTCACCGTAAAGACCGTACTTTTATTTCTAAAAAGCGGTGATGGTTGCGTGATCCCCCACATCCCTCGTAGTCTCTTAGGCTGTCAATACATATTATTACGAGACAGCAAGTCGAGAACGACACGACGTTTTGGTGGGTGGATGAAGCGAACCATGAGACTGAACAGACATCGCGTTATTCCTGGCATGCTAATGAACCAGCTGATTACACAGTCCGCTTTCTTGGCTCTCTGCTTCCTTCACAATTAAACATTGAAACGGATTCGTACACGCGTGCCGTGAGCGCATTGAAGGGATATTTCGGCCTGGATGCATATTATGCGGAAGAACATAGGAAGAATAATAGGCTCTATTTCCATATCTGGTTACATAATGTGCCCCCTCGTCTTACCGGCCTGGAAGGTGCAAAATTTGCAAGGCGTGACGCAAAAATAAATTCCTCTTTTGATTTACGGCGTGACAGAGGCTCCCATCCTAAACTTTTTAGAACAGACAACTTGGAGAAATATTCTCTGCATCTTTCTACACAAACTCTGAGAAAACTGGTTGAATGAATAGAGTTGAAAAGTTACACCCATATCGGCACAACAAGAGAATTTCTAAGGCAGACCTCCTTGTGAGACAAGCGAAGCTTTGAAAAGTGATGAAAATCTGGCTTAATCCGAATGCTGAAATTGGAAGCCTACATGCAGCATCATTTGCCCAAAGGGAACGCGTTACAGCTACACCTGACTTACGGTGTGTGACAACTGAGTTGGATGTGTAGACAAATCTTTGAATAAAAGGCGGATTTCTGTACTTTCCTCTGATAACTATTAGTTATTCACCGCTTTCTGAACGTTCTTTCTCTCCATCTCTGTCTGTCTGTCTGTCTGTCTGTCTGTCCGTCTGTCTGTCTGTCCCTTGCCCACTCTCTCTTCCTTTCTCTCTATCGCTCTCTCTTTCTCTATCGCTCTCTCTCTCTATCGCTCTCTCTCTCTCTCTCTCTCTCTATCTATCTATCTATCTATCTATCTATCTATCTATCTATCTATCTATCTATCTATAACAACAAGGTGCCTCACCACATGGCTAAGCAACGAAATGTCTCCTAAATCTCTCCGTGTTTGCTCATGAAATTCATCGCGTACTTCTGACCCCTACCCTGTCGCATTTCGCCAACGTGTGAACTTTTCTCCTAAAGTCTCTATATTTGACTTGTCTGTACCTACGTCCCATCTTGTTTTCGCAGGCTTTCGACTCCAATCTCTGGTGAATAATGGTACCCTATGAACATACTACGAGTTTCAGATTCGTAGGAATCTTTTGCCTTCTTCATCCAGTACTTTCTTTGTAAACTATTTACAGCTTATGCAGTGCTCTTTTTCTCATGATAATACACGTTTCAGAATACGCCAATTGTGAGTTTTTAGCTACAAAGATATGAATTTATCTTTGACAATAACTCCTCTTTTGCGCTCGAACTCAGTAAATGCGCAAATAATATACAGTAGCTTTGTTGGTATTTTACCGGACTGTAACCCGTATGGCTCGATTCGAATTTACACCTGAACATTTGGAAACATGAGTCATTTTCCCTAGTTCTCCTCTCATTTGGCTCAGGTTCTTCTCAAATATGGACATATAGTCGGTTTTATTAGCTTTTTAAAAATCTCTTGTAGCCCTTTGTCGTTTAACGCGGAAATTTTTATATAATCTGAGCTCTGATTTTGGGGTGTGAATGAAAGGAGCGCGAAAAACGACACTGCGTAGGTAATTGCAACGTATTAGTTTGGCATTTCCCTCCTTCTTTTAGCAGAACATGTACTTTGAACTAGGTTAATTCTGTCACCCATTGCTCTAGGTTAAGGGATGGGCGCCGACTCCGTGTAGGATGTACCGAAATGGTTTACCCGCGAACTTTGCTTACAAGGTGACATTTCGTTCCCATCCGTTACTGTGAAGTGGATAGGTGTTGAATACGAACCGTTTTCTTTTGGCTCCTAAGGGGGGTCGAAAGGTCATTACAATGATCTACGAAGAGACATTGGCGATAGCGAACAATTCAGTGAAGACACGTTATATAAAAGACCCCATCTCCGAAGCCCTGGGTTCCCCAGAACGACAATAACATTCCCTCAAGCAAAGATTTTTATTCTGTGCCGCTTAAGGGTAGTAATTGAGTCGTGTGCAAAAAAAATCTGAAAAGGCAAAAAGCAAGTGATATCTTAAATAAACTCTTTCCATTTAATTTAGCAAATGTAGTTCTGCAACAGCAAGCAAGACGTAAGGAATACAAACATTAACGTCAAATTTACTCAGACAGAAAAGAGACAAGTTACAGGCGGAGCCCCGTTCATTACCTGGTTTATGTGTCAAAGTGACCAGATCTAGAAGTGCATAACGAGTAGGTCACCATGACAGTGAGGCATGT
>NW_004797314.1:1797640-1799843 GCF_000002075.1 Aplysia californica | reverse complement strand
CCCCCCAACCATCGTTTTAGCGTATAAAATATAACTGATTAGCATAAAAATTTACATACCTTAATTAAACCTTAGTCTTTGCAGTTAAATTCGAAATGGAACTGAAGTGTACCCATTGTGTCGAGTTTGTGAAGATTTTCAGTCTTACATCTTGCTCGGTTTCTCATCTGCGTCGACAAACACCAAACTCATGTTTTCCTTTGTATAATTTCACTTACATAAATGATTCTTGTATCCTGTTTGTCTTTGCATGTTGGTGGTTCTATCACTGCTGAGTTACCATGTTCATAATTTAATCTGGACTGCGGCTTCTTTCTTTCGGGACATTGTCGGTCCGCTATAGGGTGAAGCCCTCAAACAATGACTTCCAACCTGTTCTATCGGCTGTTCTCCGCGTCCAGGTTATACCCATCTACGATCTGGTGTGATTCTCCAATCCTCGTTCTGGACTTCTCTTTGATCTCTTAATCCTTACTCTATACTTTTAGCTCTGTAACCCATAAACTACAATAAAACTGTGTACTTTTTAACTGTCGGCGCCCGCGACAATCTCGAAACTCGCTTGAGCTAAAGGTCAAAATGACCACCTGACTGGAGCCAATACCGACAACGACAGGTGTCAAGCGTCAATTATCCAAAGTCTTCACGCCGCTCGTGTTATTGAGACATTGACCCTTGAAATGCGTTGAGAATACTGGTTACTTTGGACGCCTGGCCAAAGACGAAATAGTAATTTTTAATGGGAACTATGGAAAAATCTCTGAAAGGAGAGACCCTTGCTTCTCAAGTGAGGAGAAACCCCATCGTGACTATAGCAGTCTCACCGTTGTTTGCTTTATGAGAGAATCGAGTATTTTGGGAGAATAATTAATTGCTCGATAAACCTTGGCAACATAATCTCCGCAAGTCGCTGGCTGTACAGGCATTGGCCATGACGGAATGAAAGAACGTGTGCAGGGAGCGGGCACGCTGGGTCTGGGGGTTTCAATACGGGACTGAAGGCTTGCAGTCGGTGGCAGTGTGGAGACACGATCCACACTCTGCACTTCAATAGAAGCAATCAATCCATGAGTGGAGGTGCTGGCTATCTCTGTTTGTGAGTCGTGATGTTTGTTTTTTTGTGTGTGAATCAGGGAGGGAGGGAGAGAGAGAAAGAGAGAGAGAGAGAGAGAGAGAAAGAGAGAGAGAGAGAGAGAGAGAGAGAGAGAGAGAGAGAGAGAGAGAGAGAGAGAGAGAGAGTCAGAGAGAGAGAGAGGAGATACGAGTTTTCATATATCATTTCTATCAATTTAGGGTTAAGAAAAGGAATTGACGACTGTGTGTCGGTGTTCATTCTGCCACCCAGAACGTTTTTTTCTCCCACCCGAACTGTGTTCAGATGTGCCAGAAATGTTTGCCAGCTCGGCCTTGAGTTCGAAATTGCTAATTATCAGTTGTTTTGAGATCTTGTGATTTATTGAAGCAGGACGGTCTCAGAGATAGCCATGAATACCGTGACGGCCTCGCATGTTATGGCGAAAACAGGAAGGGTTTTGTCTTTGAGAAATCGGCGCAAATACCATGAAAGACTGCTCCACGTCCTTCACTCTACATTTTTACACTCGTTCAGACTTTCACGCTGGCTTGAACCTTCTCTCTCTGTCTCTCTCTCTCTCTCTCTCTCTCTCTCTCTCTCTCTCTCTCTAGCGCGCATTTGCCAGCTGATAGCCTCCGTCACTTCAAATGCTGGGGCATAATTTGTTCTACCGCCTGCGAGCGGCTTTCTAAGCCAGACCGTGCAAAACTTTAAACCGCGAGGTAAAACCATCTCTATATCCCAATGCTAGATCATAAAGGGCGACAGCCTTTGAAATTCCACGTGCCAAACTCCATTACCTCGAATGTTTTTTGTTTTGTTTTGTTTCTGTTTTTGTTCATTTTTTGTTTGTTTCATCTTAACTCTCGTTTAATCTACCTTCCCCTTTCATCTGATTGCGTTTAAGCCTCACGTTTCTTTTCGTCTGACACTCTTTCCGTATGCGGCCTATCAGTCAGATTCTTTTCTTCTCTTCTGCTTGATTTCTTTCATCTGTGACAAAACAAAAGAGGACAAACACAAAACAAAGCAAAGAATAAATATCTTATGGAAAATCTACTCCCCCCCCCCCCACCATTCTTTTTCGACTCGATAAGAAAAAATAAAGGTTTGCCAACATCCCACCTC
>NW_004797314.1:1794728-1797540 GCF_000002075.1 Aplysia californica | reverse complement strand
TTTATTTTTTCCTTTGGTTGGCGGCACAGTGTGATGTTTTTGTTTCGTATGAGAGAGAGAGAGAGAGAGAGAGAGAGAGAGAGAGAGAGAGAGAGTGTGAGAGAGAGAGAGAGAGAGAGAGAGAGAGAGAGAGAGAAAGTACGCCTGTCTGTCTGTCAGTCTGTCTGTCTCTCAGTTTGTCTGTCTGTCTTCCTCTGTCCTATCTATCTATCTATCTATCTATCTATCTATCTATCTATCTATCTATCTATCTATCTATCTATCTCAAACGCACTCACAGATTTACACAAATAAATCTCTGTGTGTACTCACACAAATGCATAGTAACTGGAATTGTCATTACGGATATTGTGCTTGCTTGTTCAAAACGATAGTTGTTTACTATGTATGTATGCGTAGGTGTGTTTATGATGGTTGGGGGTGCGTAGTGACCAAGGCTAAAAAATGTAAGTACGTTGTAACGGACAGAACATTGAAAGGTGAAGGGTAAAGCGTGGACTTTTTGTGAATGGGTCTTTTAGAGCACGGTTAGATTGCACTTTCTATGTATGCATGTCTGTGTAAAAGAGAGGAGGGATGGAGGGGGGGGGGGGTGATAAAGGTAGAGAAATAGAGGGAAGTGGGGGAGGGGGCTGGTAAGGGCAAGGGGATGGAGGGGGGGGGGGGTGATATGGGGATTTAAAAGCGGGAAAGGATACCAAACTACTGACATAGTGTTCATTGGGAAGAACATGATGGGGAAGTGGGGGTGGTGGAGGGGCGGCTGAAGCGGGAAACAGGGAAAAATACATTACATGACAACGTTGCCCGTTTTAAAGAGTGGGTATTGAACAGCTGCCCAAGAGTTCTTCAAGTGGCCGATTCTGGTACGGATCAATTCTCCTCGGTGAAGGAAGAGCGTACGCCAGTGCAGATGATGAGGGTATTAGCACGGGCAACAAAGCGCTCCAAAGGTAGGAATAACCGTAGGAATCCTCTCACAGACAAACATAACGATCGCCAGAGCAAACTCAAAACCTGCCCGGTGAATGGTTGATTATTCAGGAGAGTAAATCACCCCCCTCCCCCATTCTTTTTTTTTTTACACTCGAACCACCCACCATCCTACCCCACCCCATACTCTGTTTCATCCGTATAACTCCCCTTATTCTTCATCCATTCCTTCTTTTTCATCCATTCTTTCTTTTGCAACGCACTTTTGAGTCCACAGAACGATTTCTGGTGAGATGGGATTTTTTCCCCCTTTCAGTCTTCCTTTTCGTATTTCCCCTTTCCTTTGCAAAGATTCTTGCCAGTAGCAAATAGGAACGGAATGAGCAGAACTCTGAACAGCTTTTGCCGCCCGAGGCTGACCTATATACTGGGCTCTGGGAAGGTCAGACGAGTTCGGGGCACAATAGACTGCGTCTGCCGAGATCAAGGGACGTAGTATTTGTGAAGGGAAAAATCTATATCCAATGAATTTTTGTTCTCAATCCGATGTCAATTGTTGTTGATGGTTCCCCGCACCAAGCCACGAATGCAGGAGCAGGGAAAGAACCCGTTTTTCTCCGAACCGGATTTTTTTTTTTTAGATTCTCATTTGTAACGACCCAGTATAAAAATCAATTTGCGATCTTGTTAGTGGAAAATGTCAAACGAAAAAAAAAGAGACAACTTACGATTCGGTGTTTAGGATAACTTTCTCCATCCGACCTATACTTTAACGTCCAATATCTTTTGAAAGAATTTCGGTTCGACCGAACTGAATGCCATTGATTCCGTCAGATGCATGCATACTATTGCTGGTTTGCTTTGTATCCGTCTTCACTCTCCCCATCCCTACTTTTCCAAACTGTAGAAATTTTCTGGAAACAGCCCTTAAAACCATTCCTTAAAATGCGTTTGCCTTCTGGACAACACCCCCCAGAACCAGAAATAATCTTTCTGAGAAATTAACCAGTTTACTGGATTTTAGGACTCGAATTTTGCGCAGCCTTATAAGAAACCTTAAAGTTGGGATGGGGAGGGGGGGGGGGTTAGATTGTGATCAGAGTGCCTGCGGGTATGTTATTCATGAGAAGCGTGCATTATGAAGGAACGAGGAGCAAGAATAATCACCAACAGTGCCTTCTATACCACAATTATTTGGCAAGGTTTTTAGAAATCCAGCAAACACAGACGATTGTTGACGATGAAGCAACCAAACTGTATTTGTCTCAATAATTACCTTCCATGCCGAAGTTTGCTAGTTTCTTCCGTTGCTTTCTGAGCTAAATTCAGACTGAGCTCATAATGGCACGAAAGGAAGCTCTTTCATTTGTGTCTTTGCACAACAGAAATGTACTATCGATTCTGGTTCACCTTTGTACACAAGGTACACTATAAACACGCAGAAAAACAGTGTTTAAATTGGGTTTTTTCTGTAGGTGCATTGCATCAAAGAAGAACGCGGGACAAAGGGGGTGCTTTGAACAAACTTTGGGGAACTTTTTTGTGTTTTGTTATGTTAAAGATATGGACTCTCTTTAGAGAAACTAGCACTGGGTTGTCAAGCAGTGTGTGAGTAGCAATTGAAATAATTTATTTAGGAGCACTGAATAAGTGCGATAACCTTAGTTATCTCATCCGTATTCCAACCAAATATATGCTGTTGTTTGTTTTGTTTTTTAAATTGCCCTTTGAGGTTATTACTATCTTATCTAACATTCCTTTAGTGGAAATGTTAGAAGTGTCTCGCTGATTTTCATTTTCTTACAAAATAATGATAATGATGATGTTGATATTATTGTTATACATTATCATTATTATTGTATTATAATTGTATTTATCA
>NW_004797314.1:1791123-1792641 GCF_000002075.1 Aplysia californica | reverse complement strand
ATAGATAGATAGATAGATAGATAGATAGATAGATAGATAGATAGATAGATAGATACACATATATGTATAAAGTATTATACAGAGGAGAAAGAGAGGGAGAAAGGGAGTGAGAAAGAGACAGACAGAGAGACAGACAGAAAGAGAGAAAGAAAAAAATGAAGAAAAGACAGACAGAGAACGAAAGGCGGAAGTAATTCCTCAATCTCCTCGCTCTGTTTTAGCACGTTCAGGCCCAAAATGCTTGTCGACGCCTCTGTGTTTTTGTTGCGTAATGTAGAGATTCGTCTCGTCTACCGTCACGTCTAGAGGGCGGAGTGATTGTTCCAAAGCCCGTGAGGAATGTGGTGAGTGGTTCGCAACACCACCCGTAACAGCATCTTTTAGGTTGAGTAAGACTTTTACGTCACTTGCAACGCAACTGGGTCATACAAATGCCCAAGATTAGAAGTGGAACTAGAGACAGTTTAATTGCATACAAAGAAAAGAAAGAGGAGAGTTGAGGACGATAGATTGATGCTTGACAGGAAAGAAAGAGTGAACCACACCAGAGCACCCGCCAAACACCCACTAACTGCATTTAAAAGATACCAAGATCGCCTTAGCCTGAAGAATAAGACTCGGGAGGAATGCGAAGAAAAAGACGAAAGAGTCAGAGCAATAAAAAGGAGTAATGAAGCAAGAAGACCGCCTTGGGAATATTGGGAAAAGAAATAAACGAAAGTTGAAAGCGGCTTGAAAAAACAAACGTAATATTGATAATAATGGCGTTTTCGCAAAAAATATCATTCATCTTCTCTGTCACACGCGAGCTTTCATTCATTTTTGCTTGTTGTTGTACTTCAGTCGAAGAAGAACCCGGGTTAGCTCCGCGCGCATGCGTGTCACACTTTTCCATCTGTCTTTCTTTCTCGGGTTTTTTTTCTTTTCTTTCGCTTTCCTCTTTTCATTCTTGTGCAGCCACTGCTGTGAGCAAGTAATTGGCAAACGTTCAGGAAGGCATGTGTAGTGTTGATACTCGATCCTTCTTTCACTTCTCCCACAAACAACTTTGTTTTTGTTTTTGGTTTCCTTTCCTTTGCTTTGCTTTGCTTTTTTTTTGTTTTTTTTTGTTTTTTTTTTGCTTTGTTTTGTTTTCCACTCTATGTTGTCGCTTAAAGCCAGCAGTTCTGAACCCGGAGATAAAGCTCTCAGAATGCCAGCAGAGATAGGCATTTCTTGTTCTAAGCATTCTTTATATTTGTTTGAGATCAAATTTGTTGTTTAAAAAAAAAAAAATTTTCATTTTTAATCTCCTTTTTTATGTTGGTTGGGGATGGGCCCGACTAAACGATTTAAAAAGAGAACGCACTGCAACACACGGACATCTAACCCCAACAGTGCTAGTAGATTTCTAGATTTTAATGCATCGCAATGATTATTTCTAATAGTAATAGAACTTTCTGTATGACTTATGCTCGTATTTTCTTCCATCTTTTTCTCGCTCTCTCGCTCTCTCTCTCTCTCTCTCTCTCTCTCTCT
>NW_004797314.1:1789641-1790724 GCF_000002075.1 Aplysia californica | reverse complement strand
TCTCTCTCTCTCTCTCTCTCTCTCTCTCTCTCTCTCTCTCTCTCTCTCTCTGAACTTTAAAAAAAAGTCAGCACCCATAACTTAGTGGCGATGCACTGAAAGTCTTCATTTCACTTCTTTTTTCCCCTTCATTTTCAATCTAAAGCTGCTAGTCAGAGTTTTCATCTGTAGTGACCCGTAAATCTTCTTCAGTAGGCGCGAAATCGGCCTTAAGTGGAAAGTGACATGCGTCGCGAACCCTCTAGCACTGCCTGTGGCATTGATGAAGTAGTGAACAAGAAGCTGTCCCAGTCTTCACTAGACAGTAAACGCACTCGTAGAGTCGTCATCACGTACTCCGCCTGGGTTCTAGTTCTATATAAATCGGCTTCCGATCAAAGTTGTCAATAGTTCGGTCACGTAGAAACCTTTTTCCGAAAAGAAGAGTTGCAGTGACGAAAAGCTATCTTCAAGAATGATTCACACAAAACGTCGAATTTTCTGTCTGGTGACTTTTAAAAGACGATTGGTAATGTCTATACACGGTTGCTGTTAATGTTCTGCAATGTAGTATGTTTTGAAGGTGCTATTTACGTAGTCGCTCATAGAAGTAAAAAAAAAAAATGGGTGTGGGGCGTGGGAGGGGGGGGGGGATGAAACTGTGGAAATAGACACACAAAAAAAGATTAAGAAATTGGGCCACAGTGAAACACATTAGATGGAGAAAACTCTGCCAAACGGGAGATTTATGTTGGGTTCTTTTTGTTGTTGTTTTTTTTAAGACACACTGTAAAAGAGGAAAAAAAAACTTACCTATGTTTGGACGACCAGACACAAAGATAAAATACTAAGGTGTGGTTACAAAGTGTCATCTGCGGTGTCTCACCGTGTCGTGAGATGAGAATAGACTGCAAGACACAATGCTCTTCTCTTTACGCTCCCAGTGAAATTATGGGAATTTACATTGTAATTTAATGTAATATTAGTGTCATCTGGATCATGCAGCTCTCTCTGGCAAACGTTAATGCGAATAAAGTAAGGGTAGACCCAGAGCAACCTACCCCGAGAGCCTAAACAGAGAGAGAGAGAGAGAGAGAGAGAGAG
>NW_004797314.1:1786612-1789526 GCF_000002075.1 Aplysia californica | reverse complement strand
TGATATGATATAATATAATATAATATAACATAACATAACATAACATAACATAACATAACATAACATAACATAACATAGCATAACATATCATAGCATAACATAACCTAACATAACAAAACATAACAAAACATAACATATCATAATATAACATAAATATAAGGCAGTATAAATGTATCAATGTCACAATATACAAACAAAGAAAATGTATGAGTGTACAATATTCATAACCTAAAAATCAAATTTTCTGCACTGTCGGCTTGTCACACTCGCACCTGCCATGCTCAGCGAACAACAAAACAATACGTTATCTGTCTATTATTTTTGCCGCCTGTTTTTGCATGCCCTGGGGCGTAACATCTTTTTAGTATTCCACTTTCTGTTTTCGGATGTTTTTCGTTTAAGCTGCACCTCATTTGGTTTACAAATTACGTTTTATTGATGCTCTTATTTTCTTTTTTCTTTTTGGCCAACTCAAGTTTTTGTTGTTGCAGGGCACAACGAACAGATATAAATTTACGCCGTGAAATAAATTAAAAAGTGACAAGATTCCAAATGTGGTACGTTTGTGCAAATTCCGACATCACCATGGCAAGCCACTGGAGCGGAAAATTGATTTGCTTACAGAATGAAATGGCACCTGTGCTGTCGAGGGCTAACTCTATACGAAAAAAAAGAAAGAAAGAGAAAACAAGTGAAGCAACTGCTTTGTTCAACTGCGTGGAGAAACTAATTGTTTTACACGGACGTCAGCTCATATCATAGTCTTGAATTGGTCGCTTTTAAGCACGAGACGGCTATCCCGAAAAATGTTGTTTTGAGAAAATTGAAGGTAAAGTTTTTAAACCCTCGTTCAGTGTCTTAAAAAGACAAGGAGAGTTCTCACTATAACCAAACAAATATACACCCGAAAGAACCCAAACACTTTTGGTGTAGGTCAAGATTTCTGGAAACCTCTGAAATCTGGGGTTAGTAGCCCGTTTGTCCTTAAAAGCGATCAATTATATTCTACATCATGTACTGTCATGGCCGCCGCTCTTTGCCTTTTGTAAAAAAAAAAAATTGTCTTGAAGTGTGCGCCCTATGGATGCCTAAATTATGATGGGCTAAAACATGCCTCCCTTTCCCGCCCTTCATTAGGCTCCGATCTGAGTCAAATAATTCACTCTACAGTGAACCAGAACTACGCCAGAGTGCATGGGCTATGATATTAGAGAATGGGTCTATGGCTCATACTGTCGCAGATCTGCCACTAGATGATTATTGTTAAGCTGGTGCGTTCGTTACGTGTTCGTGCTGGACTTCGAAGAAAAATGGGGCAACTAACTAAGCAGAAGTTGTGAGTGGAAGGAAGCGTAACGTGTGTGGTACGTGTGATGGGAGAAGAGAGGAGGGGCGTATCCCCCCTGTGTGCGGGCTCGGTGGGGTGGAGGAGGAGTAGGGTTACAGTCGATTATGAAAACACTGGAGGGACTGAATGGTGTGATATTTTTTGAAGTAAAAATATTTGCATGTTGACTCAGCTTACTGAATAATCCGGGGGATAAACAGAGACTTAGCTGGCATGTCGGACTAATGTTTGCTCTGACTGGCTGCTGTGTATCCATAGCACAGCCTCAAGTGTGAACGAGCTTCTAGGACGATATGACTTCAGGCCGTTCAAAGATTTCTTCTGAAGGCACTCGTCCCGTGTATTTTGTTTGCTTTTTGGCGCGGACAAACTGCTCAGCGGAAAATTCTTGCTATGTGTTGGCCAACTCTTTTGTGAAGAGAATATTTTCCGCGTGAAATATCTTATAGTCGAAGGGAGATGGTTATAAAAGTTGGAAAAGATGTAAAAGTTCAGGCAAGCGAACGAATAACTCGGTGGGCATTTCACAAAGTGGTTGATGCAGGTTGAACAAATAGTAAGCTCGCAATGAAACCGTACTCACCGTTTTTTCTTTTATTTCATCGTCTGGAAATGCTTTTACTATATTTCAATGGGTCCCTTTGAAGGGGCAGGGAGGGGGAGGACAATTAGAAAAAAGGGAAAGAATAAAGGGCCTTAGAAGTAAACTCAGAGGGCGTGATCGTATTCACAGCATGCCTTATTTGTTTACCTAATCTGTGACAGTCTCAGAATTGACGGACGCTTCAAAGCTGCACGTGTCGCAAACGCCCCAGAGGTTTCGGAATTTCCCGGACGTGGGTCTTACAGTTCTTAGCACTCTCCTCTTCAGTCAGCGCATAATCCGTATGACGTCACATTTCTTCACACCTGCTCTCGTGGGGGTTTTTTTTTTCCGTTTCTCTCAGTAGTTTTGAGTCTGTATTTTCATCATGCAGGTGGGCGATGTGGTTTATTAAGTTTTGCTTATCTTCTGTACGGTTTCTTCCTCATCTTTGCTTTTTGTTTTCTGCCGATTTGCTTTGATCGTTCGTTTGTAATTTAATATGACGCAATATATCATATAATGTAAAACAATATATTGTAATATTATATAATGTAATATCATATAATATTATGTAATGTGATACGATATGATATACTATGATGTACATGTAATTATGATGTGATTAGTTAAACCTGTTCTAACAGCCGTCTGTACAAATGACCACTTTTCTCTCTGCGTTTTTTTCTTCTTTTCTCTCCATGTTACATAATTATAATTATAATGATACTGAGTAGGCCCATCGCTTTTTTCCACAATACTTTGCCGTCTTGAATAATTTCGACTATAGTATCATGAACTTTTATATTGTATTTTCTCGAATAGTCATGGACATTTTGTCAAATGGTTTGTAGACAGATTCTTCATTCTGAATTCACTCTTTGTATGATATGATATGATATGATATGATATGATATGATATGATATGATATGATATGATATGATATGATATGATGATGATGATGATGATGATATGATAAGAT
>NW_004797314.1:1783916-1786512 GCF_000002075.1 Aplysia californica | reverse complement strand
ACAGACAGACAGACAGACAGACAGACAGACAGAAAAACAAAGGGACAGGCAAATTGACAAGCAGGCATACATAAGAATAGACAGACAGACTGGTAGACTGGAAGGCAGACTCATAGAAAGAGAGAGACAGCAGAGGAAGAAACAGGACACGACCTCCCCCCCCCCCCCTTTCCCTCCCGCAATTACCCACTTCCTACCTCCCTCCCCCCTCCCTTCCCCGCACATCATACTACGTTCGACCTGTCAACGCCCGTTCTGGAGTCATTGTAACCTGCCACATTATAATTGTGCCGATATCACACGCATAATCAAGTACTGCCGTTTTCCCATTGCCGTCGGCGGCGATATGATCAATGCCCATGCTTTAATGAGCTCCGTCTGCTGAACGATGAGTTGGCACCGTTTGTCGTGGCGTCACGAACTCTTTACACCTTCCCTGTCTACGCCCATGACATGACCCCGAGTTCAAAACACGAAGATCACATGTCTGGCTTCAAAGAGTCACGAATTACCGCCGGGAGAATAAGTACGTCTGGGGGTCATAAGGATTTAGATGAAAATAACGCGAGTTTTTTGGGGGATTAGAATGAGTCTCTTACAGCCATCAAAGAGGGTATTGAATTAGGATCAATAAGACGAGTATTTTGGGATTAGAATGGGTTTCTTTCAGCCATCGTTAGATCGGCCATTAAGACGAATATTTTGGGATCAGGATGAGTCTATTTCAGCCACTGCTAGATTGGTCAATAAGCAATTTGGCTGTTACACTAGCGTTTTGTGTTCTCGCCGATGCACGTTACGTCCTTAACACTGCTTTTAAGAAACAGAGAAAGTTCTCCTTCAAGTTCTTTCAAATAACTCATATTTTAATCATTGTACACCTTTCCATAGTCTGTTTTATAAATTGGAAAAAATATTACAAAATTTGTTAGTAAATGTTTTAGCATCAGACTATTCACATACACGTGTATTTACATTGGGTATTTTTTTCCTTCTTATTTTAAAATACCGTGTCTTTCTTGCCCAACTACCACAGTTGCTCTAACTAAAAGCTGAACATGATCGGTACGTGCATACTCTCGTAATATCCGTCTGACAGCGAAACATCAACTTAAGTTTTAATATATAATCACTGAACTGATTTTGTAGGGGGGTTGGAGGGTGCTACTGGTAGGTCCTACTTCTTGTCTCTCCCTCGGTCGTTTCTGTCTGCCTGTCTTACTTTTTCCCAGCACTAAATAGCCATTATTGTGTCGATGTGTTCTCTTTACCCCAACACATGCAAACAAGCAAGCTGGTGTTGATACGAAGACAACATTTCGAGCAATTTAACTTTTGAAGATTAAAGCAATCTCGCTAAGACATCGCAGTTTTCCCCGTGCCATGGGCCAAAAGCCCGAAAGTTTTGTCTACCACAGTTATGTAAGGAGATTAGATGGACCCTTTTGACCTTATTGTCCGACAGTGTGTCACTTTCACTCACGCACAGCGTGTCATCAATCGCCCATCAAGTAGTAACGCAAGGATTAGGCCATAGGGAGAAACTGCACTGTGACATAATGGCCTTGACCTCAGACTGAACCCACAGACCCAAGGTTTACATGCTTTGCGTCTTGTTCGGATTAAGATTCCGCTGTAGTAGTCTTGGCACTTCCTGAAAAGAAATTAATTTCATTACAATTTAGACTTTCTCCTAAGACCTTGAAGTATTAAGAAAAACTTCTAGATTAATCGTGTAAGTAAAAATAGGCTCATTTAGTATATTATTTTCTTATGAAATGAGCTTTACAGATGCGTGTTTTATATATTCCGTCTTTTCTTGAGGTGTGCTGACATGAAATCTGACAACAGAAAGCCAGGTAACAAGGAGTAGGTCTTAAGGTAATCATATATAATGTATCACGTAAAATGAGATAGGCATATTATTATGCAGTCTAAGCCCCATCTCCCCAATCTTAGTCTGCGCCACAGAACTGGAAAGGGACACAAAATGCGTCAACCTTGGCCCGCTAGCAGAATCCACCACAATGGATAATGTGGACGTTAAGAGAATTTCGTCAGCAACGTTCTAAAAGAATGAGCCCAACTTCTCAAGTGACGAACACTGCTCAACTCTAGGGAAAAGGGTATGACCCCCCCCTCCCCCCATACAAACACTTTTTTTTCGCTCCTCCTCCCCTTCAACATTTTGAACATCTCTCAGTTCCTCTGGGCCCTGCCTTTTATGTATCATTATAGACAAGCATGTTAACAGATAATAACGATGGGTGTTGGGGTACAGTTGGTTATAAACTTGAATAAAACAATGGGGTTCAGATTCGAATGATGAGTTTCTTACATTAATCTTGGGACATCAGTGAGGTATTTATTCTTCTTCAACCGGAGATTTCCCGATAGATCACGTTCTCGTTCCTAGGACAATAAACTATTTTGCGTTTCTTTAGCCTTTGACCTTAAATACAAAATGCACTGTCTGCTGTTGCACTTTGTGACTCCTTTTTTTAAACCCTAAAGGGCACACTCTAAGCGTTTATTGTCGTTGGCTTTTTGGTGCGGCTCGATGCGAGGAGCGCGTTGTTAATACACTCCCCCCACC
>NW_004797314.1:1781767-1783816 GCF_000002075.1 Aplysia californica | reverse complement strand
ACCCCCCCTCTCTCTCTCTCTCTCTCTCTCTCTCTCTCTCTCTCTCTCTCTCTCTCTCTCTCTCTTCCTGTTTCTGCCTCTCTCGTGTCTCTTTGTCTGTCTCACTCACTTTTTCTCTCTTCTCTCTTTCTTTTTCTCGCTTACTCCCTCCCCCCCCCCTCTCTCTCTCTCTCTCTCTCTCTCTCTCTCTCTCTCTCTCTCTCTCTCTCTCTCTCTCTCTCTCTCTCTCTCTCTCCCTCCCTCCTCTCTCTCATCTTTCACCTTAGTGTATATTGTCTTGAGTGACCCAGAATGGCATAAAAGCCACGAAGCCCAGGCTCTGTCATAAACTGCCACAAATACTGACGCCTCATTGTTTTAACTCTTTGAAGCGCGTCCGTTGCCGTAAACACCAAAACCTGCTTGGAATTTCGGAGATGATAAAGTGGCGAGAGATGACAACTACATGCGTGCGTGAATTTCAAATCTTTAATAATAATTAAAAAGTAAAGACTCATTAGCATTATAGTTTTGAAGTTTCTACAAAGTGTGCGCATCTATTACCACGCGGAGACCCCTCTCGAAATTATTTAGTTCTTTTTATTTTTCCGCTCTGTGCGACTTCAGAAATGTAACAACTGAACACATTGTCATTTATAATATTTTCTTTGTTGAACTAAGTTTGGTGTGAATACCTTATTTTCACTAAGGTATCTTATCTATTTCTTGGTGCGGCCTACTACTCACTGCCTTTAATCTGAGTTTTTTTCTTAAAGGAACGGGGAGGGGGGGGGGGGGGTGGGATGTTTCCTCTCCCTTCCCCGTTTTTTTCCTAACGGTAAACAACATCTGTCCCGCTCTTGCACACGCACACTGATCCTTTGTTCCGCCCAAGACATTCGTTATGTAATACTCTCTCTCCTCGCAATCTGTACATTATCAGTTTGTGCTATTTTTACTCGTCTCCTTCCAATTGTTTCCCGATTGTTTAGCCTACCACAATGGATATCACCTAAAAATGTAGTGTCACGAGTATGGTGTAGCATTTGTCTATCTGTCTGTGTGCAGGATGTGCCCTGCATGCCTTCAATAACAAACATGCCCAATATTCTTTAATTAGGAAAATAAAAATGTAACGTAATTTGCAAATTACAGTTCAAGATGAACGATAGCTTGTCCCCATCCAATCCTTTCCTTTGTTTATTTTGTTTCCTCTTTCTGTCTCAACTCTTTCTCTCTCTCTCTCTCTCTCTCTCTCTCTCTCTCTCTCTCTCTCTCTCTCTCTCTCTCTCTCTCTCTCTCTCTCTCTTTTTTTTCTCACTCTCTTTCTCTCTCTCTCTTTCTTTCTCTCTCTCTCTCTCTCTCTCTCTCTCTCTCTCTCTCTCTCTCTCTTTCTCTCTCTTTTTTTTCTCACTCCCTTTCTCTCTCTCTCTCTTTCTCTCTCTCTCTCTCTCTCTCTCTCTCTCTCTCTCTCTCTCTCTCTCTCTCTTTCTCTCTCTCTCTCTCTATCTCTCTCTTGTTTTCTTGTTTATCTGCCCCCGTACCCTGCGCTTTATTTTGACAGGCCATATCTCTATTAGCCATAGCGTCTGAATATTTAAATAATAATAATAATAATAATAATAATAATAATAATAATAATAATAATAATAATAATAATAATAATAATAATAGATAGCATTTGTATAGCGCATATCCCCGCTCAGCAGCAGGCTCTATGTGCTTTACACTATATTATTACCCCAGCAGACCATAGAACACTCCGAAACATTCTCAGCTTCCCGGGAAGCATACAGTGCGAGCAGCCGATTAAGCGCTCAAACACTAACAAACTGACAAGATCTTTCGCTGTCTATAGCCGGGTACCCATTCCCACCTGGGTGAAGTGAGGAAAATTCGTGTAAAGTGCCTTTCCCAAGGACACAACGTCGGGCCCTTGACGGGATTCGAACCCACGACCTTACGGTTGCGAGTCCGAGAGCCTAACCACTAGGCCACCGACGCCACAATTTTGCTTGTTGAACCCCATCTGAATTTTTATTTCACTTCATACATCATACACGCCCCTTC
>NW_004797314.1:1774628-1775849 GCF_000002075.1 Aplysia californica | reverse complement strand
CGTGATTTGTGTCGTTGTGCTCAGATAAGCACTGAACTTTTCACAACATCAATTTGAGTGTTTAGATGTTTGCAATTTTCCAAGAAGAGATTCATTTTAATGCCGGGGCCTTGGTTGGGTCGTGGTTAGCAAGGTGTCTAGCATTGGAAATGATATATTTCATGTCTTTCAGGGCCGTAAATCAAAACAGACCAATGGGATTATAGATAATAGTCCTGTTAAAAAATACTGCGCGGACATTGTCGTTGGCGTTAAATGTCTTTGTCTACTATACAAATATTTTATTCCAGTACTCATGACACGTGCTTTTGAATTCACCAGACGATCTGAGTCGAGATTTCAAGCGAGGACACCATTCATTTCTCACACCCGATGTCTAGCTGTCTGTGAACAATACGCTAACCATAAAACAACCCGGCTCTGAGACATCGCAGATTCGACTTTGAGGTGAGTGGTCACGTTTTGCCCTGCTGTTATGTATTTATTGTGAATGGTGTTTGTGATGGTACATACTCTTCTCATGAAAGCACCGTGAGCTGTTATAATGTTTCTGTTCTGACGACGGCGTTTCTACCTTCCAGCATGCTTCCGAAGTAAAAATGCCCCTCCCCCCTTTCCCCTCCACACATCTTGTTTTTTAACCGCCCGGGCAAAAAGAAAAAAGAAAAAAAAAGGAAAAGGAAAGAAAAGAAAATGTGGTTGGTGTGGGGGGAAAAATCAAAAGATGTTTTCGTTTCTCAGTAAAAGAGTCGAACAAAAGGCAGCCACTTCATCGGTGTGGGGATAATGAGATGTTTTCTTTTTAACTGGCGACGTACATGTGAGTTCGATTACCCAGAAGGCAAGCAGGAAGCTCTCAGCCTCTCCGGGCTTATGCTCTGGGTTATGTGCCCCCGACTCCTGCTCTCTGCTGAGGTGAAAAAACAGAGTGCATAACAGTTTGGAGACATGGGACGGAGGATTATAGGCCTATTGGAGGTGGGTGAAGTAGGGGAAAAGGGTGGGCCGGTGGGAAGTAGTCAATATTCTTCCGATAACAGCGCTGCAATAATAACAGATGTGATAAAAAGTGAAATCAGGGGGAAAAAGGAGGTGGAGGAGGGGGGATGGGGGGAAGGGCGTACAACCTGAGCGGAAAATCATTCTTTCTTTCTTTCCCCTTCACTTTCTCTCCCTCCTCCCCCCACCCAACTCATTCACTTTCTCTCTCTCTCTCTCTCT
>NW_004797314.1:1770786-1772583 GCF_000002075.1 Aplysia californica | reverse complement strand
GGGGGGAGACACACACAACATAAGATTTTTAGAAGGATAATAAGAACACATGTACGCGGTTTTGAGAAAGCGAAAAAGAAGAAATAGAGTGATTGAGAAAAGACGAGGAGGGAAAGGAGGGAAAGGGAGAGGGATGGGTTGGACAAATGAAATGATGAAGCAGGAAAGGGTGGGTGGCGGTTTTCATCATTTATTGATTAGTTTCGCTGGGCTCCACGGCGCTCGCCCCTCATCGCACAAGACACGCGCACAAGGCCGACAACTCGCCGCTCGGAGAGAGGGGGGACCGTGGCACACACACACGCGCGCGGGCACTGCCTGCAAGATGCTACTTGATACTCCCCGCCTTGTCTCCCCTAGCTTCAGTGCCGTCAGTGCTCTCCCTTCGTCCGCGTGCCGAGTGTGCTGCTGAGCTCTCTGCTGCGACGCGCTGTGTTCTGTTTCCCCCTGCCTGTGTGTTCGTTAGGAGACCTCTACTGCGCGGCGGTGCGAGTGAGTTTTTCCAGTTCGCTCTCGCTGGAGTTGAGATGTTATGCACAGCGTTGTAAGAAGATGTGCACTATGGAATTTCAGGACATTCAGAGTAGTGTGAGCGATTTATCAGTTGTGCTAAACCGACGTTCAGTGGATATATTGTGTCACGACGCACCGAAACCAGCTCGCTGAATGTTGTCTTCCGTGGGTCCTCACACGAGAAATAGAACCTCTCCCTAGTAACGGTCACACTGTGTGATAGATTTCGCTTTGAAGCATCTCGATTCTCGATCACAGGAAAGAGAGGTTTGCCTGGTCGTGGTCCGTTCCTGTGTTGCGTGACATTTCCTGAAGATATCGACGTTTTCGCCTTCCCGATTCGCAACAAGACTGCCCGAAACGTTGGAGCTTCGTATGTTCAATGACAACAAACAAGAAAACGCACCGCTTGTGAATCTGTTGTGTGTTTTTCAAACAGGATTGTTTTTGCTCCGTGACAGTGTGTAGATCTAGATTCTAGATCTAGTAGGTTCTGTGTTCCAGCCTCTTCTCGGGGTCAGTGTGCTCTTCTGTGTGTGTGTGTGTGTGTGTATGTGTGTATGTGTGTGGCACACGTCTGAATCTTATCCTTCTGTGTGGGCGGGGCCTGTCCGGCCTTTTGTTTATAAACGGCTTGTTTACGCTTCCAACGGGGAGAGCGAGAGATTTATTAGCTGACCCGAAACTACCTCTTTACGAGACAAGCTGCTGGGAATTCTCGACTCCAAATATTTCGCAGGTAGGATGACTGGAGCTGTTGTTAGTTGTTTTTTTTTTCTGTATGGATTGACATGCACTATGCGCTTTCGTCTTCGGTATCGCCTACATAATGCTTCTGATCGCTCTCTTCCGTTCTTCCACCTCTCTGTTTTCTTGTCGATCCACTATTCAGAGGTTGTCCGTACTTCTGTCCGTCAGTCCGCCCACCATTCTGTCTGCTAGAGTAGTGTTTTGGTTTAACCATCCTGTCATCTTTTTAATTTATCATGAAAGATTCTCTCTCTCTCTCTCTCTCTGTCGCTCTCACTCTCTCTTTCTCTCTCTCTTTCTCTCTCTCTCTCTCTCTCTCTCTCTCTCTCTCTCTCTCTCTCTCTCTCCCCCATTTCTCTTTCTCTCTCTTCACTCTCTTTCTCAATGTTATTGTTCACTATCTCCGTCTCCGATCTGCGTGTCGGCGGAAGGCGTCACTGGTTGGTCCAATTTATATTTTTCTCTCTGTCTGTCCCTGGTCTAAGTGAACATTTTTGCGTCGATATGCTTCTCATAATTGCAAGAAATCTCTAT
>NW_004797314.1:1769534-1770633 GCF_000002075.1 Aplysia californica | reverse complement strand
TGCCTGCCTGCCTGCCTGCGTGTCTGTCTGTTTGTCTGTCTGCCTGTCTGCCTGTCTGTGTGTCTGTCTGTCTGTCTGTCTGTCTGTCTATGTTATATTGTTGTCTGCTTTTATCTTATATCCACATCAAAGGACTTAAGTATTGGGCGATTGTCAAGATTTTCGCGTTTAATTCCGATGTGCGTTTTTCATAGCCTCAGGTATGTTTCGCTTTGGTCCCTAACCCTAACCCTAACCTCAACCCTAACCCTAACCCTAACCCTAACCCTGACCCTGACCCTGACCCTAACCCTAACCCTGACCAGGGTTGGTGTTAGGGTTAGGGACCAAAGCGAAACATACCCGAGGCTATGAAAAACGCACATCGGAATTAAACGCGGAAATCTTGACAATCGCCAAGTATTGTTTTATGTGTCTACCTCTGCCACATGCTGAACTAACAGTCACGGTTATCTGTTAATGCCAGCAAATACATGTACAACGTGAATCATCTCCCGTATATTTTACTGATAGAATTATGTGTTCGTTTCTGGTGGTGAATCTTCCGATAAATTGAAGATTTGGAAAGAGACATAGGCTTTTTTACATTGCATTGCCCTGGAAGAATTGGCAAGAGTGCAAACTTTCAGTTTTATCGCTTTAATGTTTAAGTTGTCGGAGGATACGACTCAGTTTTGATTTCTCGAAGTGGGTAGATTTAAAAACAACAGCGACAATATTCTGCTATCCCCTTTATCTGTTCCAGAAACATGTACCTGGTGTTGGAAATAAAAACATCGGTACGTTTTTCTTTCTCCCTAAATTTTTAGCTGAGCGCCCCCACCCCCACACACGCCAAAGGCTGAACATCACATCACTTACTTACGTGTATGGCCTATGGTTATGTGAGGGTGGAATTCGAAATAATACAGGGTAGTATTATCATTATGTATATTTTCTCTCGGTACCTGTCTGGCGTGATCACAGAAATACAAGACGTTTAAAAGTCATCTCTGTATTACTATCGAATTCATTAGCAAAACGTTTTTCTTCCTCCCCAGCCCCCCTTATTTTTTCCTGTCCAACCACTCTCTCTCTCTCTCTCTCTCTCTCTCTCTCT
>NW_004797314.1:1767093-1768228 GCF_000002075.1 Aplysia californica | reverse complement strand
CGCACACACACACACACACACACACACACAAACACACACACTCTTACAAACAAACACACACACACACACACGGCCATGTTGATCAGTGTAGAAGAAGAGAACCGTGTGTAGGTCTAGCGTATTCATGCCCACTGAGATTTGTACCACCAGCTCTGCGCATCAGTTTCCCATCCTTCATTCGCCTGGTAACGTAACTTCCAACTGAGCACAACAATAACGGTTTTGTTTAGCGAGGGCCAACCTCTTTTTTTCTCTCTCTCTCCCAGTACACCCGAACGGGGAACGTCGGCTTCAGCTTCAAGCCCGGGTATTTTTGGCACTTTATCTTTCGCTCCCCTTGTTACATCGCCACCGGATGGTCTCTGCGTCTTGTTTATTTTAGAAACATTTCCAACTTGTATCCCGACACCAAACAACAGAGTAAATAAAACTTGAAAAGACGAGAGAGCGTTTGCTTAAGCAGTAGTCTAGTGTGGTGGGTGGGTGGGCAGGAGGAGGAGGAGGAGGAGGAGGGAGGAGCCTCTAACCTCAAATTGACACCGGTACGCCACAAAGTGTCAGTAGGAACAAGGTGTAGACTAAATAAATACAATCTATTTAACGCCTGTTTATCAGGCTTTGAATAGCTGACGTAAATGATCCATTTTCAGTTTTCCCCTCTCCTTGTTTAATGATAGCGGTACTGTAGAGGCCCAGTTTGGAATGTGTGTATTAGGACAGGGAAGGGGGAGGTGGGAGGAGGCAGAGATAGATAGCTAGATAGATAGATAGATAGCTAGATAGATAGCTAGATAGATAGCTAGATAGCTAGATCGATCGATCGATCGATAGATAGATAGATAGATAGATAGATAGATAGATCGATAGATCGATAGATAGATAGATAGATAGATAGATAGATAGATAGATAGATAGATAGATACAATGTAGATAGATAGATGGATAAGGAGAGAAATGGTGGGGGGAGGTGAGAGTTTGCACGTGCATGTGGATGAGGGAGAGAGATATGGGGACGGTGAGGGATTGCAAATGTGTATGTGGATAAGAGAGAGAGAGAGAGAGAGAGAGAGAGAGAGAGAGAGAGAGAGAGAGAGAGAGAGAGACTACTTCAGATGTAATGTCTTTCCCTGAGAGA
>NW_004797314.1:1763145-1765340 GCF_000002075.1 Aplysia californica | reverse complement strand
GAGAGAGAGAGAGAGAGAGAGAGTAAATGAGAAATGAAGGAATATAGAGATAGAGCCAGAGACGGAGACAGATAAATCATATTCCATGCATAGTATTCATATGCGTGTCTGTTTATGTGTTTGTGCGCGCGTGTGTATGTGTGAGAGTATGTGTGTGAAAGGCAGAGGATTGATGGTAATATAACGAAACAATCCCTTTCAATATGACGTCAGTAAAACCCTAGTTGCCCTCTACAAGCATAGTTTGAGAGCTCTACCCCCTCTATTTTATGTTGACGCACTTTTCGTGTATGACTTGCCTGTCGGATGTCGAGCAAAGTGCTTTGTTTGCTGCAGCGATGTATGAGCGGGATGTGTTTTTTAAGATGGGCTTGGTGGAGAATAATGGGACGAGTCTGATCGGGAAGGGATAAAATACACGCAAAGGAAAGCGCAACTTAAAAATGTTGTCGCCTCATATCAAACAAAATTAGAATAATCAGCCCTTTTTGCATTCCAGAGCTCCAAAACTGCCTAACAAATCGCGCGGAATCTTTCTTTGAAGAGTTTTATGCTTGTCTCGTTTGATGTTTAATGTTTTTGTCGTACTAGATTTTGCTCATTTTTTTTTTTTTTTACAAATGATCATTATATATTGATATTTTTGTTTAGACGTCAGGGCTCCAGTTTCAAAGGCACATTTTGTTCTTTTGTTTTATTTGAACAAGAAGAATACCATGATATTTTAAATCCTTTTTCCTTCTATGTAAACACAATTGAATCGTAATAACTCTGGTACATATTCACTGTACCCTTTGTTATAGGGCAATTCGAACTTCGGAGTGGGAAAGTTATTTTTTTTTCCCAATACGTGAGATATTTCTTTCAAGTCTATGAGCTATAAAACATACACTACAACTATAAATCATTGTTTTGTTTTGCTACATAAGTTCTTTTATTTTAAATTTTTGCAAGAGTCCGCGACACTATATATTATAAATATTAGTGCCGAAGATTAGAGGTGTTACTATTATAGAGAGTGACAAAAAAGAAGGAAGAGGGATTTAAGAACGATAGACGTTTCATTGGAAAAAAAAGGAGCAAACCACTCTAGACCACCCGCTAACCATCAGGCTGTACCTATGATATAGAATAGAGTGACGTAGGAATGCAGAGCAAGTCTGTGTGTGTCATGTTTGGGAATGGGTAGCCGCTGAAATTGGAACTATCACTATTATTTTTGGATTATAGACGTATGAGTCCTTGTGCTTTTCATGACATCTACAAAGCTTTGACATTTGGGCATCGTGTTATACACGTGTTCCTGCACCTGGTTATTTAAATCTAAGAAGTCGGCTGTCTACTGACGAGATGCTGCTTTATTGTTTTTTGTGGGGGTATTTTTGTTTTTGTTTTTGTTTTCTGAATTCGTCATAGGTATCTGCTTGCATGTACCACGATTGTGTCCTCATATAACATCTTTTTTTCTTTTCTTAAAAAAAAAGTGGGTTGTGCATGCTTGTAGCTTAAAACCTTTCATTCTTATACTAAAAATGCTAACCAAATATTAAACTTGTTGCGGCAAAGCAGGATCTAAAATGTTTACGGCTTATAAGAGTTCAGCTATTTATTTGTGCGTTTAATATTCAGATTGAAGAATTGATAATAGCCGAGAGAGAGAGAGAAAAAAGTATGGTCCCCAACTTTCTGTGTGTTGAATCTCGTTAATAATATTATATTCTTTTAGCGTACCCCACAGCCCGAAAGAAACAAAGGAGCGATACCCCCCCCCCCCCTATCTTTTTGTTGTGTGCCTGCTTGTTTTCTTTGTCATGGGGATGCTCCTTGAGTGTGCCAGGCCTTTATCTTTCTTATCTGGTATTCTCATTTCATGAAATAAGACACAAGGAGTCCTGGGGTACGATCCAGTAAATCAACCTATCCGCCAAAAAAAGAAAAGCGAAAGACTCGGCGCTCTCGATAATTAAAATCGTACAGAAAATAACATTTTTTTCTACGCATTGGTAGTATCAGCGAAGAATATCTTTTAAATCAAAAGACATTAGGCCTATTAACCACATCAAGAGCACTCTTAAGGAACATTTTCTGTTTGGAGAATCGTGTGAGACAAGGTTAAATGAATTCTCTTGTCGGAAATGTTTCGTCACTCACAGGAGGAAATTGATGTTCTTGATTTTCAGATTATCCCCCCCCCC
>NW_004797314.1:1757631-1760904 GCF_000002075.1 Aplysia californica | reverse complement strand
TGTGTGTACTATGTGTATATCTTGATGCAGCGATTACGCTCGCATGACCAGTTCCTGACGACATGTCCGCGAGAGGGCGAGTCAGGGTAATTTTACATGTCAGACAAAATGTTTATGCTCTGCTTTATCATGTTTTACACTCGGAGATGCCAACACACTATCCCTCACACATGACATATTGTTCTAGTCTATGATAAATGGCCACTGTTGGAGGGACTTGCACCTTTCATGTTCTCGACTCAAGGGATCGTGTTAAGTGATAGACTAAGCCCCGGCAGGAGCTTAAAGATTTAATGTTTATGTTTAAGGATTTTTTTTTTATTCACGTCCTCCGTGTCTGACGATAAAATGTGTGGAAAGAAAGTGAGAGTAGAGGAAGTCCCAGAAGCTCAGACGAGAGAATCGTCTTAAAATACATGTACCTTAATCTCAACTGGGTTAAGAAATTTTTTTTAAAACCCTTAATATATTCATAGTATCCCCCCCTGATATTTCCGACGCTACGTTGTTTCTCTGTATAGTGGGAATTTATCCTCTTAATTTTAAGAATTGACTGTCCGTTTTCAAAACTGTAACGTTGCACAATGAATTTAACAATACGAATTAATCAATGTACGTTCACTGTTAACTTCAACACCGTTTAGAAACGTGGAGAAAGTTCTTCCTGAATAGTCTCTTTCTTGTAGAATTCACAGAGAAAAGCATCCGTTCTAGTTGATTACCTAATCAATGATTCACGGAATAGTCCAAGTTGACTTTGTGTCCCCAGAAATTGTGTGAAAGGTCAAGTTTTCCTTAAGTATTATTGTAGCACACTGTAGCGAATTTACGAGTACTCTGGTCCAGTTAGTCTGAGGTAAATGGCTACCATTATGGAGAGGACAGGGTCATTTTTGAGCAATTTAATTGTACGGCGTCTGTCGAGACTTGAAGGTTATACTTTTTGTGTTTCATGCAAGAGCCATGTGTTCGATTCCTACTGCCGGTGATGTTTTACGAATTGCCCGTCTGTTTTTGTTTTTTAAAACTCTCTAGTTACACATCTAATCTCTACACATATGGCTTAACTTTGTTGCTAGTGCCGTAAAACTCTTGTCTTACTAGAACAAAAAATGTCGCCCAATTGATGAAAATTGTGTGCCTTTTCATATTTACAACTATTCAATAGAAAGCTTTGCGAGGTGGTTTCTCTTAAAGAGGGTGCTGCCCCGAAAGTATACTAACCTGTGTTACAGTAGATGTACGCTTCCCTTGTGGATCAATAAAGTTTTCTTTTCTAAAGTACCCTTCAACCATGTAAACGTTCTTCAGCATTGGCAGAGGTGGGTCACTGCCGGTTTCTTTATGAGCGTTTCTGTACTGTGCTACTGTGGTTATCGCTGAAGTCTTCTGCGACTGGGCCATGTGTCCAGAGTGTGTTCATCCAAGGACGTGGCATCTGGACTCTGAGCTTCTGGTCATTGAACTGAGAGAGAGAGAGAGAGAGAGAGAGAGAGAGAGAGAGAGAGAGAGAGAGAGAGAGAGAGAGAGAAAATGAATCCCAAACATGCCAAGATAGAGTCACGTGTGTCTATCCCGCGGGGTCTCCGCCCTAGGACATCTCGCTTTCAATGGCGTGAGATTGCGATCCGGGCCTTGTTTACTCTAAGCCGCCGGATAACCAGCTCGACAAACATGGCTCACCATCGACTCTCGCCTTCTGAATCCTCCCTCTCTTCTTCTCTCCTCTCTGCCATCTTTCTTGCAACCTCCTCCCCCCTCCCCTTCCTGCTCTCCTCTCCACCACCCCTCTCTTTCCTTTCCTTTTTTCTCTTTTTCTTTCTCTCTCTTTCTCTCTCTCTCTCTCTCTCTCTCTCTCTCTCTCTCTCTCTCTCTCTCTCTCACTCCCCCTCCCTCCCTCCGTCCCTCTCTCCCCCCTCACTGACTCACGTCCATCCTCCCACACGCACATGCGTGTCCGGCGCTGTGGACGCTTGTTCACGTCACCTCCGAGATGCGGAAGTCCCTGGCCAGACAAACCGACCGTTCTGACACGAACTGCCAAGGGAGGTTACTCCGGATGCCGCGAGAGCCGCTGTGCTGGCGTACTGGAGGTCACGTGATTGATGTAGGCGCCCCCTGCACATCTGTATCGATTTTTAATCGACTCCTCAACTAACCCCCTAACTTCCCCCTTTACTTCTTCAGTCACTGTCTTCTTCTCTCTCCTCTTTCTTCTGGTAATTACGGGGCACCACTGGTAGGTCCACTTCTTTTCTTTATATAAATCTCTGTAGTTTCTGCCTGTCTATCTTGCTTTTCCCTTGCTCTAAATGACTATTATTGTGTCTATGTGTATCTCTTTACTCCATCAAACAAAGTGAATCTCCTTTTTCTCTTTCGGTCACCGATTGCTATTCAGATAAACAAGGCGCCCCTGGTAGGTTCTACTTCTTTACTTTCCCTCTGTTATCTGTCTACCTTACTTTTCCCCAGTACTAAATTATGACCATGATTGTGTCGTTGTGTTTCTCTTTACTCAAACAAACAAAAGACAAGCACGGTCGAGAAAGTATATGAAAATACATGTTTGATTCTGCCCGAAAATCCCTATGTTAATACCGCTGTTGCACTCCATGTTATACTCAGTTTGTTTAATTCTTGACTACAGTATGGGTGACCCTTATAATCCCCAACGAGTACTGGATGGTCTTACAAGAATGGCTTTGGAAATTTTCATCCCCCGTCACCATCTACACTCTGCCGCGTTGCAGCTTGGTTGTAACGTTAGAGGCTCCCCCGCCTCTTTTCCGACCTTACTATACTGTGGAGTTTGGTAATTAACCAAAATCATACTGTAACCCCCCTCTCTTCCCTTAAATCTCTCGCAATGCCTCCCTACACCACAAACCACTCAAAACCTCCCAGAACCTCCGGCATAACCCACATATCCGCCTGCACGAGAAGATGAGGATCAAGTGTCTAATCTGTATTACGGCCCCACCAACACATTTTGACCATTTGGGAGACGTGCTGCTTCCACCGACTTGAGGCCAAGAGGGACACAAGGACCCAGTATACAGACCAATATTGTCGATTAAAACAATAACGACGACAACAACAACAACGACCCCTTCCCCTTAAAAAAAAGAAACGACAAAAGACTCCAAACAAACAAACAACCTGAAAAACAAAAGAAAAACAACAACAACAACAACAACAACAGAAACAACAACAACAACAGAAACAACAAACAAAGGAACCGAACTTTTATCTCCAGCGCGTGACGTTGAA
>NW_004797314.1:1754307-1756630 GCF_000002075.1 Aplysia californica | reverse complement strand
CCCCCCCCTATTTGTGCTGCTGTCAGTCAATCTTTGCTGGCACATTGCATTGTTTGCTTGTCTCATCGCATACAGCGCCCCACCCTCCACAATCTCACGTCTCATCGCCCCCGCTGTTGTTACGTCGGAATCCAATCTGGGCACTGCTTCCTCTCTTTCTTTTTTCTTATCTGTCTGTTTCGGCTCTCACTCTTTTTACTTTTTTTTTCTACCCACGTAGTTCCTCCCTCGAAGCTCCGAATTTAAAGCCACCCGTTCGGACATTTATTTAGGGTTACATACAACAACCCCACCCATCTGATTATGTGAAAAACATGCTCTTAACAAAAAAAGGGAGTATGTAATTTATTCTTTATTTCCCTCATTTTCTCCACCCTCCATAGGTAAAAAGAAAAGTTCGTAAAGATTGTAAAATGGAGTAAAAACCTGTGTTTTATTTATTGCTATCTTTCTGATAGAAAGAAAACCCAGTGGAAATCGTATCCCACACACAGGAATGTTGTTATCCTCTCATTTCATTAAAAGTTGTGGAAACCCATACCTTCTCGGGGTTTAAAAATATTTTTTTTTAGTGTATGTCGCACCCCTTTCCTTCTAGTTTATATCCATTTCGTGCACGTTCTTTTTGAAAATCTTCATTCTGTTAAGTTCCTGTCGGGTTCGTTTGTGCTGGAGTCCTCGGCTGTATACTTTCTTTGTCTCGTCAGTGACGATCAGACCTGAAATTTATGAGAGTGAACAGAGATGGATTGCTTCAGCTCACGTAAAAGCCTTTCTATGAATGACAACTGGTTTTGTTTTGCAATTTCTCGGAAACATTACACGTTCTTGAACTTCTCAGAGTATTGTCTTATGTAAATTGACGTGATTTGTTCTTTATCTATCTTTCTTTGTCTTTTTTTCCCGTCCTTGTTACGCACTCAGTTTTACAAATGAAGTTCTGTCGCACCTGCGCTAACGACTAACCTCTATACACACTACCACTTCTCACTTCCCCTTTGCGTTTTTAATGTATAATAGCACTGTCTAAGACGCCCACCCGTCTAAGGCAACCACTTTTGTCATCGACAGTGGGTGTGGGTGGCTGTCTTGGACAATTTTAACTGTACTGGGCCAGGACAAGTGTGTGCAGTCTATTAGTATAATGCAGTGGAGTCCGCTTAAACTGAATACGGTTAATCCGGAAATTACGATAAACCGAAATAAAAATTTAAAATCCCCGTTTTTATTTCTCTTCTATTGGAGCAACCTCTGTAAACCGTAAACAAACCGAAGAACACCCAACAGTCCTGCAAATAGTGTATTTTCCACCGATGTATTCATGGGGGAAAAATGGTTCAGAATTCTTTCTATCACATCGATGTCGCCGCCAGGCTTTTTGCTTTACATGGGCATAGTAAAAATCCTTTCCTTTCCATCATGTTGTAGAAATAATACAGTTTTCTCTGAAATAATTTCATTTCCCCCGAAACGCTTTAGTGAGATATGAGCGGGTACCCTGGTGTGTTTGTTTTATATTTCCTTTCAACATCTATCGTCTTTGTCTCATTTTCTTTTTATTTCATTTTATATATGTGTAGTTTTTGCATGTTTACTCTCTAGTAACACCTCAATTCTTTGGCAACTATATTATGGCCTATGTTTAATGCAAGTGCCGTAACACTCATACCATAATGAAACGAAAGGCTCTATCCAGTACGTTTTCATGATTTTTTTGTTTGCTTTCATAATTTGTTTCTATTCATGAAGGATCCAGTGATACATTTGTGATATTTTAAAGCCCTCTTTGTGTTTCGTCTGTCGTACTCCGGAACAAAGAAAATGGTCCCGCAATGACGTAAGGATTCAACAATAATTGCCCGATTATTTTTATATGTATCACATCTTGGCCTAAATTCCGTACTGTGATGACAACATACAAGACATGTGGCTATTTGTGCCTGGTCAGAGACCTCTTGATATCCCAGTTTTCCACATTCACGCCCTACGCCTACAGGTTCTGGAAGCTATTATACAAGAATCACTCTACATGTTCCTCGTGTCGAGCATGACCCCCCGACACAAACAGTTTTGCTTGATGGAAGCAAAACAAGAACCACCTGACAGGCGACCCTCTTTTTTTTTTTACCACGTTCGGGAGATTGTTTTCTTTCGACTGTACTAGGCCAGTTTTTGTCTCCTTAGAGGTCTAATTGTTGTCACCAGTGGATATTCGGAGAATGTCATGTGGGTGTTGATAATTGAGACTGAGACTGTAGCGTGGATGTAAATCTCTTGAAGATGTTAATGTGTTTGTGTTGTGTGTGTGTATATATATATATAT
>NW_004797314.1:1750203-1753760 GCF_000002075.1 Aplysia californica | reverse complement strand
CGGAAAATGTACAAGAATAGAAGTATAAAAACAATCAAAGACAAACAACAGGCAGAACATAAAGAAACAACCGGCAAATCAAAATATAACCCCAAAACATTGATGTCTGCTGATGCCTTTCCGGCGCGGACGCCAATTTACCTGACCCGGTTTGTCTGGCAAGCCCAGGACGAGCTGAGAATGGGATTTGCGTCTGTCGCTGTTGATTTACGCGAGGTCTTCAGTGGCTGTGTTTAACAAACCTTCTCGTTTGATGGCTTTGTTATGCGCAGTACGGGAGGCGTCCAATTTATTATATTTATGCTTCGTTTAGTACGAAGACCATAAATTCAAGAAGATGTGGTGGTCATTATTTTAACCCACACTTTCATTTCTAAATCTGGGGTTTTGTGGTAATGAATGTTTTTTTCTTCCAATTTTCCGTTTGGGTTTTTACTGCTTATAAAAGAAGTTCGATGAACCGATTCTAGCAACCTTAAGTCAAGCTATTTTCTTCTGATTTCTAGCTTAATCGTTTAATCATAAGCTATACGGCTCTCAGCAACGCCCAATGAATCAAACCACGTAATTACTGGAAAAAGAACTCTAGAAATCTCTCTACGAATGAAGTATTAACACTTCCACCTCTGACAGAAAATGGACCTGATCAACACCCACTCCCTGCTGCTCTAAAAGCAACAAAAGAAAAAAAAAGTTTGATCAGTTGTGCTTTACCATCGACCAACGTGTTAATGGAGGTTTAATTTTCAAACACCGTTCCGCAAAAGGAACACTTTTTAGGTCAGTGCTTGAGGGTGTTCAGACGAATTGCTTCCGCAATGGAGTTGAAGAGTTCATTTTGCTGTTACTGTATTCCCCTGTGAAAAAAACTATTCTCTTTCCCGTTTTCATCCTCTTTGAAAAGCTTTCATGCGTGTAGAATTTTAGACAGCTTTCTAGAAGCATCCATCACTCCTGATAATATTGCGTCTGACGCATGACCTTCGGCACGGCCTTGACTTTGTTTATAATTAGAGTGACGTTAATGACTTGGTGATGTCTTCCATAAGGTGATACTTTCTTAATTACTTCAACACCCCAAGTCGCTTCGTCCTCTGTAGTTTGTGGTGGGTCGGATGTTTTAGTTATGCGAAGCACATAGTTATAAATTGAAGGAATAGAGCAGTAAACAACCTTCCTTGGTTGTTATTGGTCCGAAGATCTTGGGTAAATACAAAACGTGCGCTGCAGATTGTGAGCTCCAGCTCTTTTGCGATTTTATTTTGCTAATTGAGGTAAAGCAACTAATTTAGCTTCGTCTATGACTAACGAAGTTGAAATCCAGACTAGAGAAATAGGAACAGGTCAGGAGCTTGGTCATTTGATGTAGATTGTAACATTAATTATGAAGCCTCAGTAGTTACCGTGGACGGCGTCTGGAGATCGAAACCACATCTCACAGAACTGCACAGGATTATCAACAATCGTTTTTTAGTCTTGAAGGTGGTCAGTGAGTATCCATTTTAGTCCTGCTCCTTCTATTTCTTTATCTTAATCTATTCTTGGGGAAATATAACTGTTGTAGTACAGACTTTCAGAAAACTGTAACTCAACTCAGCGCACGAAATCATGAATGCCACGCACCTCCACATTTCAGAAATGGTAACCTGAACTAATGACCACCAAAATGGCATTGTGCTACTTTTGAAAAGTAATATGAGTGACATATTTTGTGCCATTGCACTATGTGCCCTTTTGCCCGCCTGTGCACCCAGAACTGTGTTTTGTTGTATTGCACAAAACTGATGCGGCCCCTAGGCCCATTGTTTGTTGACTTCAGTTTTTCCTGTTTGTTGTGTCGTGCACGAAGTTATTTCTGGTGCTAGAGCGGCTGTGGAGAGTTGTTACACATGGGGATAAAAACCTCCAGACGATGATTGCTGCACTGTGCAGGCTTCTCCGCCAACGTTTTTGCCGATGCGACTTTTTATGGGCTCCGAGTTTTTCTCCTTTCTTCCTGTAGCCTGGGGCACAGTCGCCCTCGCGTCTCCCTGTCGTTTTTTGTTTGCAGACTTTTGCGTGTCTGTTTCCGATGTGCGTGCCTCGTGAGCGCCCCGGCTCCCTGTACAATGAGCCTCCCCGAGCTACTGGGCACACTTGTTAGTAAATATAGGCCCTAGGGAGGTTACACAATGGTATTTTCTACCCTGACTCAATCATATGTACCTCTTTGCCTCTCCCATGGTGTTTGGATCTGACAAAAATAATGTCGTATCCTCTTTGCTGCAGAGTAGTTGCATTCTAGTGCCAATCGCAAGCACTTTGGGGCGTGCACATACACATAACGATGTCAGAGGGCCACCGCAGAGAATGTGTCAGGGGGGGAGATGAGAGAATGCGAAAGATGGGACTTTGTCGCGCGGGGTATAACTTCAGAAGCATATTGTGTTCAGTTGTTGCAACTATTTTACTGCATCCCCAACCCTCTTTTTTGTGACCTCGTCCCCACCCACAATCTTTATTTCTGTTCGCCCATCTGTCAGAGGTTTCCATGAGACGCCCATGCTCCGACTGGTATGTCTAAGTGTCTCATCGCCTGCGGCCATACCTGAGGGGCCGGGTATCTTTCTTATAGTTCATGCCAAAGAGAGGATCCTGGCAGGCATCTTGGAGAGGGGGGGGGGGGGATCACGCAGATAGTTTTTCTATCCATTGTTTGTGCAGTTTTTGTCTCTGTACTTGTGTGTAGGTCAAGGGTTATGCACAGACATGGAAATCCCAAGACGGCACTCTGGCTTCAACTCTTTCTGTCCCTCGAAGTGCGTTCGAGTAAGTCTGGTTGAAGCTGGAAAGCATTTTTTAAAGATTCTAATAGGAGACCAACCTATTGCTAATCCTTGACACGAATGCATAGACAGGTTTGTAAGCCTGGTTGTTGCAATTTTGCTGACGTCTGAAAGGGCCACCGAAGAATCTGAATGGGGCTTAAACAATATGCTGTCAGTTGGAGTCCGAGCTCAGAGTTCCATTATCTTGAGGTCACAGTGTTGGTGGTTGGAGGGCGCCACTTTTCTTTCACTTTGCTATCTTATTTCGGTCTTTCATTCATAATTTACACACCAATGGACCGGAGCCAGTTGTGTAGCGGTAAGACGCTTCACCATCGCATGCAAAAGACCTGAGTTCGATTCCCATGTGGAATCTTTGATCGAGTATCTTGGTTGTTCTACTTGGATGTTGTTTCTCTCTCAGTCCTGGTTGGCCCAGAGAGACATGGTGGAAACTCGTCAGTTAAAATGATCTAAATTGTGTTGATGGAGCTGTAAAACATCTGTATTAATTTTTTTTAAACCCACACCAATGGGCTGCATTTTACCTCAGATTTTAAGGATATACTGATTAAATTCTTGTCTTAGATTTTCGCCCTATTTCCTCGTTACTCAAGGCAATTACTTCTATTTAACTTCTCAATGTGCAGGTGCTTGTTTTAAGGTTTCTTTTTCCCCTTGTGTCTCTATTTTAAGCAAAATATGCACGGTGTTGTTGTTTTTTTCTTCTCCAGATCACTAGAATATATA
>NW_004797314.1:1747868-1748866 GCF_000002075.1 Aplysia californica | reverse complement strand
CGTGCGATCGGGTTGGGAGTGGGGTATCTCATGCCGAAACTAACTGTTCCATAGTTGAGAAATCAGCAATACTGGACTCTCTAGCAAAATTACCCTGTTATGGCTCCGGACGTTTATGGTGCGTGTGTCGCACTCAGAATGTTTGTTGTCTCAATGCAGGATGATGGGCAAGGTGCGTACTTTATATCCAACAAATCGCTTCACCTCCACGGAATACAGTATCCGTTGCACGTGCATTATTGCTATGGATCCAATGGCGTTGCTTATTTTTCTTCCGTGCGCGGTAAAGAGGCAAGCAGATCTTGCTATTTCATACTGTTGACCCTTTCTGTTGTGTGATGATTAGTGTATCTCCCCGCGACGGTGAGCGGATATAAAAGGTTTAAGGGGAAAATACGTTAAATAGGGTGAATAAACATAACAATTTAGAACAATAGCTCCTTGCCCACTCTGTTATTTTTCTAGTTCTGCGGAAATTCATAGACGTTGTACAAGCACCACGGTACTCCATGCGGCGCACGTGCAGGGAACTTTCATCGTAACAGTTCTTGTGCTCTCAGTGTGGGGTAGCCTTTTGCAGAGTGCGTTTACCAGGGGTTGTTTTAATAATGACTGCGCTGAATTTACCGTCTACCCGCAGCACTTTTGTTGTGTATTGTGAAGTCAGTTAACGTGCAACAGAGCCCTCTTCTTTCTATATATTATTATTATTATTAGAGATCCTCGACTCTCGGGTGAGTTTTTTGGTGTACTTTAGATTTTCGTTGTTGTTGTTGTTGTTTTATTTTCTTTAGTAAATTTTTTTTGGAGCGAATGGGATACAAATTGGTGGCGTCTTTCTGTAATATTTCCCATCTTTTTCCTTTTTCTAAACCAATGACCAATGTGATGCGCGCTTGAAAATTAAGTCTTAACATTATAAAAATTGATAAGACGACTGTGCAAGTACAACGCTCCAGGAATAGCATTGCTGTGTCGGCACTTCCTACTTTGTCCCC
>NW_004797314.1:1746118-1747768 GCF_000002075.1 Aplysia californica | reverse complement strand
AAGTAAGCCAACTCAAAGAAGAATAAATAAATAGATAGAATGCGTTCTCATTTAATGAATATTAATGTTGCTTAGACTAGCACAGACAGCCACTCCGTCCTCTACTCTTAATTCTCTCAGATAGGAGAATCTGATCTTGGTGCACTTCAAGGTTTGTCTATCAAGGAACGTTCTGAGCATTTAGCTATCTTGTTTTATCTTGTCTTGAGTTTCTATTAGGAGTGTCGATTCGCTGGCAGCTGCAGAGGGTCGTTTGACGGTAATGTGAAATGAAATTTGTTGGTTTTGTATAATCCAGCAAGCATTTATGTACGTTAGTGCGTCTAAAAATGTGCACTTTTTATATTTTACCGTTACACCCATCCAGTAGGTATTCTTTATTTTAATTTGAAATGATATAAAACGAATAGTTTTTTTCTCCTTAATTGTTTCTTGCCTGAGAGAATAACTATATTATGTTTCGAGAATACTGCGTTCAGTTTTTAAAAAAGGACTGAGTGATGGGAGTTGGAAGTTTGTTTTTTGGGGGATTTTTTGTTTAATTACTTTCCAAAAGTCATACTCTTATGTTACTGGATGGCCATATCCAGAATATCACAGTAAAGATTGCAGATGTTTGCTCTCCCGTCGACACAATTGAGGTTATTATTATTAAGGACGCTGAACGCTTCGACACCCTGGCTTTGTGGGATTGGGCATTCCCGCAGACTGAGAGAGATACGAGATATAGTAAGTTCCCTGGGTGGGAATCGAACCTGTGTCTTCAGGGTGCAAAGGCAAAAGTCTTTTACGGGGCAGGCGCCAAAACCAAACCCATAAATGGGATCTCGAAAGCACTTTGAAAAGATGCCAGTCGATTTAAACGCATTCTAAGGGTTTTCTGCTTTATGAGCATTTTCAGCTGAGGATAAAGGACCTTCGTTCTCATCAGTAGGAAAATGAGACGGTGGAAAGACGCTGATACCGAGATAATGTGGAGTGGAAGAACGATTAAGAGAGACTAAGGAGAAACGTGGTCGTGTTATTTCGGAAAATAGGACTTAGACTAAATAGGCTGCACACTTATGTGCACTTGTAGGCATGAAGACGTCTGAGATGAAAGAAATAGTGAAAAAGAAATGAGGCCGACCGAAACAGAACCAAACACAAGGAAAGCGAGAGAGAGAGAGAGAGAGAGAAGGAGAGTAACATGTAGCGTATGCGAAAGATTTAAAAGAGTGTGTGTTCACTTTCCTCTAGTGTCAACATTTCGAAAACTTTTCGGGGTAATCTCTTGGATTTTAGGTAAGCTCGGGGAAATTCGCGCTTCTGACTCATCGATTGCGAACATACACATGTACAGACAAACACGCAAAAAATAACTTGTCTGCTGTTTCTCACCGCATGCACCACTTTACGGTTTCTGACACTTGCTGTTATTTTGGCATTTTGTAACCCCTGCACCCAGACTTTACATTCACTCACCAACTCTTCCGTTTCGCCTTCAAACCGCTTTTATTATTTGTTCATCGTGGGGTTTTTTTTCTGCTTCGTCTGTCTCCCCCATTCCTCTCTGCTGATCAACTCGCCCCACCCACCTCCCACTCTTTCTTTCTGTCTTCTCTCTCTCTCTCTCTCTCTCTCTCTCTCTCTCTCTCTCTCTCTCTCTCT
>NW_004797314.1:1743962-1745840 GCF_000002075.1 Aplysia californica | reverse complement strand
TCACTCATTTCCCCCCGTCTCTCACGTTCCTTCTCTGTCTCAGCTATCCCTGAACCCCATATTGTGGTCTTTTTTTGTTGTAAAAAGCCCCGGCGTCTGTGCTCACATCGTGTTATCGACTCTCTCATTCTTCCTTGCCATTGTTCTGCTGAGCTGACACGTCTTGACATACACTATACACAATACACAATATTATTTATGATTCATAGCTAGTCCTGTGTGTCTCGAGATTTGGTAATGCCGACTATGTGCCTCTCCGTATATTTGAGTTGTATGAAATTGCTAGTTCACGAAGGTGTGCTCTGTAATGTATGCGTGTGCGTTCCTGCTTGCTTGCAGTCGAGAATACTGACGTGAGAGCGAGTGTTAGAATATGTATGTGTATGTGTGTGTGTGCGTGCGTTTGTTTGTGTGTGTGTGTGTGTGTGTGTGTGTGTGTGTGTGTGTGTTTGTGTGTATGTGTGTGTGTGTGTACTTCGGGATTCCCCCTATAGTTTTTGTTTGTTTTTAAAATACACTGCAAATGAACATGGCTAATATCAGTTGCGTGTGCTTTAGGGACGCTGATAATACGATAGGAATGTCAGTTTCAGGTTTTGTTTCTCGTTTTGTTCGTTCACCCCCCACAGTTCTTGTTTTTCTGCCAACATGTTACAGCTCTGCGGATGCCTGTCAGTCTCCACGAGCTATCAAAGCAATGAAACGCAAGAAAGATGCCATTTTTCCCATCCGTGACGTCCAATTAATCTGAGAAATGCTTAAAATTTACTGACATATTATCTTACTGTTCAGGGGCTTGGCGTCTTCTCTTCGCAAAATATCAGTGAGGACTCGCACCCAGACAAAGAGCTACCATCCCATCTCTTTTTCGCAGTGTTTTATCCTCGAAGAAAAAGGTTCCAACCCCTAACCCCTCACGATGGATGCTCTCCACGCTTTCCTTAATCTCTGTCTTGGGAGATCCTGTGGCTATTTCCTTTTATGTGTTTCACACACTTAATGATATCTCTAACAGCAAAATGTTACGTCTGATAAATGACTTCGAGTCTCGAGTTTGTCGTAGCACTCAACACCGTTTCTCTTGATACGTCACATTCCTCTGGTTCCCGATTCTTTTTCCGTCGCCTTTTAAAATGCCGCAAAATATTTTTCTTTCTCGGCGAGGATTTTGCACGTATGCTAGAATTTTTCTTCTTAGACTATGGCGTCAGTTCTGAGTTCAGAGCTGGGGATGCGGATAGAGTGAACACTGCCAGCAGCTAGGAGTGTTCATCACTAGGGGTAGTGAGCTTGAAATACCTTCCTGCCATATTATTGCAATGTAGGAGTCTTTAAGTCAACAGTTAGCATTGATATGGTGTTATACTGAGTAATTTTTACGAAGCTGCAACGTTTCCATGGTTATTATTTATGTGATGTAAGAGGTGTACATCGTTCTCGGCGTAAAACTTTAAATTCCAGTTATAATTGTGTAATGCAGGGGATTGGCAGTATTCTGTTCCCAAAATTTCAAGCACGTTGAGATTGGCACGGCAGTGTTTGCGATTTAAAATCAATTTTTATTCTGTGGTGTACGGGCTGCTTGTGTTCACAGAAGCCCCGATTTTACTTAAAATTAGGTATGGCTGTTGTAAAATTATGTGACCACCAAAAGAAGCTGGCTGCATTTTCTGTCATTATTCTAACTCTGTGGTTAGCAGTGCTGTTTAGATTACGTGGCCTCTACGCGGGTTATGATCTTCTCCGATTCGCATCTTGAACCTTGAAATTGTTTAGGCCAAACGTGAAGAAGAAAAATCACCGCAAGTCGTGGAAGATACGGTGATGGCTGCTTGAGCGGGGCATGATGGGCTAAGCTAAAAACTGCGGAGGAGACAG
>NW_004797314.1:1740411-1743850 GCF_000002075.1 Aplysia californica | reverse complement strand
GGGGAAGGGGGGGGGAGGTCGCATGATTTTATTTACAGAAATTGTAGACGATGTTTGAAGTTGAGAACCTGCAGCTTGGCATTTTGTAAACGAAATTTGAGAAGACGTTGCTTGGTCCTGGAAGTGTTCATGACCCGAGCCCGCCCTGGTTTACCAGGCTCGGTCGCGTCATCGTAATTCTGACCACACTGTGCAGGAGCTGTGAGTTAGCTGCACTTGTGAACATGCTGCTTGTTGGCGTTGTTGTTATGATTAGGAAAGAGTGTAGAATAATGTAGAGTGAGAGACTTGGGGTGGGGGAGAAAGAGAGAGCGAGAGAGAGAGCGAGAGAGAGAGAGAGCGAGAGAGAGAGAGAGAGAGAGAGAGAGAGAGAGAGAGAGAACGAGAATAACATTGGGAATGAGAATAAGGGGTATATTTTCTCTCCATGGAGAGCTATGATGGAAATAGGCTATGGTATGACAATGGTCGTGCTAATTGATGCTGTGATGAGGCTTAAAGTGGAGGTAGCCAGCAGGAGAATAAAAGAGGTTGGCTGGAGTGGACAACTGTTATAACGTGAAAGAGAAAAAGCGTGAAAATACAAAAGAGGAGTTTGTTTCGATGGATGATATTTCAAATGTACATTGCAGAATGCACTGCATATGCAAGGGCAGCTGTCGTTTGTCTGCATGCGTCTGGCTCAGAAAGGTCACAATAAGTTTGCGGCCATAGTGAAGCTGAGATGAACTGCTGTGAATTGCGCCGGGCGAGACATCGAAAAATTAAAGTGTAAACAACAAAATATCGCTTCCCAAATTTGATTGAACAAACAAACTAGCTCGTCTGCTCAGCATAGCTGAGTTTGTTTATTTTATTTAGATCTGAGATAGTATAGCTGTGCATTTTTTTACAGCGTTCAACGCAACCGCACCCAAAAACATTGAGAGCATCAGGAAATTTGTTTTTAAGTCAACAGTGACGTAGCACCCTTTGAAGGAAACAACAGCAACGCAAAGAACATCCGGAGAGAATATTGTAAACCTAGGCGCCAGTTGGATGTTCTCACAGTCGGATCATGCTATTCAAGCAATACTTTGCGAGCGTTTTAAATTTCTTCTGTGGTTTTGTATCCGCTCTGCTTTGACATTCCGAGCTCGTTGTCAGAGCATCAGGAGTCGTGGAGCGCAGTGCGTAGCGTGGTGTGATGAAGTGATAGAAATCATGAAGTCGTTAAGTCATTTGTCACTGCCGTAAAACGTATCCAGAAGTTGGCGCGAAAGCAGAATTCCCCTACTTAAACGTTTGTTAAGTCCACGTCAAAGATTATTACAACTTGTGAATGGATTATACGTAGCGTCAGTTTGTATCTGTTGACGCGAATTAGAAGAAAAAAAAGGTTGATGCGTTATTTAATTTCAAAATGAAGAACTTAAAATTTGTCCCACCAAAGAAATAAAACTTAATAAAAGCACCGCAGGGTCTTTGGTGACCCCATTTTGTTTCATTGGGCGGGCTTGGTAGATGGAGTGCTTCCTTGTGTTTTTTACCCTTTTATAGCTTGGGGGTTATACGTTAATAGACTTAATTTGTCGTGTGCGCCCCCTGCTACAGTAAACTGTAACGGCTCTTTAGAAAATGTCCTTCGTTAGTCACAAAACGTCTGAAGGGATGCTGGAGACGTGTTCTGTTGGAACACGGGATGTGAATAGTAGCGTAATTTGTTTGTGTAAAGCGGAATGAAGTTAGTGTCGTTAGAATGAAATGAAGTGAATTATTACGGACTAAAGTTTAGAATGCTGCTTCTTTTGTTGATGATTATGTTGATGTCAAGCTTTTGTAATCTCTGAGTGCGCAAGAGTGAGTGAGAAGAGAGGCTCGAAATTTGAGCAATGGAGAATTCTAGACATCGAGTGCGCTTGTGTGCAAGCTCCCTTTAGATACGTTGCGTTTGTAGAGTTTAGACTTGGGAGGGCAGCAGTTAGGAACTCTTTGACTGAATCATGCACTGTTTTTGGCTTTGTGATTTCTGTAGAACTAATTGTTCATCTCTCTCTGTCATATTTCCCTAAAACACGATGTGACAATAAAACATTTCTTCTACTGGTTTTCTGTTAGTTTAAACCAGTGCTTTGAGAATTAATAACTACTGGTGTGCCCTAGTTCCATAATATGTCTCGGTCGGTTTTGGGAGGGCTCTGTCCTTTTAATTCTGTTTCTCATCTCATCTCTTAGTCCTTCCGCCCCACACACCCAAATTTTGCTCAAGCACGCTGGCCATGTTTGGAGTCAATATTCATGTACTTCTCTTCAGTTACGTTATTCTCACATATGCAAACATGTATTCCCCCAACGGTTTTTATCTCTTGTAAGAGTCAATGCAAGCGATATCAGCTACTTAATACTTCCAGTCAGTCCATCCTTTCTTTGTACTTCCAGTCCCTCAATGCTTTCACTTTCAGCGCAAACAATCATGAAATGGAAGAACCGAACTGGCTTCGTTCTGAATGCTGTTGACAGAAGCCAGTAGTAATTCCTGTTGTGATTTTAATGAAGGATGCCGGCTCGTGGCTCCTGGAGATAATGAGTACAGAGCAGCCCTGGCGTCCAGCCTGTCTGCGCTCTATTGTACTCGCTGACCATCATTGTGTCAGGGCCTGGATCCTCTGCTGTGGCTAATGACCGCCTGAGTGGGGGGTGTTACCCAATCACTTAACTGCTGCAGACAGCAGTGACCGCTGGGGTACAATACACCGTCAAGTCCTCGGCTCCTACTACAAGCCTATAGCTAATCCTTTTAACACGCCCCTCTCTTGACAACACCTCCTAACAGCGGTCATGGGATCACGTGACCACATGGCAGGTGTAGAAGCTTCAGTGTAGCAGGACTGAGAAGCAGGTGGGTCTGTCTGTCTCTCTGCACCAGGTACCCTTGAAGGGTTAGGACATCGCACGCAGGAAGCCGCAAGGCATCGGGGGTTTCTGGTCTAGATCTGTCCTTCATCACAGCGTGTGCCGCTCGCGGACCCACGCACGCTGTGCTCTCTCGTCATGATGTACTCTCACATCTTCTCCGGGGCGAGCTGGAGGGCGAGTCTCTCGTTTGCTTTGATGTCTTCACCGGCACATAATTGCCGCTCATTACTGCACTGCCGAGGCTGTTTTGTATAATCTAATCGCTAGTAATTACTGCAGCCTCTGGTCTCTGACCACCTCTCTCATCTTCACCCACGGCATCTTTACCTTTTTTTCCCCAGTCTCTCTCCTCCCCTACCCTCTCCTACAATATTACGAGTGTTACATTTAGAGGGTATTTTTGCCCCTTATTATTTCGCATCTTGTATCTCTGTTTTTATCTTTCCGTCTAATTAGCCCCCCACACGCAGGCTTGTACACTCACCTGACCACCAATTTAAAGTGTCTGTGTCTCTCTGTTTTTCTCAACCCCCCCCCCTCTCTC
>NW_004797314.1:1736075-1739814 GCF_000002075.1 Aplysia californica | reverse complement strand
CCCCCTCCCTCCCTTTGCGCATCCACAGCACTACCAATCCCATTCACACCCACCTTAAGAACTCACGAGCTCGCATACACCCATGTGTGTGTCTCTGTGTGTGTCGTGTTTATTCGACGAACAAACTATCGACATGCTAGAGAGTGCTCATTGCTGAATATCTCTGTGGATATGGCAGCGCTGCCAAGCTGCGTTGGTTGCGCTCAGCTTCATTTCTTTCACTGTGATAAGGCGTGATTACTGCATTATTGTCTTGACAGACCTTTTTGCCGTGGTATGTAAAGCTGCTTGCTTCCCTGTGGCTGTTTTAGCAATATGTTGTGCGGTGCAGTTCATTAAGACATAACCACACTCTCGAAGCGAGGTTAAGGTTAAGACATAAGCACACTCTAGGAGGATAACATCGTTTATGACATAGTTTGGATAGGGTGTGACATTGAGACCGCACCATCTTTGTTATTTTTATCGTCGTCGTTGTCGTCATAGTCGTCGTCGTCGTCGGTGGTGTTGTTCTCGTTAGTCTTTTTCTTTATTGTTTCTATCTTTTTGTCTTTTCTTTTTATTCTAAGCACTTTACAACCACTATTTCGTCAGTGTGCTTCTCGTACCATGAACAAAAGAACCCAACAACATCGCGAGCGCGGGAAAAAGAATAGCTCAACTCGAGCCCGGAGAGTTTTGTGCTTGGATTTACATTCCTTTCATTGTTCAGGTATAAATTGTTTGGCTTTCTTTTCTCCAAGCACCTGCTTTATATTTCTTCTCAAACACGAAAGTCAAGTGGTTGCAATTTGCCAGAAAACATGTTCGATCTGGGAGTGGAAAATAATAAGTTCTCGCCTTCCTGTGAATATAATTTCTTTCACAACGATTTTTGGTGAGCCAAAATAAGTTGTACCTGTCGAGGGCAGCATGCAACTCACGTAGCTTTGCTTGTCCATGCGTGCCATGGGCCCAAACTCTAATTATAGTGTTGCCCCATTGCCTGGTGGTATCAGAACGTTCTTGATAGGTTGTGACGCAAGCGAATTAGAGAGGCCGATACCTGTGCCTGCGTATCTCCCTTGGGTAGTAGGCTGTTCCGACCAGTCTCATTCTGTCTGTTTCAATTGTTGCTTGCGTAGTGCACAGTGACCAAACGGCCTGGCCTTCCCAGAATGCCAGGCGGTCTTGGGCATAACGGTGTACTGGCACGCTGCCCTAATCTTTGCTAATGTTACAGGCCATCAGTCAAGTCAGTGCAGGCAGGGAGAGAAGAGCTGCGCTTTGGGATGCTGGATAATAATGACATTAAGTGAGGTACGCGCTATTTCGATTCCCAGAACTTACATAATGATCACGGTCGCTCTGGGCAGGTACTCCTGAGTTTTAGTTTGTTTGATCGCCGTAGATTCGATTTCCATATAATTATAACACGTTTTTTTTTATCTTACTTTCTGTGTCAATTCATTTGAGCAAGATTGTATTTTCTGGAAAATTCTCGAGATAAAGAAGTTTTTTGAGAGTCCAACTTTGACCTCTTTAAACCAGTCCCAGAAATCAGAATGCCGAATTCCAGTTTTGAAAAATGTTATTTGAAATTTCTTTTTTTTTTCAAAATCGTTTTAAAAGTTTAAAAAAAAAATTTAATTTTTGTTTTGCTTTGGCCATTCTGATTCAGTCCTGGCCAGATCATGCTGATCCGATTTGTAGGACAAGCGTCTATCTTATTTCAGGGGCATCAGGTCTGAACGTGTATGCATTTTGATGGGTATTTGGACGGAATATGAACAGGCGAACGTGAGTTTGTGAACGCCGTCCTTCTCACAGGGCCTGGGATGGAGGGAGATAGTGGGATTAGCTCATCAAGATGTCTACATGCTGTCGTGTTTGTGATAAGCTCTAGGCTGGTTTTTGTTTTCTGATCTATACAGGGGCTGGGTTGCTTTTTTCTTTGGTTTTTAGCCCCTTTGATGAGGTGTATATGCGTGTGGAAAAAGAGGGTGGCGGGGGTGGTGGGAGGAGGAGTTTTGCGTGTATTGAGGGGGGGGGGTGGTGGGGGGGGGGGGGGGGGTGGTTGTGTGTGGGGGAATGGATTTTTAAAAATTTGTGTGGACTGTGGAGGGTGGGGGGTGAAGAAAAAGAGACCAGATGTGCGAAAAACAACCTTTTGCCGTTTGATCTGACTCTCTCACCTATTCAATGGACCACCCATGCCCCAAAAATCTGCAGCTGCCCAGAGTCGCGCTGAGCTCGCGGCGATGACGCGTTTAGAGAATCTACATCATAATGCTCCCCACACTCCTTGAACTCTCCGTTTGACTTCCACGTTGGCCTGGGGCCAATGGTAGCCGAACATGTCTCTGTCTTGCTACAACAATGCATCTTTTGTCCTCCGACCGATTGTGTTATCTTTACCTTTGCACCTCGGCTCCTCCACCCGCCAAAAACAACAGCTTTCCAACACCTCCCTCATCTCCCCCGCCTGTTTGAATGGAGGCAAAAAACAGAAAACATGCCCAAAGACAACAGCCTGTCGAAAAAGGGCATCTTAGGGAAGTGGATGCGCTTTGTGAAATCGAGAGTGCCTTCAGAAGTTGGCTGACTGCTTTGCTCTGCCACGCGTACTTCGCGGCCTTCTGCGGAAATGTATACCCATTACGTGCTGACATCACTTCCGTTAAGTAAACAGATCTTCCCCTTTCTTGTTTTTTAAAGTGCATCCCGGGCGGTGATCTCTATTAGTCTACCATTACTGTGCTATATTGGACGCGCCGCTCGCATAGTTGCTGTCTTACTGAATTGCCATGGGGGCTACTCTGTTCGAACTCCTTAATCGGCACTTTCATGAATCTGATGAGTTAAAAGGAGTTGACTTGGCATGCACTCTTACCAAAATGCTTGTCTTTGACATTGTGTTTCTATGTCTGGTAGTGCGATTAACCCGTACAAAACAAATGGGTAGAGTATAGAGTACGATCGTTCGCTGAAGGGTGTATTTCCGGGCGGGCAATTTCACTTTTAGAGATGCAATCCAAGAAATCCGTGTTGCATAGTAAAAAAAATAAAATAATATAAAAAAATAAAAAATAAATAAATACAAATGCATAGTCCAAGTCGTCCTTGAAAGGGTTTCGAAAAGTGCTCCTAGTGTTTCCTCCTACTCCTCTTTTTCATATATGCCGTCACCAACATTCTTTCCGTAACGAGGATTGATGAGCTGCATTAAACACATGACATAAATAATATGTCTTGAGGTTTGCAGTCATGTAGAGACTAAACCCTTACTCGTAAACGTCCGCAAATGTAATGGCACGGTATTATGTAAGGTTAGCGTTTACAACCGCGAACATCTCACACGTGATACACAGATTCTAGATGATTCCACACCCCTCGAGGGGTGGACCCAGCGCTCCTGGCATGCGCGACATATTATTATTACCGAGACAGACACGTCTACCTCGGGCGGGGCGCGAATGTGTACAACATGCAAGTCCTATGTCGGCGGAAAGTGGCAGTCAAGTTTGCGCAATGTCGACTCATGCAAATGGCGGACGTACAAATCCTGGTCTGCAGAAGAACAGGCAGTGAGAGACTATACGGGACACTGAGGACGTGACTGGCTTATTGTGCTTGGTAAACCGCAGAGGAAGGAAGACAAGGAGAGCCATTGAGAAGGAATTACGGCCTGGAATGAGTGACTGAGTGTGAGCTTGTTGGGGGTATTTGGGAGGACTTGTAGACGACATGTTCGCTTGTA
>NW_004797314.1:1734182-1735697 GCF_000002075.1 Aplysia californica | reverse complement strand
GGGGGGGGGTAGGTTTAGAGTCCAAGGGATGGGAGTGGCATCGCGTAGAGAGCAAAAAGATCGACTGGCTGACTGAGCACATTTTTCATTTTCCCCGAAGATAAATTGTGTAACTTAATAACCCTCTTGTTTTACTCCATCGAAGCTGAAGTTGGAGCAGCTAGCACATCAAGACCGACAAGTCTGAAAGAATTATATTCAATACAGTGAAAAATCTATGCGAAACATATTACGAGTAGCTCTATCCCTCTGAAACGTTCTTCGTATATGTTCATTATGTCATTGTATCGCAGGAGTGCGTCTAAATGTGTCAGTGTATATTGTTATAATACTAATCATTAGTATATTGATCATATCTTCGAGTTCATGTCTGTTTCCTGGTGGTCTTGCTGCATCTTCAGCCGCTCCCTGGTGGCGGTCAAGAGAAACTGACCACGCAATTCGTCGCTTTATCTCCACTGATCTGGGCGAATTGTCAGGCTGGGATTATTGTGGTCTGTATCGGAGCTGAATATCTTCAGCTGGGGCTACCCGTCCTACTCAGGTTAAGACATAGCGGGCTAACAGGGCCAGCGAACTGGACAGTAGAATGAAGATCTTGTGCAGAAGATGCCGCAGAATCAAGGGAAAGACATAAGTTGTAATGAGCTTTCGGAGGCAGCTGTCACTATAAAAAAAAAGCCTGTCTTGATGAACGGCGTCAGTGCAACAATGTCTGGTATCGTTTCGTTAAGGGTTATCTATTCTTTAGTCTCATCATTGTTTCGCCGCGAGTAAGTCCTACTTATTTTCTTTACATCTGTTGTTTATGTTCATCTATCTTGCATCTTCCTCACACTATATGGCCGTTATTGTGTTGGTGTGCTTCTCTTTATTCAAACTCACTCGAGCATTTTGTCATGTCGTGACAGAATTACCAGTTTTAAGAGGGACTTTACTTGTGAATGCCAACTTAAAAGCAATACACAGGCTATGTTAAGACCACCATTTTTTATAAAAGGACAAAAAAAGAAGTTGTTGAAACTATGAAACAGCTATGTAAAACAACCGTCCTTGTCAAAGGTCCTATAATTATGTTTTGATATTTCGACGTCTATTTTAGCGCGTGACATTGTGGACTTTAATAAGATATTCACTTTCTATCTAATGTAATGTAATTTTGATTGATGCATACGGCACTGATGCTCCACCCTCCTATCGTTCTGCCCACGTCTGTGGGGGATACAGTGTGTGGTAATGGCGTCCCATCGTGCTGTGCTATCTGCTGATGCATCTGCCGCAGGATTTGTCCAGCTTCAGTCCCGAGATAAAAGAATGGCAGAAAATGCCATGACTCTGACGAAATGAACTATTTATGACTTCTGTTACGGTACTCCACCGTTTCCCCCCAGGCTATTCTGTCTTGTTCCTCCTCTTCCTCATCTACCACCGCCTCTTCCTCCTTCTCCTCATCATGATCATTATCCTCAACATTACCTAGCCTGTACGTATTCTCTCTCTCTGTTTCTCTCTCTC
>NW_004797314.1:1724570-1729570 GCF_000002075.1 Aplysia californica | reverse complement strand
TGTTTGTTCACTTTTTTTTTTATCATAGAAAATTACAACCTCGCTTCGTTGATTGAGTGCCGGTTTATTTTTTGTGATAACTTCCCCTTATAATTATCCCGAAGTTTCAAGTAGCGATAGGAGTACTTCAGAAGTAGTTCATTATGTGGATCTCATTTACATCCTGATCTCTACTCCGAATTTTGCAACTGCAAATGTACAAAGTGGCCCCAAAATTGCATTCATCATTCTTTGGCTTTGATATTCATCTGTAATTAACATTTCGATTTCCGTTTGTCTTTTACGCACTGGTAGCCCTTTGCCACACACTAGAATTATTTCCTCTGAAGCCAATTTTCATCTTCATCAATTTCATTGCCTCGGGTGTTGCATCAAATTGTCAAACAAAGCTGTCAAGAAACCGTTAGAAAAGGATGTGAAGAAGACTGGAGTATACGTGTGATCAAGGTGATCTAAATTGCATAGAGGTTTCACCAGTTGCTAATCGATTTGTTAATTCCAGACATGATAGTTGTGTCTACTCAGTCTACTCAGAAAACCGCAGACAGTTCGTCTCGCGTCGCTCTACATGGATGTCTTCTTCTTTCTTCATTTACTTGGACCCCAAACACCCTGCAAATTGTTAATTTCCTGCAAGGGCCAAAATCTCTATCCGTCGATGGGACTTGATAGATCCAGGTCCCATGTTTGTGTGTATATTTGAGGAGTCATTTGATTAACAAACCTCGTCTCAGCCTAGCACGGTCATTGGCAAAGGAGTTGGAAGTTTCTCCATGGTGTTTTCTTGGTATTGAGATTTAGGGGAATAAAGTTCAGTCCTCCGAAGTTTATTAGAAACGATCACATCGAGATTTAATGTAGACCTATTGTTTGACTTCACGATAGCAGCTGTTTTTGTTTTGGATGAGATGTTTCTTTTATTCAGATTGAGTTTTCTAATTTTACTGAAAGGGCTTTTTGAAATGTCTACATCTCTCAAGTTTTTAGAACAAGTTGACTTTCATACTGTTCCACGTCAAAATTATTTCGCTCCTATTCGAGGACAGAATCAGCTCAGTTTTTCCTTCTTTACTTTCCCTTCTGTTGTCTTCCTGAATATTTACAGATGTGGGTTTCTGTCAGAGAAATGATAGTGTTTAGGAAGTAGAATATTATCGCAGTGCCAATGTTTTGGAGATGTCCATCCTTGACAACAACTGAAACTGTGTGGCCTTGAAATCTGAATCTAATTTAATTGCATTCTGATGCTGTTGGTAATCGAAATTGCCGACATTCAACTAAATAAAGTTCCCATTCTCTTTAAAAAGACAAAACTGAATTCAATTATCGGCTGCTTCTTATCTATTTGCTTGCTAAGCTCTTTCCTTTGTCTGATTTTGAATAATTATCAGGAACAAATTGGGTTTTGTGGGGCCAGCGCGACCCATTCAACCGTTGGCTGATTTTTAATCAAAACTAGCTCGCAGCTTCGTCGATTTTTTTGAGAACTTTCAAATCCTCTGATAATTGAGGTCGGCTTTATCAAGCAGTTCCTAATTGAATGTAAACCAAATCGGGATGGAATAAATCTATGCTCTTTATGCGTGCCGCATTCCCCGTTTTTTTGCCCGAGTGTAAACGTGATGGGCAGTGATGAAGTTTCCCCCTCTGTGTGTGTGACTGCTGTTGACATCACAGGACAGGGGAATTTCTCTAGGAATGTCTATTGGGCTTTCGTATTGAAGTCATTAGTTGGGACCCATGAAGGAAAGAGGCGAGTAATGGCGAGGATACGTAATTTATTGCGAGCCGGCAGGTGAAGTGGGGCTTGTACTACACAGGTCTGACGGGGCATAATTATTAGCAGTTGCTTTTGGCGAGGTTTTGCCCTACCACGTCTGGCGTATCAGTACTGATCTATGAGTTTATCTCAACCCTATCTCGGCGTAAGTAAATGCGCTGACCTATATACATGTTCGTGTATCCGGCTCTCCCCCCCCCCCTTTTTTCCCCCCTGAGCTCTCCACTCGTACGATGTTCCGAACTGGAAGTTAGCGGGAATCGTTAAGGTAGACACAATAAATACAAGCGAGAAAGTTTTGGGGTTTGATTCATAGCAAGATGTCTTGGGAACCTGTGGTGAATGGTAATTAAGCGTTACTCTCACTCCATAAGCCTGTCATGCCTTGTGCTGGTGGTTATCGATGAACATAGAACAACACCGATGATTGAAGTGCGCCCCTCCTGCCTTTTCTGTGCTTTCGTTGTTTTGTTCCTCATATATTTCCTTATTTTTCGACGACGCTACGTTACTGACTGTTATTATTCCGACCTATGTCTTCTAGTTAAACTGACTGTATTACGATGTCATTGACAGAATTAAGATAGCTTTAGGGGCAGCTACTTCACCCCTGCCTTCCATTGAGTGCCAGGGCCTTATCGGACTGCTTGAGATACACCTCAGCAGATAGACGGATTGCCTATATTTAGTATTTTCCCGACGAGGGAATCGAACTAATGACGTTCACGATCAAAGACAGAAGTTTGATTTTACATTTACGTCTTGGATGCCAGTGATGTGCTTCTCTTTGCCTCGAAATCAAAGACCATGGTACAGTGTATCCACTATCCACACAACGCGTGCCTTCGGGTTCATTATTGAACGTATGTCACGCAGAAAAGTTATTTTCGAATCGTCATGTTTGTGCGCTCTTGTTTTCTTTGGACTTTCTCCCCGTTGCCCATTATTTTTCTAGTCTCTCTGTCATTCTATAGTGTAGGAATTCGAAATTGGATAACAAATACCTTCCTGTTTCTACATTTACCCAAATGCTTAACATTAAATATACACGCAATTTCTTTCTTTAACTCCGTTCACCTTCGGTTTAGGGATTACATCTGTATATCTTTTGTCAAGACGAAGGGGAAAGAATCTGTTTCACATCTCTCCTCGAGATTGGCGAGGGATGACTTCTCACCTGTGGTTTCTCCTCATTAATTTGACGTTATCTCAAAAACATTGGCTGCACTGGCGGGCAAATTCCCCTGTCTCTTATTACCTTAAGCCCCAAACATTTTTACGTTCTGCGCTCCTTGTCGAAGGCTTTTAGGTGTGCTAGGTGGCAGTGTTTGCTGAGGGACGAAACGGAAAGACATAGGAAGCCTGCACGAGCGAGCCTCGTTGGGTTTTTTTATTTTTTGCGTGCTTGCTTTGTTCAAGTAATGTTTTCAAATTTAAGGGGAATAATTTCTGCCTCGACCAATACGCTCATGCTATAAAACTCTGATGTAGATGACACATTTTAAACGTCTCCCAAAGGCCCAGTTCATTGGTAATGGCGTTCAAACATACTTGAGATACCTTTTGAATAATCAATTCACTTTTTTTTGTTGAGGTTTTTCGGCGGTCGCAACTACATAAGGTCATATTAGCGCCAGAAGATTAGAGGTGTTACAAGAGAGTAACAAACATAAAAGAGAAGGAGGGGAGATAAGGACGATAGATGTTTTATAGGAAAGAAGAAGCAAACCACACCAGAGCACCCTCCAACCACCCACAATTCACTTTCTAAATCAGGAAAAAAAGTGACATTATTTATTATGGCTAGTTCTCTATCATTGATGAAGATGACACTTTTTGACGTAGATTCTAATCCATAGTCTCTGCCCATTGGTAAAAGCGTTCAAACCCACCTGAGATTTCTTTTGACAAAATCAATTCTTTTTCTTAATTAGGAAAAATTGCCATATTATTATGGCGGGTCTTTTTTATTACTGATCTTTTTGGGTTGTTTTTATGTTTAAGTTGGAGTGAAGTGTAATAATGTGTTACTAAATGTGTGTGTGTGTATGTATGTGTATGTGTGTGTGCGTGTGTGTGTGCGTGTGTGTGTGCGTGTGTGTGTGTATTTGCGTGTGTATTTGTGTGTATGTGTATTTATATATATATATGTATATATATACCATTTCCACACACGTCATGTATGTTTTGCATGAACTGTGAATGTCGTTTTAGCAGAGTGGGGAATCTTGCAGTGTGTTATCCTTGACTGCAGTGTAATTATAACAGAAGGAATTTGCATTTTGCATGGTTTTGTGTTGATGATAACATTGTTAAACATTTTTTTTCTTCAAAGTACGTTTTGTCTAATTATTTCTATACATTATATGTTCCCCCATTTAGAGTGGCTGGTGGGGAAGGTCATGGTGCCCCGCCCAGGTCAACGTGTTTGTTACTTCATGAATAATTATTCATTTCTGGGGTGATTCATGAATTAATCATTCATTTCATGGGGTAGGCTGGTAGGTTATGAAATATTCATGTGTGGATAGTTCATGAATTATTCATTTCTTTAGTAGTTCGTTTATGGGGTGATTCATGAATTCTTAAAGTCTTAGGTAGTTCATGAAATAATCATTGATGAAGTCGTTCATGAATTATTAATGGGGTAATCCTTGAATTATTCATTGATGGGGTAGTTCATGACATGTCCATTTCTTGAGTAGTTCATGAATTATGGGGTGGTTCATGAATTATTCATTTTTGAGAAATATCACGAATTGCTCTTCCCCAAAAAATAGATTACTATGCATTTTTCAGCGAAAAGCAGCAGTCGTATATATACTATATATAATATAATACATGGGAATAACCCCCCCCCCCCCCTTTCCCCTCCTCCTACGGGTGCTAGGATTTGTTCCTTCTCTTTGTCTTCTCTGTGATTTTCTGGTTGTGATTTGTGTAAGATCTAAAACTCTTTTTTTTAATGTAGAACAAATTGAAACATTTTTAACGTATTTTTTTGTTGTATGTCAACTTGCTTTGTGCCAGTGTTTTATTACTTTAATGTAGAACAAATTGAAACATTTTTAACGTATTTTTATTAGTTTTTTTTTAAAAAGTCAGCTTGCTTTGGGCCAGTGTTTTATGACTTAACGGCGTCTCTGGTGCAGCAGTTAGGCGTTTTTGCCGTCACACGCGGAAGGTGTGAGTTCGATTCCCGTGTGGGGGGAGAGTTTTG
>NW_004797314.1:1719909-1724459 GCF_000002075.1 Aplysia californica | reverse complement strand
GAGAGAGAGAGAGAGAGAGAGAGAGAGAGAGAGAGAGAGACTGGCAGTTCCTGAAGGATAAAAGAAATATCTAACCAAGGTGCATTTATATGCATACCGCAGTTTTTGGTTTCTCTTTTACTTACGTCCCCTAGGGACATTATCCTGTTTAGAGGAAAACCCAAAATGTGCGTCAGGAGTCCATTTTAATAGGCAGGGGATGTAAAGGTTTGAAAGCGTATGCATGAGTCCCTAGTTGTTGCCTTTTCGTTCAGTGTACTTCCAATTGGTTTGTTTTGTTTTCGATTCTTTTTTCCGGTTTTTTTCCGGAATTGTCCTTGTTTTGGCGTGTGCGTGCGTGTGTGTGTGTGTGTGTGTGTGTGTGTGTGTGTGTGTGGTGTATTGGGATGAGTCAAAAGGGACAGGAGGGTTGACAGTGACAAAGCCTTCTTGATCGCTGCCAGTGTCAGATGAGAGTGTGGGAACTAGAGCGGTCGAGATTAGCAGTGACACATCTTGTCGCCTCGACAGTTATGAAACGTTGTGTCAACCTTGTAGTTTGTATTCTGTTTTTTTCGTCTCTCTCTCTGTTTATCTGTGTTTCTGTCTATCCCCCCCCCTCTCTCTCTCTCTCTCTCTCCCTCTTTCTCTCTCTCACTCCTGTCTCTCTCTGTCTCTCTGTCTCTCTGTCTCTCTGTCTCTCTCATCTCTGTCCGTTTGTCTGTCTGCCTGTATGCCTATCTGCCTGTAGGTCTGCCCCCAACCTCTCTTTCTCTCTCTGTCTCCTCCCCCCCCTCTCTCTCTCTCTCGCTCTCTCTCCCCTTTTCTCAGTTTCCTGTATCCTGCATTTTCCCGGATTATCGCGTCTCAGTTATTCTTTAATTTAAAGAAAAATTCCCAGATCCCCGAATACCCCCTGCACGTCTCGCTCACATAAAATTCGAGGAAACCATCTGGACTTAGACAGGCAGTTACAAACACTATTATATTATACAGAGGGGGAGAGAGAGAGAGAGAGAGAGAGAGAGAGAGAGAGAGAGAGAGAGAGAGAGAAGGAGAGTGAAAAGGAGATGGACAGAGAGAAACATGGCGGGAGTGGTGAGGGGGTGAGAATCAGGAAGTTTTGAAAGGACAAACCGTTCCGATAGAGAACGAAAGAGTGATATTTAGCAACAGGATTGGAAAAAAAATCGCAACCTTATTATAGGGATGTTCAAACATATTGGCCTTCCAAATGGCGCTAAGTGAAACGCAGAATGTGTTTGATGCTGAAGCTTTCTCGAATCGGCAAATTAAACAAAATCATATTACTCCCTTGTAACTTGAAAACAGTTGCGAAACTATGGGAATATCTGAATCCATTTCCACGGAAAATTACAGCTTTTTATTATCTAGGAAATATCAGGAGGTTATGAAGTGGGGTAGGATTGGCGGAAGTTTATCTTACAAGGAACGCATTTATCTTGTCAGTGGTGCTCACAATGTGTGCATTATCATTAGTTTCCCAGACCCGTTTCCGCGTGAGGCATCATAATTCAGATAATGATCGTAATTATTGGTAGTGGATCTTGTAAAGCCAACTCTGCTGGGACGATAGGACTCACCGCTCTGAAGTTTGTGAACATGTTTGTTTGTGTATGTTTTCGCTTGTCTGTGTGTGTGTTTGATTTATTTTTTACGTTTCTGCTGAAATGGTAGGACATAACGCTCTTACGTGTGAGTACATCATTGCGTTTTTGGATGTGCTTATACACTGTGTATTTATATATATATATATATATATATATATATATATATATATATATATATATATATATATATATATATATATGGGTGTGTGAGTGTATTTGTGTTTCTGTGTTTGTTTACGTTTGTGCTAATATCAAAGAGTGAGCTGTTCGCTTATTTTTCAGTCTTGTTAATGTGTTGCCGAAGTGGATCATTTTATTTCTCACTTTACGCTGGAAATGCAGCCTGAAACAATTCTTGCTCAAAAGGACATTAAATTGTTTTGTTCATAAGTTAAAGTTAAACTTGCGGTTTATAGAGCTTGCGGCCTGCGTCGGGGGTCCTACGATGATGTTTTAACAATTCTGACACATTGACATGTTGTAGCTGTTACTTTATGGATCGGACTGTTGTGACCACAGATGTGCTCGCTCCCTGGCTCACGAGCTCGCGCGCGTGCACACACACACACACACACACACACACACACACACACACACACACACACACACACACACACACATGCCTACACACACGCCTACAAACACACCCATACACACATACACATACACAATCCTGCATGCTTACACTCATACATTGTGATACATGGACGCATTTTTCTCTCTCCTTTTTCTCCTTCTTCTATGTCTTGTTTTCTCTCTTTCTCTCTATATCAAAGATATAATAACATAACGTATTATCGTATAATATAATATATTTTATCATATATTCTATATTATTTGATGTGATATAATAACATACTATATCATTTGATACAATTATAAAATAATTATGCCCTTGTTGCACGAGTTGCTATAAAGATTAGAAACCGGTTTGCTTTTTGAGACAGCATCCTCGGTCGAACTCAGGAAAAAACGCCCTTCCAAAACACCAGTGTAGTATTAGTCTTTCTTATTTCCGATACTTATAAAACCACGTTCTCCCGGTAATGTTGGCGAAGTTTAACGATTTTCCTTCTTTTACCTTTCAGGTTGTTTTGCTTGAACCTCCTCTGATGGCAAGTGTCGTGGTCGCTATGGCAACGTAAGTACTACTATTGATAAGTGTCAAGTTCTCAATGCGTCGGCCTCTCCTTAAGGGTAGATGGTGACTAAAGGAGGGAGAAGGCCGGTGAGAGGATGTAGGAGAGGAGGATGTTTGGTTACGATTCTGTTTGACTGTCCTTTCGACACAGATTTTTTTAAGTTGTCGTAGATACATTTTAGCGTCCGTTTGCGATAATACCGAACCCGTTAAGAGGGCCACAAGAATTCCTTAATAAAAAAACCGAATTAAAATGTTGTTGTTGTTGTGCTATTGTTGTTGTTGTGGTGGTGGTGGTACTTTGTCCTCTTTCGTTTGCACTTTTTTTCCTTTCCTTTTTTTTTCCTTTTTTAAAGTTAGGGGAAAGTCACTTGCAAATCAAATAGGCTATATAAGTGCCAACGATGTACAAAGAAAAGAAGGAGAAAAGATAAACGTTTTGTGGGAACGAAGGAGCAAACCACACGAGAGCACCCTCCAGTCAACCACTTTCTTCCTCTTTCACTGCCTGCTCTTTTTACACCTCCTCTACTCTTGTTTTATTTTTCTTTCTCTAGTGTTCTCATTCTCTCGACCTCGTTTAAGCCAAAACGCTCATGGTTTCTCGATGCCGGTGAACCCAATCCTCCTCCCTAGCTGTGCCGACACACACCATCAGTAAACATGAAACCACAGCTCTAGTGGTCAGTCCAATGTCCGGTGGGCCGGAAAACCCTGTCAGTATATATCCTACCAGCATTAATCGACATCGACCTGTCCGGGGTCCATATTCTGAGCTCTGTGACAATGGGCGTCGGTTTAATCCCCCCACCAACGCCACACGACCCGACCGCATCGCTTGTGCACACGCCGCTGCTCGTGGATTTCCGGGGAAATCCGCTTTAAATTGGTGTGCATCTTTAATGTAATTATTGGGGCGTGCGACGAGCAGTCGAATGCTGAGGGATTTCGTGAGGCGAGGCGAATATCGGAAGGAAAAAGGTTGGGGTTGGGGTGGGGGTTTGGGGGGGGGGGCGCGAAGGGAAGATCGATATGTAGCCCCTCCAGTTTGATATAGTCAAGGCCGTGTTCGGTATACTGTAGTGCAGTGCTTTATATGGATTTCCAAAGTCTTCACTCGTAATGAGGTCTATTCTCTCCTCTTGACAGTATACAGCAACGGGTAGAACGGAATCTTATATTTCATTTTTATAGCATTGTCTCTATAACTGTGACCATATTATACAAAAGCATTCGAGTTTGTTTTTAAATTATTTATGTTCCTGCCTGGCTGGGTTTTTGCTTTTGCTTTATTGTTTTTTATTCTGGTTTGTCTGTGTGTGTGTGTGTGTGTGTGTGTGTGTTTGTGTGTGTGCGCGTGTGTGCGTGTGTGTGCGCGTGCGTGCGTGTGTGTGCGTACGTGCATGTGCCGGTGTCTGTTTCTGTGTCTGTATATCTGCCTGCTTTCCTGCTTGTCCGCCTGTCAGTCTGCCTGTCTGCCTTTTCCTTTCCCTTTCCCGCGGCCAGCACTGATTCAGGATCCCCCGAAAGAAACCCCACAGTCTTAGGCTGAGAAAGCCTAGCTACAGCCCCATTCCTTCACACGTTGTAAGTTCTCCGTCTGACTCGCAGAAAGAACCTCAGAACTCACAGTGGACCCAAGCGAGAGTGAAACGTCTTGGTGGAGATGAGGTTTGCTGGGGAAATTTACACGGCAGGGGCTTTGTGTCTCTGCCCCCTCTTTGTTCTGACTTTGAATAAATAAAACAAATACTTGGTGTGTGTGTGTGTGTGTGTGTGTGTGTGTGTGTGTGTGTGTG
>NW_004797314.1:1713898-1719318 GCF_000002075.1 Aplysia californica | reverse complement strand
ACTGTTCAGGGAAGGAGCAGATGCTCGCGACGAGAGAAAGTGTTTCCCTCTGACAAACATGTTCCGCCCTCTTGTATTCTCCTCTTTCCCGTCCCTGTCGCCCCTTCCCAAGCGCCGAATTCACGCAAATCAATAGACAGAGCATTCCGTGACCCACACAAAACAAGACTTAATATTTTCCATTCAGAGCGCTAAAACCATCTCATTTAGCGCCAGTCCCCGCTAATGCCTCTGGACTTCCCTGCGACGCCTGCTCAAAATCCGCCAGCGGGGAGCGAATCTGGCAAATACTGACATGAATTGTTTTACTGCCAGCCTAGGGCGGTGCCTCGCCCCGGACCACTGCATTACAAGCCTGGCTATTGAGTAATCCAGCCCCACTCCCTTGCTTTATTTTAGGTTTTCTTTTCTTCTTCTTTTTGGTTCTTTATGATCAACCTTCGGGGGAGTCAATATGTTGTTTTTGTTGTTGCCTTTAATATTGCTGTTGTTGTTGTTGTTGTTGTTGTTGTTGTTGTTGTTAATGCTGATACTACTGTCGCTGCTATTGTTGTTTGGGGACGGGTCGTGGTGATGGTGTCGTTCACAGTCCCAAGAAAATGGGTCAACTGGTCCATTACCGTCCCGTCAATCAAATGATTCTCTACGTCAGCTTTCCATCTTAACCTGTTTCTAGTGACCTTCTTTTAGAGCCGTTATTATTCTGTTGTCCTTAAGCCTCGGAGATTTCATGGTAACTGGGTTGGCTTTCCAGTACACCGTGCTCTTCTATTTCTGAAATTCGCTTGGATGGACTTTAAAAAAGGCTTGCTTTATACTAGTTTTCAAATCCTGACGAAAGTTTGCTTTTTGTAGTCCGCTTTCGGCTACCAACCGCTGTTGACCTTTTTTTCACAGAATGCTACTAAAATTGAATCCACATTCAAATATTCTTTTACCCCACAATTTGTTTTTTTGTGATTCTCTTAAGGACCCAGCATTAAAGTTTTGTTTCCTCCTGCCTGGAAATGTTTGGGAACATGTTGTTTTTGCTCCAGTTGTCAGCCTGTCAGTTTCGTGATTCCACCCGATGGCTTTCTTTCTGCACCAGTTTTTGTGGCCTTCTTTTTAGACCCATTTACGTTTTGCTTAGGTATTTGAAAATATTCTGTTTTGCTTTTGCCGCTCGCTGTGTTTCAATGTAGAATAGTTCATTATCGGCTTGTTGGTGGAGTGCTTCCACTCGTTCGTTTCCTTTCTTTTCTGATTTTTATTCTTTACCTAAAAGAAAGCTTTCATGTTGAAGGTCCCTGGGAGCAGGCATAGAAGTGTTTTGGAAGACCCATACGTCAGATATAATGCATAGGAAAATCAGTATAGGGCGGTCATTAAAAGTAAAAGTAAAATGGAAAGCAAAATTCATAGTGGATGTGCATGCCTCTCTCCACGCATACTTCACATTGATGAAATATAGAACTGAGGGTGTTTTCGTATGGTTTCTAGCTGTAGAATATTGTGTACTGCTGAATGAAACACACCGCAAAGAAGAGTGCACAAATATATGTCTGTTCTCGATGACGTGAAAGCAACCCGCTGATAAAAGCGTTTTGTCTTCTTTCTCAGGTACAGTTTAAAAAAAAAAAATAGCAATATTTGTTTCCACTCCTTTAATGCCTGATAAATAGGTTTGCTGTCTGAAGCACAATAGCATAGAAGTATGCTCTGCCGCTGTTGCATGTGGTTTGTTATTATTATATCTCAGACTGTAGAGTAAACCACCCGATCTTTGATGCAACTCAATTTTTTTTCTGGATGATGTTTTCTTTTATAGCTTTGGCCTGTGGCGTGCAGTGCAACGGTTGCCAGGGGTAACCCATTACGTGTCGATAGTACTCACACGCTGAAATTTTGTTCAGTTAGGCTTGAGGGCGGGCCGAGTGTCAGATATTTGAGTACTTCGAAACTGATAAGGGCTTACTTTGCCTCAAAATGTCAATCCATTTGTTTGAACATCATCATCGTGACGAAGTGCCAGATCTGAAGAAGACACCGGCTATCGTGTTTGGCAAATCAACTCTGTGCTCGGATGCTCTTATTGTGAACAAACCAGCCAAATTAGACAAGGTAGAATGTCCCATAACTGAGCACCCAAGCGCGTGCTAACACCGTAAACGAATAGAAAATTACCCCCCCCCCCAAAAAAAAAAGGTGCTATGCAAAATTTTAACGTCTTCATCAACAGCTTAACTTGAAGTAAAGCGCGTAAATATTTGGTTGCCCGTAACATGTCTCTTTTTTCTACTTGCGGGCTGTTTACGTGTTCTGGAGCTTTCGGGATACTTGTCGTCAACGACTTTGAACTCGCCACTCACCAGACAATAATAGGGTTGATCAATGTGCTCCTTAATTACCCGACAAAGACTCGCCTGACACCTCACTGTGTTTACACGAGGCGATCTTTCGGCTGCCGTAGCAGCTGTCGACTGCCACCTTATGTAAACGTGATCTTGTTTAAGACTTTTCTCCACTGACATCTCCACTGCTGAGTGTAAGACTCTGCCATACACGCCGCTTTTCAAATTGACGCATGGCGGAGTCTCACACTAATCACAGTGGGTGGTTGGCGGGTGCTCTGGAATGGTTTTCTTCTTCTTTCCTATCAAACATCTATCGTCTTTATCTCCCCTCCTTTTTTGTGTTGGTTACTCTCTTGTAACACCTCTAATCTTCTGCACTTTTTTGACCTTATTGTGTTGCAAGTGCCGTAAAACACTTACTGAAACTAAATCACTAATCACTAAGTAGTATGTCGTCAATCTGTTGTGTAATTGTTAACCCCCCCCCCCCCTCCAAACCCCACCATACGTGTCTAGCTCGCTAAAGGTTTGAGTCCGGTTCCATCTCGGGAGACACATTTTTCAAGATTTTTTTTTTTTTTTTTTGCTGGGACGTACCCCACCCAACCCAGCCTTGTCCAATCAGAGATTAACCAGACCCCGTTCTGCTTAGCTTACATTGTGTCAGTAGGGATACTAAGTGTTGACAGTGAAACCCACTGCCCATTTAAAACAAAATTATAGCTTAATTCAGTCGCTTCCGCCTCCACCAATCTCCCTCTCTCTCTGTCTCTCTCTTTCTCTCTCTCTCTCTCTCTCTCTCTCTCTCTCTCTCTCTCTCTCTCCCTCTCTATCTTTCTCTCTCTCTCTTTCTCTCTCTGTCTCGTTCTCTTTCTTTATTTATCGCTCTCCATGTCTATCTTCACCCGTCCATCCATCCATCCGTCCATCCATCAATCGACCCATCTTTCCGTCCATCCGGCCATCCATCCATCTATCCGTCCGTCCGTCTGTCCGTCCGTCTGTCTGTCTGTCTTACTGTCTGTCTTACTGTCTTACTGTCTGTCTGTCTGTCTGTCTGTCTGTCTGTCTGTCTGTCTGTCTGTCTGTCTGTCTCCAAACCAGATAATCTCGTATATTACCTCTCTGTTAGGGTCCCTGCTCGTGTCAGGCTGTCCATCAAACATTACCTGTTTTTGTTTTTTAATTTGTTTCAGTCGATTTTAATGGGCTATTAAAAATAAATGGATTTTAACAAGCCACAGTTAAAAACAAGAAGTAAAACGACTACATGTATTCAGTATGCAGTGTTATTATTATGCAGACGCATGCTTTTAGACACGATCTAAACATTCCGAGCTCGACACGGCACAGCTCATTCTTTGTTTTATCCGATGGAGGTGCGACGTTGCGAGGCACATACATATTACGGCGCCCCAATGTACGCGTACTTGTGGATTAAAAAGGTGTAACGAAGCATATTTATTAATCCGAGAGCTTACTTAATTTGCATTTTGTTTTTTTATCTCTTTCACAGGAATTCGATCGCTTCTACGTGAATATCAAAGAGAACGGAAAAGGCCGACGATAGTATCGGCTTCTCTCATCACCCAGCAACAGCACAACTGCCTCCCTAGCTGTCGGGAACAGGCCAAAGATATTTCCGTACGTGTGTGGATAAGAATAACCGGAGTCGATTTGTTTACTGTTATCCAATTGGGTGCTCGCTTCTACTGGGATAGCCGTGCGCATGTAACGCGTTTCTCAGCTGGAGGCAGACAACACTTTGTAATTTTTACTTTGTGTTTTTAAGAGTCACTTACAACTGTTTGTTCTTTAGTTTGGCTTTCGAACGGCCTGGCAACAGTCATCTAGCTCTCGGCATTGGAGCTGAACAGGACAGCTGACTCATTCTTGTTTTGTAGATTGTGGTGAACAGAAAATTATCACACACTGTAAAACTCACAGGGAATCTTTGGAGGCGAGTCAAGAAAAGCTGCGAAGGTATTCTGTCTTTTGTGGATAGGAACAGTACACACACAACTTGAGGTGAAGCCCGAAAAGAGACAAGAGGCTAAGCGTGAGCGCGCGCGCGTGAGTGTGTGTACGTAGCAGGCTACTGCGGTGCTCGCTCGCCTGTGTGACCGGCTCTGATTGATCCCCTTGAGCGCGGGGCACGTGTATTGGTCAGCTGGTCAGGTATACTGTTGTTCTTCCAGGGCTACCCCGGGTAGTTGCATTCACCGCCGCTCACCTCTAGTGCGCTGGCAGGAGCCTGTTGCTTATCTCTTTTCAAGACGCGAATGAGAATACCACGTCTGAGAAATACAAAGAAAACTTTTTAGAAAGGTATCTCTGAAAGAAATTATAAAGAAAGTACTTTTTGTAATCGACAGAGATTACCGTTTCTGTATAAAAAAGAGAGAAAACTATCTTTCAGATAAGCAAAACGAGAGAGAAAAAACAAGAACGATGGTGTCTGCTTGTGGATTATCTTCGACTTTTGACAGTGGACTCCGATCCTACGGAACGAGGATGTTTGCAGTGCATCTACTCTTCTGTTGCCTGGTTACAGCGTCATGCCTGCTTCCGGTGTCGTCCATGGAGCAGAAGTCATGTGACACGGTCACCAAACTGTATGCCCCTGGTGAGTATTCTAATGTACATCTTGGTTCTTTTTTTTAAAGCAACACATTTACTGAAAAAATATTAACATTCATGCACACACACACACACACACACACACACACACACACACACACACACACACACACACACACACACACATCTAAATTAATGATAAGCCACTCATGGATGCAGTTTTTGCGTAGATTTACCGGCTGAATAATATTGCAGAATGTAGAAATATTTCCAAGGGATATAAGCGTTTTAATAATATTATTCATAGTTACCGCCCTTGAAATACTATTTTGACTTCAAGACCAATGACACGATACTCCTGTTCCTTCAAATGGTCCAGTTTCCGTTTTCAACCCAAAGGTTAAGTTTTAGTAAGAGTTTCACGACGCTTGGCAAAAAATAGGTCATATAAGCGGATGATTAGAGGTATAACTATCTAGTGTAACGTATAGGCGTACCCCCCCC
>NW_004797314.1:1707941-1713798 GCF_000002075.1 Aplysia californica | reverse complement strand
CATCCTCTGAAAAAGTAAGAGATCGACAGAAACCACAAACCACAAAGGGAAAGAATAGAAATAGGATCTTTTCGTGACACCCTCCAACCACCTACGCTTGTCACAAGAGTAAAAGTGAAATGAAAAGTTTACTGGGTTGTCTGCTTTTTAAAAATAAAGTGCTGACAAACGTGATAAGGGAGACCACGGTAACATTGCGTTGATGGGTGCAACGAAGTGCCCTTCTGTGCCATCCGTTTTAACGCAGTGACATTTTTAAGAGGTTCAATGTTCGCGAAAGTCAGGGGTCACATTGCACACCCGGGAACGAGAACTAAAAAAAAGACCGAGCCGGATAGAAAAAGAGTAAATCTACACACACACACACACACACACACACACACACACACACACACACACACACACACACGCACGTACACTGAGGTAGAGAGAGATAGTTTATGTATGTGTGTGGGTGTGTCTGTCTGTCTGTCTGTCTGTCTGTCTGTCTGTCTGTCTGTCTGTCTGTCTGTCTGTTTGTCTGCCTGCCTGCCTTTCTGTCTGTCTGTCTGTCTTTCTGAGTTTCACAACTCAGAATGTAGATAACCTCATGCTCCCTCCACCAGTCTATGATCTCTTGTTTCTTTCTTCCCTACAACGGTTCCCCCATGTCTCCCTTATGGTAACAGTTGCGGAGTACCGCCTGCCGGCCGATGACTGTGGGCTCTGGTGTACGTTTATTTATAGTTGAGACAGATGGTCAGGTTTTTATCTACCTTTGCTTGCTGTGCGATTAATTTGTTTTGTTGTAAGGTGATCGTTTCTTAATGATACGCACACAGCTTTATTGTGTGTTACCTGGAGAAAGTCGTGTTCAGAATCGCCTCTTATCTGAATTCCACCATTGTTAATTTCTTTTCTATTTTAGTTTCCTTTAGTAGCATATGTTTGTTTGAGTGTATGTTTGTGTGTTTGTCTAGGTACTCATACCTCTCTGTGTACTTATGTCGGTCTCTTCACCTTTTTGTTGTAATACGCTCATTGATCTCTGCTCTCGTTATACTTTGACTGCTAAAACACGTTATCCACATCATTTTGTTCTGTGTCCTATAAGCTGAAACCCTCACCTGTTTCGTAATGCTGATATTATTATTATTATTATTATTATTATTATTATTATTATTATTATTATTGTTGCTGGTATTATTATTGTTATTATTATCATTATAATTGTTATTATCAGTATTATCATTATTCTCTGACATTCTGGCAGGGTCGATAACCCTCTCACTCTATGACTGCTTCCAAGAATACATTTGGTGGGAAACAGTAAAAAGCCGTCACCACCTTTTAGCCGAATGGGAAAGCAATTTCCTAATCATCATACTTATGTATACCAGCCAGGGAACTTTGCTTGTTATATCTAATTATGGTTTATTGGCAGTTGGCAACCCTTGTCGATATATTGTTATCGTTTCCCAGTAGGTCCCGTACTGTTCTGAGCCTATTTATATGTGTCTGATGCTGTTGCCGTTATGATGAACTCACACGTAGGCTTGCATTGTTTTAGAATTAGCTGTTTTGAAGAATAAGATATTAACGCAGTGATTGTGAAGATCGGATTAAGGTGTGCGACGAGGTGGTCTTCACGTTCAGAATTTTACGGGTTTTGTGGGGTTCATATTGTTTTATATTGTGACATCCATGTAATACACATAGCCATTGAACCTGCCGGTTGCTCAGTTGGTATCATGGTAGCGAGGGGTTTAGATGGTACTGGTTCAAATCCTAAGATGTGTTTTTTTTTTAAATTTAGAGTGTTTTTGAAGCTTGGCGTCGTGACTCTGTGACGCTTTACCAAGAGGAAGGTCAAAATCTTTTCGAAAAAAAAAGAGCAAAGTAAACTCATAACCTACTTACATTCAACTACTACTTGAAACACTGCCGCGTCGTTAGATCTTTTTCCTTTGTGCCTTGCCAACTTACTGTGCCTCGCATAGTTTCTGCCCTGAGGCGATGTGGCCTACATAATGTACCAATGAGCGTCTGAAGTAAACGGAAATGTTTAAACTAAATCAGGTTACTATCATCTGGAGATCAAAGATAGTCGCCCAACCACCTTTGTCTGCAGTTTTATTGATATTTCTTGTTTCCCTTTGAGATATTTTCAAAGACGGGTAGTTTCCTTGATAGTTTCCGTTTCTCCTCGTGATTTCTTCAAAGATGGGTAGGGAAAATTTAAGAGCCGAGAACAAGATACAAAAATATGTAATTACATGTTATGGTATGAGTCCTATTAAAGTTAAAATATACCCGCTCAAGTTTACCTCCTTGCAAGCTCATCGACCAGGAAATGAAGTACCATCACGGTCATTATACACCCTGAAGCAAGAGTATGGATGAAAAAAAAAATCTCTCATTCAAACAATTAGGCAACGGGAGGCGGTGTGGGTATTGATTATGCAGGGAAGTTCCGCTCTCTATAGCGCTTGTCTGGAACTGCGCTTTATCTGTAGGTGCAAGTGACGCTGTTGAATATGCTATTGATGGTCTATTACGTTTAGGTATAATAACAGAGTGTCAAAAGATGTGGCTTTTTTTGTGTTTTCTCTCCGTTGTGTATGTTGTTCTGGCTCACTGTCTGTTCCCCTTTCTTCCCCATTATTGCACCCCCCCCCTTCCACACACACACTTCCAAAGTGGAAAATATTCCCACTGCTGTCTCTCCCTTTTTGCTCCTCCTTTTTCTCTCCCCCCCTCTCTCTCTTTCACCTTCTCTCTCTCTCTCTCTCTCTCTCTCTCTCTCTCTCTCTCTCTTTCTTTCTCTCTCTCGCCCCCCCCCACTCTCTCTCTCTCTCTCTCTCTCTCTCTCTCTCCCTCTCTCTCTCTCTCTCTCCCTCTGTTTACACCTCTCCCTCCCTCTTGTGTCCTGTTGCCTGTCATCTCCATCTCTCACCGCCTTTCTACATCGTTCACAACGAAAAGGCAGACAGCCTTGTTTCTTTTCCCCACCTCCCCGAAGAAGAACTTCCTCTATCATTGATTGGCGTCGTCCGTGTCTTTGTCGCGTCCGTCTCGCCCTGCTCCTCCAACTCTGGAGAAAATAATTGTTTTCTCCCTCATTGATTTTACCCGCAACTTATAATTATCTCTGAGAAATCCGGCAGCGGCGCTGAAAGAAACAAAAGACCGGGGAGACGTGGAGTGGTAAAGAGGCAGTCGGAGGAGGAAGACGATGAGGGAAACGAGGAAGAATGGAGAGACAGAAAAGTGGAGGGAGGTGGGGACGGAAGTAGTACGGGGACGAGAAAGCTGTTAGGTCCATTTGTGTTTGGGTTGGGGGGGGGAGGGGGGGTTGGTCCGGGACGAAGGATGTTTGGAGACGCATGCGATGGATTTGGCGCCCTCCTACAGTGAGGATGAAGCGGGTGACGAGCGGATTGAGAGAATGGGACCTGATAATGGTTTGAACAAAAACAAATAGGGCAAGGGTTATGAGTTTGTGGAAAAGGCGAGAATTAGGTCTCGACAACGAATATTTAGACTTGGGGACGGATGAAGTGTTGGTGTTCAGAGGAATGGGAAAAATGTGTATGGCTTTTACAGTATGCAAAACAACGATGCAAAGATGTATATCGCAGCCGCACATTGAACATGAACCGGAGAATCGCTCGTAAGAGAGAGCATATGGAGATTTAAAAGCAATGGTATAAAAACTGTACTTTTTTGTAACTCAAGAAGACAAAATCGTTTCAGGTGTAACATTATATAGAACAAAAGAGTTGTACGTATAAAGCCCCCCCCCCCCCCCTCCCAGGTAGAGAGAGAGAGAGAGAGAGAGAGAGAGAGAGAGAGAGAGAGAGAGAGAGAGAGAGAGAGAGAGAGAGAGAGAGAGAGAGAGAGAGGATGGTTTTGGAAATGGGTGAGAGAAAGGGATGGAGGGGGATGGGTGTCTGTGAGTTTCAGAGATAGGGGGAAACACTGATCCAGTTATGTGACAAAGAAGGACTAGTAAGAGTTCACACTACTTACAACAAAAAAAACCCTACAGTTACAGGCAATACGAAAAAGGTGAATCATCGGGATATGACACGGAACATTTTGTGACCTGAATAACATAGGGTACTTACTCTTCATGAGCTTCGCGTATGACACATATTGAAGTGAATTGCGAGGACTAGCGCTTTTAATGGGCGTTTTAAAGTATACTAGGCGCCTCAGATAGTTTTAACGAGTGCTGAGCCCCTTTATGATGTGGCTAGGATAAAAGCACCAAAACAGTCGTGTTGAGAACATGGCCCCTCGGGGCGAACGTGTCACTTCCAGCAAGCTCTTCTTGTATGTAAACAATCTCGTGTGAGAAACGGTGCCGGATGCCACTCTTCAGTTCTTGTGTGTTTCGTGGAATGATCCTTACCGCTTTGCCAGCGCGCTGGGGACATGTGACCAATTCCACGGTAAATTATACTGACGTCTGGCGCGAGAAAGTTTGCCTGATGCCATACTCCTGCGTTTGTGCGTGCGTGTCGATGGGAAAATCGTTTCTGTTTTGCCAGCATATTTGGCACTTGTGACTAATGCCACAGTAACCGATACAGACATCTTGTTTTAAGAAAAATGGCATCGGATGCCACATTCAGTTTTCGTCCAGTCGAAAGGAGTTATCTTTAACTTCTCGTCAGCATGTCTGTTCGAGCGACTATTCTACGAAAAAAAATAACATGGCCCATACGTTGCTCAAATTCCACGACCTGACGGTTTGAGCTCAATTATGTAGGTCTGACACGTAATTCATCACTTTTTGCTTACGTGTGGACGGATCCTTACATTTTCTCAGTCTGCCAAGGGAGACGACCAATTCCACGCTAACAGGTACAGACAGGGCTGGGTCTGTGCTCCAATTGCGTGTCTCGACGGTTGGAGCTCAGAGGCTTATGCCTGACACTTTTCCTGCCGCGGCTTGTCGGGACTGTCACAGACCCACTGAGCATGCGCCGTCTGGAGGCAGACCGGAACCGGATCTGGAGGGGTTTCCTCGTCAGGGAAACGTTATCCGGAAACAAGTTGTACCCCATGCTATGTCGCCAGGGTAATGGTGTTGTTGTTAGACGGGTTGGATCGAGAGGTAACACCGGAACGGGATATACTTTCCCTGTATGCCTCCGGGGTAACTGATACTCGCACGCATGTCTTCTTTGCGGGATGAAGGAAATGACGCTTTGTGTCGAGCTTTTCCTGTCCTTGTCTTCTGGTAAAAGACACGGGGAAGGAGAGAGAAAAGCAGAGGAGGAGGAGGAGGAGGAGGAGGAGGAGGAGGAGGAGGAGGAGAAGAAGAAGTTAGAACGGCAGCAGGAAGAAAGTACTCCTATGGTCTTAGGCCAACAATTTCTAAACATAAAAACGGTAAATAAGCCGTGTCTTTCTATTACCACCTTCCGCATTTTCTCAAATCTGTTAATTTAGGTGGTGAAGCTGTCATATACACGTGGGAGGGAAATGAGAAAATGAGTAGACCAAACATTAGAGAAGAAGGAAAGCCCATCCTAAATTACGCTCAATTTTGTATAAAAGCACTTTCGGTGTCCATCGAGTCTTGACCCTTCTGGCACTAGGCGGTACGCGGAGGTCACACATTTCAGAGCTTGGGATGAGTGCCAGACGATCCTAAACTCCCCCTCTCTCGCTCTTTCTCTCTCTCTTTCTTTCTCTCTCTCTCTATCTTTCTCTTCCGCTCTCTCTCTCTCTCCCATCTCTCCCTCCTCTCCTTGTCCCGCTTCTCCCCCTCTCTGTCTCCCTCTTCCCTCTCCCCCCCTCTCTCAAGCTCTCTCTTTATCTTTCTCTCTCTTCTCCTCTCTCCCCCTCCCCTCTCTCTCTCCCT
>NW_004797314.1:1701414-1705637 GCF_000002075.1 Aplysia californica | reverse complement strand
ACACACACACACACACACACACACACACACACACACACTCACACACACACACTAAGAGAGAGAGACACACACACACACAGAGAAAGAGAGACAGACAGAGAGAGAGAGAGAGAGAGAGAGAGAGAGAGAGTGAGAGAGAGAGAGAGAGAGAGAGACAGAGAGAGAGAGAATCGGATATCACCAATGTGCATTCCCTCTTATTTGGAAAACCAAACCTTTAACTCAAATTCGCACATCGGCATGCATACACCAAGTCACCCCTTTCCCAGACTTCAACATTAGCTTGCACTCTTCTCCTCTACATGGCACGCTGCGAAGAGTTTTTAATCGTGGTCAGAAAGGAAAACAATCAACAACACATTTCTTCGTTCTACTCGCTTCTCCCCTTGGAACCCTCAGACATTATCGCCGCGACGATCTCCTTGCCCCGAATACCCAAACACAAACCGAGAGTTTTCTTTGCGCAAATGTTTAGGAAAAAAGCGCCAGTGTATATATGAACTTCTGATATTAACGTGAGCGGTGATGTATGAAGAAACTGGCGAGAGGAGCCGAGCAGTGTGCACTCATGCTGGAAACGTAAGCACGAACGTGCTCATAGTGTTGGGAATCGCCAGGCTATTTCTTGTTTTCACTTTCTTCGCATTACTATAAAAACAGTGCAAATTAAGACTTGGTCGACCTGTCGACTTGGCAGGATTGAGTATTGTGTGGAAGTCGGGCTGGCCACTGTGTGTGTACTCACGTATATAGGAAATCAGCATAACAGTAATAGACTAGGCGTCCTTAAGATACGGTCCAAGGTGTTATTCGTCCACCAGAATTCTGCGCCAATAAAAAGAGACATAGCCAAACGTGCAATTTCAAAATCATCTATTGTGGAAATAAGATCAATTCGATATACCCAACAAATAATAATATTAATGCTATTATTATTCAAACTTTAAAAATCCCTTCAGCGCCATACTATCATGTCCTGAATGTTCTTTGTCCTCGAGTCATATTTGACTGGATTTATACAGACAAGTACATTTTATTGTTCCGATGTAGTCAGATCAAGCCAAATTGTGCCAGACTGGCCGTAGCAATTTTCTTTACAGCTCATTACAGCTCCTGCAAAACGGAGAGGGAGTCGCAAAATTCTACCACCCCCCCCCCCCCACCCACCCACCGGTTGGGTCCGAGAGTATCGCTGCACAAGCCGGCAGTTTGAAACCCTCTCTCATGGCTTGGAGTGCATTCTGAGGTGGGAGGGGGGAGGGTTGGGATTTCCACGTTTGAGATCTTTACGATAAGCTTGTTTAGAATTCGCGGAGGTCTGGTAAAATAGATTTTCTTTTATCCGAGATGTTCTCTATATTTATTATGCCTTCTCACGCTCTTTTTTCTCTATCAGTGAAGACTCGCATTCCAGCATCCCCCGAGACTTTATTTTTATGTGTTTTACCATGTGTTTCATGCGTCTTTTAACCTTAACGTTCTCCCTTCAGTCCTTATAAGCAAATCATTTGCTCGCAGCCCAAAGAAATTAAACACTCGTAGCGTGATTTGTTCTTCCCGAAAATCATTTCTCTAGCGTCTGTCTGCCCCGACATGAGCTGGAGAAAATATTTCGGAGTCGTTTAGCTCTGCAAACATCTCGTCAAACAACTCGTCAAAAACTCACGCCATTACTTGGGCTCGGCCAGACATTTCAAATTGCTCGATTGTACAAAGTCTGGAGCGGCGACATGTTTCCCGCTGGCGATGTTTAAACAATTAATTCCTTCTGTTTTTCTACTTCTGGTCAAGTGACGACCGTGTCAATTGCACTCACTCACCTGGTCTGTACCTTTTGTCCCGAAGTAATCCAGCTTTTTCTAGGGACACTGTGACGTCATGATATGACCAGTGCCCACCTGAGAGCGACGCCGTGCGTGTCTTCTCCTTGTTTTCCTTGGCATTTCTCCCGTCAAGTGTGCTGTGTCCCGCGCCCGGGCCAGTGACGACAAACAAGGGTGTTCTACACGCAAGAAGCCCTAAGAAAACACGGCAGATGCGAAGATAGGCTAGCTCTACTATCCCAGGCCCTTGTGGAATTGCTATCAGGGCAATCAAGCGGCCAACAATGAGGCGTGCCTATCGCCATGATCAGTCATGGCGGGTTTGTGAACTGAGCAAACACAGTGCGGCCCCGTTGATGCTGAATGGGGCTCGAAAGTTGGACGTACTATATGGGCACCCTTTTGGCACTGACGCTCGACGTCAGCATCTCTCTGGTTTACTTGTCATACGAGAGCTGGCTATTGAAAGATGCCTGTTTTTGATTTGTTTCGTTGATATGTCCGCTCGTCGTTTTCTTTGTCCATACTTAATGATATGTGTATTCAAATGTTATCGTAAGGTCAAATGTTACCTTCTGATACCTTTGTCTTTTCTTTCTCTTCTTTTCAGCCTCAACTAACACATTCTTATGCGCAAACTCAGTGGCACTGTCATAATTGCATGTTATGGGTATTTTTTACCTGCGTCTTTGGTTTATAGACTCCCTTAGTCTACTTTATCTATTAAGTTCCTCCTTCTTTGCATTGATCCTTTTCGTCCTGAATCCTTTTCGACCAAAGTCTGTTTCTTTAATGTTTTTGTAGCGGCGCAAAATTAATATCCCGGCCAAGGCATGTATGACAATAACGACTAGAATGTTTAAGAAAATATATGACAGTTTAGAATATAAGTTCAACCAACGACGTGTGGCGAGGGGTGGATAAGAAAAACAACTTGACTATGTGTAGATGAACCAAATGACAACTCTCAGGCAACAGGAGGGGGTGGAAATATGTCCGCCGAGAGAGCTTTGCCTGTTCTTATAACAACAGTCTCGTGTTTGCCCAAGAGAACAGGCCGAGGAGAGCGCATCAAATGGCAATAGCTGTGATAATGGACAACAAATAGAAGTCAACACCTCTGAGGGTGCCCGCAGGCAGCAAATGACCTTGTGTCTACCCGTGGAAAATTACACGGTTTATTGAAATGTAAAACGAGCTTGAACCCAGAGCGTTTGTGTTTGGGTTTTTGACAGTGGGTGTCTTCATTTGTCTGGTGTTTTATATAAAAGTAGTAGCCTCACAATGTGGAAACGGAAAAAAATGTTCATTCTATTGTGATTAAACGTATCTCTTTTAACGAATTTCAAACTCTCGAAAGGAGTGACAATACAAGAGTGCGGCTTTTCAAACTTTAGATTCTCACATATTTGAACTGTAGTTTAGTTTTTTCCTGCTCGTTCCTTGTCATTTTTTGGGTTATTGATTCGTGGGCTTGACAACCGTCGACTTGCTGCTATATTTGGCATTGGCATCCAAATTCCATGTTATTTCAGACAGATTCAGAAGTCTTTTATCCATAAGGGGGCAGCGGGAAAGAAATTGCGCGGAAATGTCTTGGGTTCTGACTTGAACCCTCTGCAAGCTTCGAAACGAACCGCTTGCAGTGTCCCATCCCACAGTTTATTTCATTCCCACCCCTCCCTCGAACGTTATGTCCCGTGTGCTAATTTTCTTAAAACCGTGAACAATAATGTCCCAGGCGTGGGTGTCCTTTGAGGGGTGTGTCAGCAGATGTCAAAACATCGATATATCAAAATTGCGTTCTCTATGAAATGGTGTCAGAACGAGGCATTTCAATCTAAATTAAGAGCCCAGCGCTATAATAATTTATGTATAAAATTGATGTACCGCCCTGGGACGTTCCATTTAAATTATCGGAAATATCGTCAGCTTGATGCGATCTGGTGGACGGTTTTGGGATGCTTTTGACGCTTATATTTGTTGTTTCTTTTCGTCGACTGGGGATGTTCCCCCTCCGCATTATAATTATGATTGAGTCGATTATAATCTTATCTTTAATTCAAGCCTGCACTCCAACACATCATCGGTTTTAGAAATATGATATCGGGGATATTTTGTTTGTGAGCTGTCTTATGGACAGACAGCTTTGTTTCTGGACATGCAGAAGCTCAATAAATGTTTCTCCAGTGGTTGGAGATATATGTATGTTGCTGATATCCGACGCACTGGCAACAAGTCTGATAGTTACATACCAAACATTTGTCCTTGGAGAACTCAAGTTTCTTTCCCCGTATGACTCAATGGCCCGGAAGAGACGATCTTAACAAGCAAAACCGGACAAAAGACTTTTTTCCAAATCTACAATAACATGTAATTTCTGAATGGGATCTCGGGGGG
>NW_004797314.1:1698023-1699638 GCF_000002075.1 Aplysia californica | reverse complement strand
ACACACACACACACACACACGCGCGCGCGCGCACACACACACCAGTCACGCACACAATCTGCCTCACACACAAATACTCACGCAGACACACAAGCACATACACACTCACACACTCTTACACGCACAAACACACACCGTGCGTGTGCATATACACAAACACATACGTGTATGAGAAAAAAAAGGTCCGTCGTTGTGTCAAATCCCATTCCAGTTAAATTACTCTGCCCCTTTTTCTACTCTTAATAAGGGGACGTAACTGATCTAATGTTTAAATCGTTAACAAGGTTGGGTTCATAAAAATATCAAGTAGAATTCACATCCATCCTTTTATTAGATCGATGTGCTCTGTAGAATAAAAGCATAATGCCTTATTTAACTTGAAAAACACTGTTTGAAGGTTGATAACTAAATCTCATGTCCGAAATAAATTATCATTGTGCTAAAAGATGCGCCTAACTCATTGCGAAAGGAAGGTGCCCCTGGGGATTATCGCTCCGGCTCGTTATCTGCTTCTGTGTCTGCGTCTATCTCCCTCCCCGTATGATAATCTTGCTCCCTGTGCGTCTTGCTATTTTATTTCGTTTCCTACACCGGCGCTTCCCTCCTTCTTTTTTTTCCTTTCAACATCCTCCTTTTTCTTTTTTTGTTTTATCTCTCAACTTGACTTTTCAAGCGACACTGATGCATGCTGTTTCTACCCGCTACCCCCATCCCCAACCCCTCGTTTCTGTCTGTCTGTCTGTCTGTCTGTCTGTCTGTCTGTCTGTCTGTCTGTCTGTCTATCTGATTGTCTGTCTGTGGGTCTGTCTGTCTGTCTGTCTCTCTCTCACTCTCACTCGCTCTCTCTCTCACTCTCGCTCTCTCTCTCTCTCTCTCTCTCTCTCTCTCTCTCTTTCTCTCTCTCTCTTGGTACGCTCTGCTTCGCTATCTGTCTTCTATTTCAGTCTCTCTTTCTCTCTGACTTGCTCTTTTTCTCTCTCTTTCTTCTTGCTGACTTGCTCTCTCTCTCTCTCTCTCTCCTCTCTCTCTCTCTTCTCTCTCTCTCTCTCCTAACTAACCGCCCCCTCCTTTAGAAAAAATAAATGTCGAACGTTTTTTCGATAACATACAAAACAGAACCCGTAGCTCCACCTCAATGTTGCCGCCTTGTCCGATGCCTTAGAAGGCTACAAATTGTCCCCAGGGGACGTAATCCTCTGTGAACTTTAGAATCACTTAAGTCGCTCCGAGGGAAAGGCTAATGTTCCTTAATCTGCATCTTACCACATCTGTCGCCGCTTACCGCGGATTTCCCTTTCATGTTCTGTTGAGCCTCTTAAGCGTGGCATTTTAGAAACCCGAGGTAAGAAAAGGGGGACTGCATCGATTGCGTTACCCAGGGTGCATTGGCCGTGTCGAATTTAGCATTCCGAAATCCAATTTCATCCACCCCGACCCCCTGTTCGCGGAGATACCCGTGCTCGTGGTTAGGTCTGAGATGGCAGTCTCGTCTCGTGTGTTGTTTTCTTCGTTGTTCCTGTCTGTGCGGGACGACCACACACGTTTTCACAAAGTGCATTTTCTGTCTGTCTGTCTGTCTGTCTGTCTGTCTGTCTGTCTGTCTGTCTGTCTGTCT
>NW_004797314.1:1683750-1696393 GCF_000002075.1 Aplysia californica | reverse complement strand
GGGGGGTGGTATCATGCTGGACTACGGAGTGGATGTCCTTGGTTCGAATCTCCAACGAGGCGTTCTGAAGGCAGGTTTGTGTTGGATAGTTTTTATGGCTCCTCATCCAGTTTGCTCTGTCCTATCGGAGAAAGACGATAAATCTAGTGGTCCTGCCTCTGAAATAACTTTACAGTTAAAGGGGGCCTTAAAACCTATACCGTGATACCAAAAGGGAAGATGTCGAATAAGTGTGTACGCAACTTAACCTCCTACAATATATACATAATACCTTTTTTTGTATGTTTGTTTTGTTTTCGGCGCCTTTCTCGCCCAGACTTGATGGTTTCGAAGGTCGGGCGCTTTGAAAACAGAAAAGCTGAGAGGAAATCTTCCAAAAAACGAAGACAGGAAATGACCTTGCTGCACCAACCTCTGCCTTCCGCGTGCCTTCCGTCAAGTTCACTGCGACCGGCTGTGTTATTGTTTAATTATCTTTCTCTCTCTTTTTTTTTTTAACAGCTTTAGATTCTTTTATGCATTTCATAATCGTCTTTGTCCCCCCTACTCCTAGTTGTATTTTCCACCCTTGTTTTCTAAAGGCACTTGTCGACTTTTGGGGTGATATGATTAAAATTGGCCTTATGTGGCCCTGCTTTATAAGTGCCCCCTCTTTTTCCTATATCCCAGCTTTCTTTGTATGTCTGTATGTCTGTCTGTCTTCCTGTTGTTCAGTCTGTCTTTCTTTCTGTCTGTTTTATGTCTATGTGTCTGTCAGTTGTTCTGTTTGTGTCGTTTTGTCTGTCTGTACCTTTATTTATTGATACCTGTTTGGCGTTGAGTGTTGTAAATTTATTCGCGAATTAAATCCCTCACCCTTATAGTTCACTTTCAAGGGATTCTTGTTATTTGTATATATAATCAAGTCCCGTGCACAGACATCTTTCAGCCATCGTGCACATTTGTAGGTTGCAGAGTTTATTGCAAGGACCTGTCTTACCTCGTCTTGCAGTCATTATACACCGATTAACCGCACCGATAGCAAGTCAAAGTAATCTCGTCTCAGGGGCCCGCCCGCCTGTTTCAATCAGTCCAAAGCCTATCTTGCTCTGGTTTGTAGACTTATCTTGCCGCAGTTTAGACAAGGGGCTAGGAAGGATTTGGTACCAATGCGTGTGTGTTATGTCACAGTGAGTTGAAACCCGAATCGACGGGCGATGATGTCTTTCATGTTTACCGCAGAAGAAGCTGCTCTTTTTGGATTCCACAAATTGCTTAGTGGTCTGTTTTTGGCTTCCTTTTTGGCGTTTATTTTACGCATTACAGGGTAGACACGAAGTAACAAACGCACCCCTGTTAGATTGCGTGCCGGGGACGTTTTGTAGCGTGGGCAACGATTTTTCTTTCAGTTCGAATTAGAATAAGATGACTCAAGCTTTTATGCTGGTCAATATATGGGCTCCTCAATAGAGACCGTTTGCAGCAAGGATAGGGTTGCTTTGATCGTATGGAAATCCTGTATTTGCCCGTTCCCGAACTGAAGCAGCGATCTTGTTCGAATTCCTGGCTTTTGCTCGAAGTGACTCTTATAAACAGAAAAACCCATGCCTTTGCCGTTCAGTTGCAAAGGTCAGTTGACGTTGCCTTAATGGTTTCTTTTATTTTTAGTTTGTATACCTGTGAAAATAACGTGAGCTCCAGGGGTGTTTTCCAAATGACAACAGCTCTGCGGGGTTCCGAACCCCCGGCCGCCTACTTTATACTCATAATTTGTGTTCTTGGGCGGGGGGACAACGCCACTTTGGTACAGAAAGACCTAGCTAATGGTTCTGATTTGCACATTTGCAACGTTGGGTTTGTTGCCAAGAGGAAATGATTGCCCCCGCCTGTAGATTATCATTAGGTCTTACAAGTACCCGGCCCCTGTTCGTTTGTGCACAAGCCACGCCAACAGGGGGGCGGCCGCCCTCGAAACAACGGCCGGTCCCACTCAAGAGTCAAAAGCATCTTTCTCCCACTGTAGTATACTGCAGATAGAACCTTTTGATTATAGGACTCAAGCACAACAGGCTGCCCGTGTCGCCCCTCCCGACGCCTGAATGGGCCGCAGTGCGGGGAGTCTGGAGTTCGTGTCCGACAATGTGCTCCTCCCTCAGCCACCGGATCCGACCAGTTCTTCCTGCTCACTCTGGCGAGAAGTGGCCGACGCACGGTGTCGGATAGCGCGCCCGGCACAAAGCCGGCTCCTGTTCCAGCCCCGTACCTTTCATGATGCCTACAATAACCCGACATTCTGGCTGCATAGCTTAGGATGGCTAAAAAAGGACCACCATTCTTACTCTTTGCACCCACTTTCTATAAGAGCATCACGCTTGCCAGGTTCCATCTCTATTAGTTCCTTTGTCAAGCCGAATTCACAAATCCCTTGTTTTGTTTGCCTCCCAGAAAGATTGCAGCCACCGGGTTTACAGGGTTTTTACGTGAATACTTGGCCTCCACAATGTGAGCGTATTGGGCTTTTTCGTGCTGCATCTTGTAAGTTCATTCTGTCTGATCCATTTTCCCTCACCCCCTCCCTTTTCGCCCCCCCCTTTCTCTGTCTGTCTGTCTGTCTGTCTGTCTGTCTGTCTGTCTGTCTGTCTGTCTGTCTCTCTCTCTCTCTCTCTCTCTCTCTCTCTCTCTCTCTCTCTCCGTGTGTATTTGTGTGAGTGTTTGTCTGTTTGTGCGTTTGCATTTGTGTGTGCGTGGCTCTCTTTCTCTCTACCCCTCTCAATAGGTAGTTAAAGGGTGCCATTGGTAGGTCCTACTTCTCTTTTTTCCCTCTCTTGTTTCTGTCTGTCTGTCTTGCATTTTCTCTGCACTTAATGACCGTTATGGTGTCGATGTGCTTCTCTCTACTTTAAAAAAAAACCGAACAGACCTCTCTCTCTCTCTTTCTCTCTCTCCCATCCCCCCTCTCTCTCTCTCTCTCTCTCTCTCTCTCTCTCTCTATTTCTCTCTCTCTCTCTCTCTCTCTCTCTCTCTCTATCTATCTCTCTCTCTCTCTCTCTCTTTCTATCTCTCTCTCTCTCTCTCTCTATCTATCTCTCTCTCTCTCTCTCTCTCTCTCTCTCTCTCTGTCTTTCTATCTTTGTCTTTCCATCTTTGTCTTTCCAACGTTCTTTCTGTTTTGTATTCACTCGTGTCCAGCTCTCCAGCCCTCTTACTCCACCGTTCCCCTTTCTACACGTATTCCCACCATTGCTGTCTCTTCAAGGCCAACCTCTATGGAAAATTCAAAAAGTGAGCAGACAACCTTGGCCCAGACACGAAAGATCAGAATTCGAATCCGTATGGGGTCCGAATTGTTGTCTTTTTCCCCCCTTGGAATGTTTCCACTAACGAGCTGATGTGTCTTGTCAGGAGAACGTATTCTACTCTTCCGCTGAAAGAAATTTCGTTATATTGCATCTAATAGGGCATTAAGACCCTCGTCATCTTCCCTCCCCTTCAAGTGAAATCAGTACACGTAATTGAAATGTTTCTTTTATCTGTGATTAGCCAAAGAAGATACGTCAACGTAGAAGATTCTACAGTCTGTCCCACTCCCCTCAATGTCAATGCCGTCTCAAATTGCTCGTCTTCCATGCACTTCTCAAATTCTTTCGTTTCACTCCTTTCCTGCTGGGTTTCATTTTTATTTTCCTGTTGAGTTTCTTTGCTTTTTTGGCGTCTTTGTTTATGTTCTAGGCGTATACATTTCAATATTCGATCATTCCTGCCAATTGCATGGAGCACTACCCCCAACAGAGGCGAGTGTTATGTTTCACGAACCAAGTTTTTTTTTCCACGGTTCTTTTGCCAACGCGGCACATTTCTTACCGTAATTTCTCATTTTCTTTTTTTTTACAAGAAAAAAATACCTCACGCAATATTGTTCTTCCTTCTGGAGATTTTTTTTTTGTGTTGACCGAGATTTGGTGATTTGAAATCCTTTTCTTCTCCCCCTCTCCAACCCCACCCTTTTTTTGTCTTTTTACTTATTTTCTTCTCCTTTCCTCTTTTTTTTGCATCTGGTGTCCCATTCAGCTTCTGGCTGGAGTAAACGACTGCTTGATGCTATCGCACTGAATGCCAGACTGGGAGTTTACACAATGCACGCATGTTGTCGCTGGGCCGCTCTGATAGGCTGATATCTACTCACGTAATAGCACGCTGTGAATCCACACGACGCTGTCTGCCGTTTTGTGCGTGAAAGGTTAGGGAAACTCGTTCTAAGAATTGTTTTTTACCACGTAATAGAATTTGAGTTTCGCACCCTTGCAGACACTGGCGCCAGTGGTGTAGCGGTTATAGGCGCTTCGCCGTGGCACGCAGGAGACCTGAGTTCGATTTCCGTGTTGGGAACACATTTCTTTCCTTCAATGTCTTTGTCTGTATGCTAGGATATTGTATCCCTCTCAGCCAGGGCTAGCCCCGACAGGCAGGGTCGAAGCCCGCTTCCTATATTATCTAAATTGTGTCGATTTGGGCATAACATTCCAGCATTAAAAAAGCAAAATCTTGAAGGCAACCATGACTTAGATGGTTACGAATTTGACTTTCACTGGACGTTTGAAAAAGTTTCCATGTACTTTAAGGAATAACTATTCTGAATCCGAGCACCACTATCAATCTCCTTTTAAGATTACTATAGGTTATTTTTGTCTGGTGATACATTACCCTTTGTTTAAAAAGACATTTAAAAGACAACAAACAGCCAACCAACTTTGTTCCACGGACTGTTTTTTAAAGGCACACTATTTATTTGTTTTCTCAGAGTTTGCGCCCATGTCTTGATGAACAGCGCGAGAAATTTGAAACTTGCCTTCACCCAACCCCACCACAACCGAACACTCCCCCCCCCCCACACACACACACACGCACACGCACACACACACACACACACACACACTCTCTCTCTCTCTCTCTCACACACACACACACACACACACACACACACACACACACACACACACACACACACACACACACACAGAGATAGAGAGCAGTGGCGGTGGGTGGACCAAGATTTGGGTGGGGCTTAGGTTTCTTCCACTTCTTTACCACCAAATAGCAAGCAATAAGAATAAAACAGTGATGATTCTTCTATAGTCACGGCGAGTCACGGCATTTTGAGAACAATTCAAACGAGAAGAGTCACCTTTGTCTTCCATCTCTTTGTTCTTAGTTAAATTTAAGCTCTTCTGTGTGGTGGGGACGAAGCCGTTTCACCTCCAAAGTTTTTATCTGAAGAAAGTGATTTGATGTAATTAATAACTGTTAAATTTCAGCAGCACAAACCCACAGCACTCCAAACACATACCGTCTATGAGGTGGATTTGGTCGTGTTGTTGCGGAAAATAGAACGCGCCTAACAAAGGCCCAATGGGCGCATAGGTAACTGTGTCACTGGGGGAAAGTGTGTCGTAAACTTTCACCCCATTGTCAGGGCTGGGAGAGCGTGAGCCCTCTGTGCAGTGTTATTTTTCAAAGTTTTCTACCTTTTTACAAGAAGAGTGTCATTAAAGACGGGCGTGGGAACCGGCTTATTCTTTCTGAGCCCTAACAACATTTGATTGGCTGTTAGGTTACTATAGTTGTAAGTGGTGACAACAATGATTGGATAAACGGGCAAGCCGCCAAACTAATAACTGTGTGTTCATTGCGTGCGATCTTAACCGTTTTAACTGCTTATTTCGTTATTTAAGAAACTTTCATTAACTAAAGGATAGAGTTGGAGTGGGGAGGGGGTTGGGGTGAGGGGCTCAAGCCCGTAAGCCCTCCACTACCCACCGCCACTGAGAGAGAGAGAGAGAGAGAGAGAGAGAGAGAGAGAGAGAGAGTGTGTGTGTGTGTGTGTGTGTGTGTGTGTGTGTGTGTGTGTGTGTGTATCACGTCCAATTCAAACCTGGGTCTCTGTCTCTGTTGTCCAGTGTCGTTTATGACTGAGCTGATACGTTTACATACTTCCAGAAATATTTTCCTCAAAATCTGAAAAAAGATACTGTGTCGATAGGGCCGTAAAACACTAACTCAATCAATACATCATGAAAAAGAGTTAGATAAATAGTTCCATGACGTTGCCTAGTTTCATTATGTTGTGGGATTTTTTCTGTTTTCTCTATTCGACCACAAAGCTGTCTAATCGAGAGCTCATCAGTTTGAGTGACGTGTCTCTTCGGAGACCATTCATCTCTATCGGCACGCTCCTCTGTTTACCGCCGTGATTTCCTGGGGCTTGTGTATTGGCAAACCTTCAAAGAGGGAAAAGCCACAACCAAAACCAATACAAAAAAAAAAAAAAAATCAATGCGCGTGCACGCTGGCGACCCCTGTTCTTTTCGAACGAGTGCTTATCTCACGTGACATTTACCTGTCGTAAATATAGATTTCCACAAGCTGTCCTCGGGATATCGCACAACAAACTATATCTGCATGTCTGCTCTTCTCTTTCCCTGTCTGCCCTCAGCTGCTTTCCTTGATCTCCACGTTCTGTCTGCACAAACGAAAGCGACTTGCTTCTGTCTGAACTTATCCCCCGCGCCGAGCGCTCATTCCATTTTCTTCATTGTTACCCATACCACGGAGGTTTATGTAGTGCCTGTTAGGAGGTTTATAGAGGCATTCTTTCACCCAGAAGGCCTTTTTATGTCGTGTAGTTGCACCCTGAGATATTTGGCTAAGTTGGGTGTGGCTGCGGTTCGACTTCCAGCTGGGATGATTGTAGGCGTAGATTGTTTGTAATGATTTTAAATACTTTTTAATCATATTGGAGACGGGCTTTGATCAAGAATCTGGCGTCTCACTTAATCTGTAATGCTTTATAAGAGAGGAATAATTTAACTTAATGCGTGACGAACACTGAAGCAAGTTTCTACTTCATTCAGAGACAGAGACTGAGAATGAATGTTACGTTGATCTATTAAAGGAAAAACGACTGACTGTTTGACCCTGAGCAAAAAGTTGTAAATCAAAAGATGGGTTTCTCCCCTTATAAAAAGCGTTCACGGCTATGTACACGCAATGAAAATTGTCTCCAAAAGGGCAGGCAAAGGGGGTTTGTTTCATTTCAAGCAGAATTAACCATTATGTTAAGTGCATTTTCTACTCTGTGACATCAACAAAAATATCACATTGTAACTGTTCGATAGGCGCTCATATGACCTTAGCAGTTGCGAGCGCCGTAAAACCCTATACCGTACTACATACATACAACTGTTCGATCTTGGACAAAGTTCAGTGGGTGTCTCGACCTCCTCGCGAACAAACCGCACCGACAAGCACCCTTTGCACTTTCATTTAACTTTTATCGTGCGAAATGCCAGTGTGAGCTTATCCCCTTGCATGAGTGCTGTGCCATGTTGTCTGGGTATTATTATTTCACTCACTCTCACTCTCGACCTCGCTCTCTCTCTCTCTCTCTCTCTCGCTCTCTCTCTCTCTCTCTCTGTCTTGCTCTCCCCGTCCCTCTCTTCTCTCTTTGTATGTTCTCTCTCACTGCCTCCCCGTGTGTTTATACATGTTTAATGATGGTTTGAGTTTAACTCCCCATCTGGCTCAAATAGTTCAGTTTGAAGGTGGTGCAATTGGTCCTGTTGTTGAACTGACATAACTATGCCGAAGTAAATATTACACAACTATGGACGTGTGCCCAAAGTCTGCCAAGTGCTATTTGCGTCATCGACGGAATTACACCCCTGCTGGAACACATTATAACTAATTAAGTAAAAAGATAAATATCATTTTGGAAAAACAAAACAAAATAAACACCCCCCCAAAAAAAACCAACAACCCCACAAAAAAACCAACTGTCGAAAGTAATGGGCATATAGTTAGACGTGAAGACACATGTCTTTGAAAAGATTATGAATGTGAACGTATCGTTGAACTGGTTTTAAAATTGGAAAAGAAAAGTGGAGGGGTGTGTTTGTCCCAAAGGAGAGTAAAGAAAAAAAGGCAAATAGGCGTCATGGACATAAAAAGCCCCTGTCAGTGTTTCTTTTGACTCCGCCTTTGAAGTTTGTAAGCCTATTTGCTCGTTGTCTAATTAGACTAAGAGATTTAAATAGCCTGCAACTCGGGTTCCGTTTGAAGAAAATAGGGCGGTTAAATAACTCTTGCTCATTGTTTGAAGTTTTGGTCTCACCTGAGGCTGGAGTGGCCTCGGTGACAGGGGAGGGTGTACATAGCCACGCCTTCTTGTGACCTCGCCACAGTGTGTGGGAGTGTGGTTAGTGGTTTAGGAGAGAGAGAGAGAGAGAGAGAGAGAGAGAGAGAGAGAGAGAGAGAGAGAGAGAGAGAGAGAGAGAGAGAGAGAGAGAGAGAGAGAGAGATGGAGGGGGGCGGGGGAGACGGAAACAGAGAGACTGAGACAGAGAGAGAGAGCGCGCAAAGACTGAAGGAGACTGGGGAATGTGGTGAGAGAAGTGTTAATTAAGCGAGAAAAAGGAGAAGCGAGGGGCAAGTTTGGAAGAGCCGAGAGGATAGATGCTGAAAACTGTAGAGGAAAGTAACAGATTGTGTAGGCTGTAGACGTATATGACGGTGCAACCTATGGTTGGGGGGGGGGGGGGTGTAAACGAGAGAGAATGAAAGATGAACCAAAGGATAGATAATATAGTTGTTAAATTCACAAACACAAGACAAGGTATTTTCTAACATGTCATTTTAAAAAAATACCCTTTTCTTTTATGTCTGTGAATTAGACAGCGTCAGTAAAGATTGGTTGGCGCAACTAGAATTACAACGCAGGAACAAAAGAGGCAAGAGGGTGTCAGGGGGACAAAGAAAGACTGACAGCTCAGGGAAGGCACGGACTCTTTATTATGTGATGGGAGATTTCCAACTTTGTTTTTCCTTGCTTTGAAACTGGAGAGTTAGACGGGTGTTACTGACGTCAGTCGAGCGGGGATATATTCGCGTGGCCGTCTACTCTTGATGCAGATGTGAGAAAGGAAAATATTTTAAAAGGAAAGGCAAATCAACTTATAGCCCTCGTTTTCTTTGCTTACACTTTTCTGCTTTCTCGATGTTCTCCCTTTCTGAAGTAAAGTGAGAAAGAAAAAGACTTATCTGAAATCCCGTATCGTTACAACAGTCTCTTACGTGCTTGTGAAATACATGTCTGCTTACGCTGTTAATCTCTCTCTCTCTCTCTCTCTCTCTCTCTCTCTCTCTCTCTCTCTCTCTCTCTCTCTCTCTCTCTCTCTCTCTCTCTCTCTATCTATCTATATATTTATCTGTCTGTCTGTCTGTCTGTCTGTCTGTCTGTCTGTCTGTCTGTCTGTCTGTCTGTCTGTCTGTCTGTCTGTCTGTCTGTCTCTCTCTCTGTTTACCTATATATCCGTTTATCTATCTACCTATCATGTATCTATCTTTCTATCTACCTAATTGTTTGGCGTCTGTGGTGTAATGATAAGCCGCTTGGCTGTTGCTCGCTATTATAGAGATGTTAATTCGATTCCCGAGTTTCTGTCGAGCAGTGCCGCCTTTCTGCTTGGATGTTTCATCCCTCTCAACCCGAGTTGCCCCTGCCCCTGACAGGCAGGATCGATGTAGCCCGCCTCCTAAATAATATAATTGTCTTGACGGGAGGGGGGGGGGTATAAAACCTCTACAAGTACATCTTTAACGTCCAAATCGATCCATTTACCTTTTAAACTCTATCTCTGTTTTTCCCGTGCCTTACCTCTCTTCCCACGCACACTTTCTTTACATTTTCGAATTCAGAGATCACAATCTGTCTTCTGAAGTCCACCCTACTTGTCATCAATACAGTATTTCTACCCCGCCCCCGAAAAAATTGTGAAAAGCTATAAATAGATAGAACGGGGAAAAAAACTCACAAAAATCTCCGTGCCACCTGTAGGAGAAAACCGTACGTCCACCTTGGTTGCCCTCACCTGTCTCTGGCAAGATGTCTCACGCAGACTCCACATTCGCCGCCACTTTTCCTGTTCTTCTGCCCTCACCTTTCGGCGCCTCGTTGCCATGGATAGAAGATACGGTGCCTAGACCTAAACAGGCTGCCACCAGAAATTTATTTTTCATTTCCTGTTGCAATAAATCACTTGGAGCTTTTCTACCTGTCATTCACCGCCATCATGGGGTTTGGGAGAAATCGGTGGCGAAAGCACATAGTGCAGTTATATTATCCTAATCGTGTGCAGAATTCGAGAATTCCTGATGTGTTAGATAGAGCAGTCATATACATGGACACGTTCACAAACTCCTTGCTTTGTTTGAAAAGGACATCAAGTGTACATAAACTATACGGTTTGCAAATGAGTCGCTGCTTGCTTCGCCCCGGTTAGATGACTAAATTCACACGTGCACTGCATCTGTCTCAAGGTAGTAGTTCCTTTGAGGTCTTAACATCTCATGGGATCTACTGGCTATTGAGTTGTCGTTTCCTGGGAGTCAGCACGATAACGGCCAGCGAATTTACCAGGAGAAGTTAAGGACAACAGTAGACTGAAAAGGTCGCCGGTTGCCGAGCATTCTTAACTATTAACTGAATTAAGTTCCTCCTCTTAAAAGAAAATTTCTTTCAGTACTCATACACATCTAGGCTGGTGGATGGTTGGAGAGTGCTCTGATGTAGTTTGCTCTTCCTTTCCTATCAAACATATAATATTGTTCTTCTCTCCTTTTCTTTTGCACGTGTAACTCTCTTGTAACACCTCTGATCTTCGGCCCTTATATGACCTCATCGTGTTGCAAGTGCCGTAAAACGCTTACTAAAACAGAACAACTAGCTCTATAGCCCACTTGTTTCACACCCAATTCCATGCCCCCCCCCCCACCTCCCTTCTCCCCTTGTACTACCAGCCTCCCCGAGATTCTTTGTTCACTTTCCTGAACGAAAATATCTAATGTATATTTTCTTTTTTGATCCATCGTTTCTGGGACCTGTTTTTACTGCTAGACGGCCAGAACGTTTAAGTGATGTAGTGAACCAAGCCAGTGATTTATTGTTACGGGTACTTCAAAGAAAACAGTCACTCTTGTGCTTGCTACTGTTTGTTTAGGAGACGTTGATTGCCCACGGTTGATTGAAACAGGCTGTTGTCTGGGGTTTCTGCTCTTCTGGCCTTTTTGTTTCTTATCTTTTGATTTTTGCGATTGTTCTTGACTACATTTCACGCTTACTGCTCATCAAAATATTTTTAATTAGGACTTCTTTTTGAAGCAGCGACTGTGGAGAAAATTGTAAAGATAAGTACAGCTAACTTATGTGTAGCAAGGTTATAACACAATGTCGAGACATGCTGCTCACTATGTCCTTGCTGGTATGAGGAATGGAGAACCAGCGTGTTCACAGAAAGCTGTGCAATGACCACTTTAGTCTTCTCCTAAAATCAGCTTTAGCGTAAGGCATGTTTTCTTTCCTTTTATCTTTTGGGAAGTTGGACACCTGGATTCTTCAGATGAACGCCCCCGGCACTTTCCCCAGGAAAGCGAAAATACGCTAAAGCAAAGTAAATTCTCTCAGAACGGAGTCCTGCGCGTTTAGTGTTCAGTAAACGGCTCGCACTGAGTTTTGGAACGGATGTGGAACAAATGCGTCTCAACTTCTAGTCTCTTAAGAGGCTCATGGCCCCTCACTCTCTTTCTGTACATGGTTGATGGATGTTGTTAAACCACTCACCTTTCTTCCACATGTGTATCCTCTGTCCGTCGTGTTGCCTTCCCCAGACTTTAAATTATGACTGTCTTTGTTTCTGCGTGATGTTTTCTTAGCGGGGCGAAAGTATTTTTGTGGGTAACTGGCCGGTGCTCTGGTGTAGTTTGCTCCTTCTTTCCTATCAAATATCTATCGTCCTTATCTCTCCTCTTTCTTTTTATGTTTGTAACTCTCGTGTAAAACCTCTAATCTTCTGCACTTATATGGCCTAATCGTGTTGCAAGTGCCGTAAAACTCTTACTACCCCCCCCCCCAAAAAAAAAACACCAAAAAAACGACAATTTTTTAAAAAGCATATGCTTTGCTTTAAATTATGACGGTCTTTGTTTCTGTGAGCTGTTTTACGAGCGGCGCAAATAAGCATTTTTCGCTGGAGATGAAACAAGAGGGTTAGGAAATTCCTATGGACGTCTCGACCCGCCACCCGTCGGGATTTGTAAGTCATCTTTCTGTTGGCACCTGCTAAACTTTATGTAAAAACCACACGAGATCGGGCTTTGGGGGCTGTATGGATGGGAAATGAAGAAACTGGTATTTTTATTGCTTTTGATGTGATAAGCTACGGGTTTACCCCGAATGTGGTGAAAATATTATTACAAAATTTGGGTATTTTGTGTTTGAAGGTTAGATTCAAGTGTTTTTGTTATGATTTAGATTTTCGTTTTTTTATGTGTGCATGTGTATTTTTTTTACTATCAAGGCTTTACGTTTCACATCAATCATAACTTTGTTGATGCGAAAAGGGGGAGGAGAACAGGGAGTAACTAAAGTGCAACTGTATGATTAGAGAAAAGGAAATGGCTGGGGATGCTGTGTCTTTAGGACAGAGTGAGTGGGCGAGAGGAAAAGGAGAGAAGAAAGAAGAGGATTGGGATGGGTAGAGGGTGTTGGAGAAAGGTTGGCGAGATTGTACATTATATTACAATAGACAGAGACATGGACACGCGCGCGCGCGCT
>NW_004797314.1:1681350-1682347 GCF_000002075.1 Aplysia californica | reverse complement strand
ATACTTACACACTTACACACATATAGGTATGTTTTGTGTTTCCCGTAGGCCGTGGCAAAGCTACAGAAAGATGTTAGTTTCTCCAGTCTTGGCCTCCGTGCTTGCAGCAAATGTTCTCCTTTGGGAGATGAGCCTTGATTCAAAGGTCTTCAGAAACACAAAGCCGATGTCTGTAGTCCTAACAAGGTGTCTAAAATTCCCCCATGCAGGGTACTTTGAGCCACCTTCTCAAAAGACATTGTTTGAACAACCTTTTCAAGAATATGCTCTTGAAACTTGATCCTGCAAGATATACAGATGTCCAGCGCCGTTATTTCAAGTCAAGGACTGTCAGTGTGAAAAGAACGGGATCGAATTCCCTTATAAACCCGTCGCAAACGGCGTTTTATAGATGCTCTTCGCTTTGTCCTAGAGCTGCCTGAGCTACCATCAGGAGTAAAGAGGCAGTGGTTTTCTCTTCCCTGTATCTATTGTGCAGCGAAAACCCCATCGTCTTGGAATTTTTATGTTTAACTCCTCTTTTTGAGCGGGAACCTAGCGGACAATTACGCTACATCGGGATCAAAGAAGGCGTGCGGTCATTATCTCCATGTATCCCCCGTCGGTCAGCGGGTAAATCATGTGAACGTTCATCTCTGCCGACAGTCGGAGCTTGTTAAATGCTTTCTGAGCCCGGCTGTGGCCCGGCCGCTCATCCAGGGTGGACTCTCGCCCCATTAACCCTGTCAGGCCGATACTCTAGATGGTCAATCGGGACTAGCGGAGACCACAAACGTGTCTCCCTTCCCCTCATCCCCTTCTCTTCTCACGTTTCTTCTGCCCTGTTGCCCTTCATGTATCTCTGGCATACTGGTTTTGCGGTTTTCTGATATATTCTGTTTATGAAGGCGGAAATTCTCGGTATTGTTTTCTTTGGCGCACGGCGGGACTGGTTCAGAGGTCAGATAGATAGATAGATAGATAGATAGATAGATAGATAGATAGATAGATAGATAGA
>NW_004797314.1:1678021-1679187 GCF_000002075.1 Aplysia californica | reverse complement strand
TCTCTCTCTCTCTCTCTTTCTCTCTCTCCCCGCCTCCCTCCCTACCTCCCTCTTTTTTATATTTGTTACTCTCTTGTAACACCTCAAATCTTCTGGCGCTCATAAGACCGTATGCGGTTGCGAGCGCCGTAAAACCTCTACCAAAACTAAAACATCCATGTACTGTAGTTTTATCTCCGTCCATCCGCCCTGCCCCCCTTGAACAATTTGTGAGGCAGCGTGGTGGAACCAGGATGTCGTCAAAATAATCAAAGTTAAGAAACCTGCATTTTTCCACAGTGTATCCAATTTTTGTTTTTTGGCTTAACACCCTTCATGCCCATTAAAGAATTCATTTCTTTGTGAATTTTTCTGAAAAACTTTGATTAAAGGCACAACAAATGTAAATTTTCAGTTACCACGGACTCTTAAGCTAAGGAAGTAACTAATCTTCGGCGGCCATTTTCTCACTAATTTTACCCCTGAAAACAGGTGACCTCCACCTCCTTCTTTTGCAAATATATCGACTTCTATTCAAGATACGCTTTAAGATGATACAATAACTCTACAAGCCCAAAACTTGACGAGAGCCTGATTCCACCACGCTGCCTCTCAATTACTCTCGCCCCAGCCTTCTCGATAGCATCTCTGCCCTCGTGGTGATAGGAACCGAGCAGAAAATATCCGTGCTTAATGTCAACAAGCTGTTGCTTATTGAACTCTCTTCACCTTCCACCCGAGACAACCCCCCGTAGCTTTGAACCAATCTCCATGGCGATATCCACACCGTGAGAGGCCGCCGGTATGACTCTCTCAGTCTCCGAGAAACGCAACTCTCGGCTTAATTGGCAGAAAATGAAAGCATCGGTAATGAACGGTGGCTTTTTATCATCTTGCGTGTGTACCTGCTTTGAGAATCTGTTGTTTCTTCTTGCACTATAACCAGTACTATTACTGCTTGTGTTTCATTAAGGGATGTTTATTTAACAAAATGTTTTGAATAAAGAGAAAAGCATAACGACAAAAAATGTTCTCGTGATATTAAGGGGCAGCATGTAGATAAAAGAAAGTTATGACTTATAGTTGAAGGTTTGTTTTTAGTTTTTTGTTGTTGGATTGTTGTTTTTGTTGTTTGTTTGTTGTTTTGTGTTGTTAAATTGGTTTTTGTTGTGGGTTTTTTCTTGGGG
>NW_004797314.1:1675634-1676717 GCF_000002075.1 Aplysia californica | reverse complement strand
TCACACACACACACACACACACACACACACACACACAAACACACACACACACACACACAAACACACACATGCACACACATTTGCACCCTTTATGCCCTCTTTCTCCCCTCTGTCCGTTTGTCCCTGTATGTCTTTCACTCCCTGCAACCTCAGTAGATTACGTACGCTCAATCCTCACTCATTTCACATACGGCTGATGCTGACACAGGAAAATTCACTGTGAAAACAGTCTTAAAATGTTACAGGTATAAGAGCAGCTGCAAATACATGTGTATCTTGTTCTGTCAGAGCTCTTACCCAATACTGCGCACCACGAAGCCTGCGAAATTATCCTTTCGTTATAAAATCTGTGTGTTTTTACATTTTGAGGCTTTGTAATCTGAAGCAGCTTCGCCCAATCTGCAGCACTAGCGAACATGTATACATTTTTTGCGAAATATGTAATATTTATATTTTATCAAACATTTTTGTGGGAGCGCCTCATATTCATCTACATTGCAATACATTTTTGCGAAGGGTTTGGTTCTGTTCCAAATTTCAGGAAGCCGGAACAGTGTTGGAGCTGTCTCAGCTTCTTACAAAATTATTCATATTTTCCTTTGGCACAGTTTTTGCGGGGGTTTTCCCCTTTTCATTGTTGTTGTTGTTTGGAGTTATTTTGTTCTGCGTGGTTTTTTAAAATTCTGTTTCTTTATATTCTATTTTATCTTCTTTACCTCTGGTAATGTAGATCCGCCGTCTGTTTGTTCTACTGGTGTTTGTTTGCCGACTTGGGGAAAAAAAAATATTTTATGTTATAACGCCCATTCCGTATTCTGTACCTGTTTTTCAGTCGAATTGTGATTTCTATTGTAAACATTCTTTTTTCTGTTTTTACTTGAATCATAGATTCAGTGACACAGACGGAAAGATCAGAATTTGTTGAAGAATAAAACCAAAGCAGTTATTTGTGGTTCGCCACATATGGATATGTATAGAGAGAAGAAAAAAGAAACTGGTGGGAGATCCTGGAACTCATGGCTTTGGAAGAAAATCCATCCAGGCAATCTTCTCACACCTGTACAGAGGGAGACCCTGGGGGGG
>NW_004797314.1:1673303-1675064 GCF_000002075.1 Aplysia californica | reverse complement strand
TTCTCTCTCTCTCTCTCTCTCTCTCTCTCTCTCTCTCTCTCTCTCTCTCTCTCTCTCTCTCTCTTTATGTGTGTGCGTGTCCCTTTCTTTTTCTCTCTGTGTGTGTCTCCCTCTTTTTCTCTATCTGTCTGTCTGTCTGTGCGTCTGTCTGTTTCTCTATGTGTCTGTCTGTCTCTGTCTGTCTGTCTGTTTGTCTGTCTGTCTGTATGTTTGTACTTCTGTCTGTCGGTCTGTTGTTTGTCTGTCCATCTGACTGCCCCCCCCCTTCCCCCACCCCCACCTCTCTCTCTCTCTCTCTCTCTCTCTCTCTCTCTCTCTCTCTTTCTCTCTCTCTCTACCCACCTCTTCATCATGTCACATCCCCTTCGGGGCTCTCGGATCCACCCTCTCCGTGTCTGCCAGTTTCTGGTTTAGTTTATAATACACACATTCATAATACGAACATAACATCGGCCCACACTAGAATTAGGAGCGACAGCGCAAACTGTATCGTCATATTATCCTTCCCCATAATGGTTCTTTCGTTCGAAGAGATGATATGGCGTGATATTTTATGTAGCTACTTCGTGACAACAGTAAATATCGAAGCCAGATTCTTTATGGGAAGCCGTAAGTGGGCTAATAAGCTTCAACACGACCGGGAAATGTAATATAATCGCTCGAATGAGTTTACGAGAAATCGTATTTGGTTGTTTTTTTCTCCATAAAATCTTTCAAACACTATCTGGAATTGCTTTGATCACTCGGGGGCCTAAATGGATCCCTACATCAATCTTATAATAATATGACCCTAACCTCAACCCTTTCCTGCCTCAATCATAATATTCTTGATCGCATAATCTAGCATGGCGGTCCTGTCAGTTTTAGCCTTTATCACCCAGAGCAATGTTGTTTTGATGCGCGTTCATTAGCGAAAGAGCTCGACAGATGGCGTTGCTTTGCTCAGCCCGGTTCTTCCCGCCATTCGCTGCTAACGATCGGCTTAGCTGCTTCTCCAGACTTTGTCAGTACCGACGTAGAATGGTAGTTTTACTATCTCGTATCTACAATGAATGGCTGTTGTGAGGAGTTTTAGGATAATAAGCACGTTCCTTGCGGTTTTTAGAATGAAGGAAGTGAAGGCAAATTAATACCATTAGGCTAGGGGAAGACTGAAACAGGCTGTTGTCTGTTGGTATAAAACCACAGTAGGAAAACGGGGTAAAAGGGGCAAAAAGGAGTAGTAATAGTGACAAAAATGAGTAATAGGGATAAAAAGGAGTAATAGGGATAAAAAGGAGTAATAGGGATAAAAAGGAGTAATAGGGGCAACTTGTGAATTTGTGCTCGCTTTAACCTCAGTGCGTGGAGGTCTTGTGTTCTAAAACAAAGTGTAAATCATTTTAAATTAGAATGCCGTGAAGCTTATAAGCTGAGCTCCATGATTCATCAGAGATCTCGTTCCTCAAATGATTTCCCTTTCATCAAATGATGCGTAAGACGTATTTGTTAAATGAGGTGTAAAAGTTGGAAAGGGGGGGGGGGTGTTTACCGTTGCACTGTCTCCTCAGTAGAACTTGTAGAAGTTTGAGATATTGTACTAGGATATGACACAAACGTTGGTTGGGTAATTTATGTATTAAGTTAAAGGACATTTCTGGGGATGAGAATTTCAACATCATTTCTTGCAGAGTGACGGCGGCCTTGAGCCACCATGCATTATGAATTTGACACGGGGCTCGTCCAATTTCCTTTCTGCTGCCATGCCCATCTGTCCCCCCC
>NW_004797314.1:1671532-1673126 GCF_000002075.1 Aplysia californica | reverse complement strand
ACACACACACACAGCGCGCGCGCGCGCGCGCACACGCTCCCTACCCAAACTAGCGTTCTCGCCGTTGTAGGGTAATAGACATGAGAACATGTTAACACAAAACGATGAAAGTTTACACTTTAAAAAAAAGGTAAAACAAATGATGCAAAGAAGTTCCCCGTAGGTGCAAACTGTAAACAGGATGGGTGTATTGAGATTTGAGCCTCAGAATGCAACAGCTCTTTCTTATCAGCGTACACCGGAACTCAAATTTTGAGGATGAAGGAATGCGGTGTTATATTTTGAAACAACAGTATGTAACAGCGATAAGGCTATTATTAAGGAGCAGGATGCAATGTGCCCTCAGGTATGATAGAAACGATAGATTTGAATCTCACGAGCGCGCGGACAAACTCTTGAATACAACAATCGGTTTACATTTTTACGACTAGCGAGCGAGTAAGCTTTGGGTTGAGGAAAAGACATTGATATGTTTGAGATAATAAGTTGAAGGTACACAGGGGTGCTGGCCCTGGCTCTGCAATATAATGGTACTATTGCACCTGTCGTTCCTACTCCCCATACCCTTGCATTGTCAACTCAGATTAGGCATGAATTTCAGAACAACTGCCCTATGGGCCTCGACTTGAAGAATCTACGAGAGAGTAATTTAGGTAGAAAGGAATGCAGGGGTTGTTTTCTTGTGTTGGTTAGTGTATCATGTGGATATCGTTACCTTCCAGTGGCTTCTTGAAGCATTCAGGTTATGTCATCCTCCCTACCTGTCTTTTTTTCTTTTTTTTTAACTGCCTTTTCTCTTTCACTCCCCACCCACCCCTTTTTCCATTCTGTCGCATTCACATGTGTCAGGAGCTCGTTATTTCCTTTTGTTTTGTTTTGTTTTGTTTTGTTTTGTTTACCGTGCATATCGTTATTATATATTGGACGTCTTCGAACGTGATGACCTAAGCCCCATTGTCATGATCCCGGAGCTTGTAATAACTCGCCCGGCCCACTCGGCGTTATGAGCTCGCTGACGGTGATTAATTACCCGAGCTATTGCCAGAACCTCTTGCAAGATGCGCGCGTGCGTGAGTTTGTCCTGACCTGTGTGGGTGGGTGCCGGCCACGGCATAGGGATAAGACAGATGATGTAATGAGATTGTGGAGACGTTTGCAGCGCCTTGAAGAAGTATGTGGTCACAAACATCAGACCTCCGTCTGTGGTTTTGCGGTAAGGCGCTTGGCTGACGCACGCAGGCGACCTGAGTTCGGTTCTGGAGTGGGGAGAACATTTTTTTATCTAGGGTCTCAGTCTTTCTGTTGAGATTTTGTTTGCGGCTCAGTCTGGGTTGGCCCAGGCAGGCAGGCAGGGTCAGAAGTCCGTCTCTTACCTATATCATTTAATTTTTGTCGATGTAAAAAAAAATCCCGCCTACATTTTAAAAAAAAACCTTCAACACAAGGCACGTACAGTTATCTGACATTGTGCATCCACCTCTTTACTGTAGGCCATTACAAGGAAGAAAAACAAGGGGGCTCTCGTGGCCTAGAGGTTAAGGTGTTGGCCTCTCATTCAAAGGTCCCGGGTTCGATTCCGGGAAGCGACCAAAAA
>NW_004797314.1:1669215-1671126 GCF_000002075.1 Aplysia californica | reverse complement strand
AAAATATTAGGAGTGTCCCGCGCGCTCATATGACCTATGCAGTTGCGAGCGCCGTAAAACACTTTACAAAAACAAAAAAAAAGAAGAAAAACAACGAAAATACATGACTTTTGTTATGAAGTTTTTATCTTTTTATTTTAGATTAGCAGACTGTGCACCCCACAAGCAGCAGGGAAGAAGGGTGAGATGACTCATGAACACCGAAATGTTCTCGTTTAGTTATAAGGACCGTTATAGAATTCTGCTCGCTCTTTGCTTCATTTCCTTTTCATCTGTGATTTCTTTGTGGGGTTTACGAAGTGTTTGTGGGTGCCACTGGCAGGCAGGCAGGTGCTCTTCCATGTTTATTTACTACCCATATGTCGTCTCTGTCAGTCCATCATGCATTCCCCACCCCACACCCCAAACTTAGTCGAATGACTGTTGTTGTATCTATATGTCTTCCGTCTATTCAAACTGAAATCGTTATTCTTTACTTTTTACCTCCCGCATGAAATATATATTATTATTTCACTTTGCGTCGTTTCATCAACGCAATGAAATTGATTGCTGCAAGTTTTTGTGATAAATTGCCTCTGTTGCACTGTCGGTCCCCTTTTCCACATCTGTGGCGAAGACGGACTAGAGTGGTTCTAGAAGATTCTGCAATTTTTTCGCCCGTGACTCGAGCATAGGAAAGGGGTTGAGTCTGAGGGGAAACTACCAGAGGAATTTCTACTCACCTGGCCTCTTGTCTTGCGTCTGTTGAAAGACTTCGGGTAGATCTCAAGTGCCCACGAGTTTTTTTGCGAAACGCAGCATCGTTTTTCCATCCGCGCACTCGTAACCCTAGACATTTTGATGGTGTTTTTTGTTCCAGCTTTGCCGTGATTCTTCTTCCATAAGACACTGGCTCCCTGATCCTTTTTACCTGTTCGCTTTTGTTCTCATGCGTGTACATTTTGTCAATAGCGTTGAAATGGTCAGTCGTCACCTGTGTACTCATTTCGTTCCTTTCTGTCTTTTTGTCAACACCCCAGTAGTAACTGTCACTTCCAAAGTTTTACCGACCTCACTCAGCTAATGAAACGAGTAGAGACTAAGAGAGATTACCCGTTTAGTTTCTCCTCCGGTAACTCTACTAATGTGTACCGTAAATTGGGGTAGGTGGGCTGAGAGAGAGAGACAGACAGACAGAGAGAGAGAGAGAGAGAGAGAGAGAGAGAGAGAGAGAGAGAGAGAGAGATGGAGGGAGAACGTACTATATCTGTTTTATATTTTTATAGTTCTGCTTATACTGATAGGTGGAAACTGCTTCTCCTATTTCTTGAGTGCATGTATTTGTAAAAGTGAAGAGAAGCAGTTCTACAGGAAAGGCAGAAAGGGGGTGGAGGAAGGGGATAGATAAAAACAAGAGTATGATGGGAGAATACAATAAAGCGGGCTAGAGAAATCTAGGTTTTGAGGGTTAAAATGAATTCCAACTTGCCGAAAAAGAGGTAGAGAGAGACAGATAGAGAAAGGGAGATAGAGTCAGAGAGAAAGAGACAGAGTCGGGAAAGTGGGGCAGTGAAAATATTTATAAAGTTGAAAAAATGTGCTGTTCTTGCTTGAGATTGAATTTCTGCATGAACAACACAGTAGGATGCTGAGCGCCCTTATCCGCGATGAAGAATGTGGCTTTGTGATGGCTCACGTTGAGAAAAATGCAGGCTTGGTCGGTGGCGATGACCCGAGATCTGTTAGTTCCCTGAAGATAGCGTCCGAGGCCACGGACCCGAGGAGAGAGCGTTTGAACTCGGACTGTATCGCGGGGAGTCGGGGAGACGGTGGCAGACTGCAGACGCTTGTTTGGAAACGCGATCTCATGTTTATCCCAGCTCTCTTACCTTGGGAGAGGGAATCTGTGTTTACATGACAAGCTTTTGTTAC
>NW_004797314.1:1665372-1667919 GCF_000002075.1 Aplysia californica | reverse complement strand
CCCCCTTAAAAAAACCCTCGAAAAAACAACAACCCAGTTTCAAAAAAAGGGAAAAAAACAACAACCCCACCCCTTATTTCGCCACTCACTAACAGTCCTGCGCCCTTATCCAAAAGACACCGGATTTGTTTTACCGAACGTGACTGTTTACTGTTTCCACCTGCTGGCTCTTCACTCCACCTCAGTAGTAACTGCCACTTCCAAAGTTGTACCGACCTCCGTTAATGAAACGAGTAGAGACAAGAGAGGTACCCTGTTTAGTTTCTTCCCCGATAACGTGACTAATCCGTACAACAACCTGGGATAACCATAGGTAAGCTGTGTTCTTATATATGCGAGAGAGAGAGAGGGGGAGAGAGAGAGAGAGAGAGAGAGAGAGAGAGAGAGAATAAATAATAAAAGTTGGATTCATGTGGCGCATAATACTCACGCTCTTCGGCATGCTCTATGCGCTTTATAACCATTATTACCTCAGCTGACCGTAGAAGACTCAGCTTCCCGGGAAGAATGCAGTACAAGCTGCTGATATTAAGCGCTAAAATACTAACAGACTGACAAGATGTTTCGCTGTCGATAGCTGGGTACCCATTCCCACGGCGGGAGAAGTGAGGAATATTTGTGTAAAGGGTCTTTCCCACTATTCTTACCTTGGCTATTGGGGTCCTGGCGATCTTTAAACTCTACACACATCAGCGTCACCTGTGAGGGGTGGTTTTATTTTTGGTTGCTGTTGTAGTTGTTGTTGTAGTAGTTGTTGTTGTTTTTGTTGTTGCTGCTGCTGTTGTTGTTGTTGTTGCTGTTGTTGTTGGTGATTTAACCCGGGAAATTGTGTATCTTCCGTCTATCAGAAAAGATCTGTTGAGTGTCATAGTTTGATTTTGACGAGGAAAATTGTTATCAGACGGGTTGATGTCACGTGTTACTGTACATACATATCCTGACTTTTGTATCAACGCTGCGTTTCTTTTCTGCTTGGAAATTTTGATATAAAGGTTAAGGGTATCCTCTTTGGAGAGGTCACAACATCGCAATCCGTGCCTCTCTTAGTCTCTACTCCCACCCCCCTCCCCCATTCCCTGACGCCTCCGCCCTTCCCAATCGTCCTTTGCATAAAAGAGTTACTGTACTGATATTACTATATTGATAAAGGTGCTACTGTTACCACCATCCTCACACCGAAAGCATTCTCGTACAACAAAGTAGTCAAGCACAAAAATAAAGAATCAAAATAGGTTGCACTTGTAACACTATACGGAGCCCACTGAGAAGTTTCACTGTCGTCCATTCTTGACTCGTGTGTTTATTACAAAGGTTATTTATCGAGCGCCTGGTTTGCTAGAGAACGCAGCTATCCCGAATTCCAATCTGTGATGTACCGTCAAGCGGGTTTTAAAGGAGACGTTCTACCCTCGCGCGGTTCTGGGAGAACGTTCAGTTATGTTTAGAAAGACGTCAGGGGAAACGTCAGATCAAATGCTTGAGACAAAAAGTATAGGAATTTTGCTGTTGCTGTTTTGTTTTGTTTTGTTTTTTTCTTGTTTTCTGGAGGGGGGAGGGGGTGTTGTTGTTTTTTTGTTTCTTTCTTTTTGTTTGTTTTTTCTTTGTTGTATTTATTTCACTGCTAGTCTTCGTTTCTTTCTGTCCTACTGAAAAGCACTCAATACAGAAGTATTCAGCGTCAGTGCTTAATGGTGCAAAGTAAAATACTGCTATGAGTTGCAAGTCTCTCCCATTCCTACGTCGCATTCCTGATGGTACTGTGGTCGTTTTTGAACGATGCTTTCTTGAAATGTCAAAATGTTGAATGTTTATAATATGGTTTACCATTAATTGGCGGGGTGACATACTTTAAAAGAAAAAAAGGTCCCGTCCCTTGCTTAGGAAAAGTTTGTTTCTTTTAAGTTATGGTCGGTCCTTCAAAGTACACTCTACACTTGAACCGGGATTGTGTGGTTGGCGGGTGCTCTTGTTTGGGTTGCTCCTTTTTTCCTATCCAAAAAAAGATATCGTCCTTATCTCTGCTCATTTTCTTCGTATTTTTCTTTCTCGTAACGCCTTAAATTGCGGCTTTTATATGACCTGATTGTGTTGCAAGGGCCGTAACACTTTCCTGCTCCAACTCATCTGTGCGTCTGCAGCAGCCTATCTTCTGCTTTTTTTTTGTAGACCAAGAAGGGAATAATGGAGCGGAAACCTCTTTTTACCTAGAGAAAGTGTTTTCCCCATTTTTTATTTGGTGGGGTTCTTGTCAATCAATTTCCTCGCTCTTCATAGTGGTGAAGTTTTGTGCAAGTTGATTTTTTGTGAACTTTTTGTAAACCTATTTCCTTGCTCTTCATTGCGGTGAAGTTTTGTTCGAATTCACTCTTTTCCTTTGCTGTTCATTTGATGCAGTCCATTTTTTGTGGCCTGTCTGAAAAGCAAAGTCATGTGTTCTTTCGAGGTGCTGTGCTGATTACTTTGGTTGGATTTCCAGCTTATTTCTGGAATTCGTTCCGCTCTTATTTGTGTGTGTGTGTGTGTGTGTGTGTGTGTGTGTGTGTGTGT
>NW_004797314.1:1664006-1665207 GCF_000002075.1 Aplysia californica | reverse complement strand
TCTCTACCCGCTTGGCTTGGTGTTATGGGAGAATTGTGTTTTGTTGTGGTCTCGTCTCTTAAGTGACTTCGAAAATTTCAACCAACCTTTCAAACAAGATCATACCAGAGTGCTTTTCCGTCCAAGTTTCATTCTTAACTTGGGGTTAAAATAGACGCATTATAATCATATTCTACAAACTTGGGCTTTCTAATTGTCTCAAAACCATCCGTTGCTTTTTTATTAATGTTTTTTTCCCGTAAATAGAGTCTTTTGCCTTTTTCTTGTCTGGAAGTCAAACGTCTTCGGTGGCAAGTTCGAGTTTTTTTTTTTCTTAAGTCACATGTATTGATATCTAAACGTTCTACCTTCCTCGAAACTAACCGTCTCCCGGGGCTTTTGCTCGACCGCGCCCATCGGGGCCTGGCACTGTGAGAACTGTTGGAGCGACCCCACGCAGCGCGATACGATACTGCGTGTTTCCTTTTGTCTCGCTGGCGGACACAAACAATCGGGAGAGTGTCGGAAAACTTTGGCCGGTTACCGGACCCGTCTGCTTCACGGGCTGGAAATCAAACCCCAAGACAAGGAAATCAAACTAAGGGAAAAGAAAACTCAACCGGAGACAGGAAGGCCTGCCAGCAGCGAGACTGGCGTGGGGGGATGCTGTGAAAAGACATGCGCAATCTTCCCCTATCGTAGGTTCGTGGAGTAAAGTTGGGGGTACTCCTTGACATGGCTTAATGGATAGGGGTGGAGTGTGTGTATGGGGAAAAGGGGGGGGGGGTTGATTGGGAGCTTCGTGGTACTAGAATTGCCACTTGTTGTCCAAGATATCAGGCTCAGGGTATCACTGTAGGATCCCGACTTAAGCTGTTCGAGCAGCAACTTCCGGGACATCCATCATAGGTGATTTTTGCTGGGAATGGAAAAGAGGAGAGAGCGAGAAAGGGAGAGAGAAGGGAGTTGTGGGGGGTGTGTGAGAGAGAGAGAGAGACAGACTGACTGGCAGACAGAGAGAGGCAGGTAGAGAGAAAAAAATCAAGTTCTACCGTGAGGGAAGGTCGAAGATGGATGGGTAACCGAGTTTTTCACCAAAAAAAACAACACACAGAAATGGTGTAAGTTGAGTTCGAAAGTGGACAGGTGTATCTGTCGGGGTTGGACACGGTCGAATCCAATGAAAGAGAGAGAGAGAGAGAGAGAGAGAGAGAGAGAGAGA
>NW_004797314.1:1656919-1663906 GCF_000002075.1 Aplysia californica | reverse complement strand
GGGTGCACTTTTTGCAACGTTGTGGTCATGCTCTCTATTGTTCTACCAACATAATTTGTCTCATTATATTGCACAATTTAGATATATACTGATGGCAATTGATGCACGTCCATATGAACCGAGCCAACATTCTGTTCCGCTTTCATGAATGATGTGTATTTCCAATGATTCACGATCTGTGCCATAGTTCAAGTAGACTTACAAAGTTGTCTTCTGTTGTTGTTTTATCTGTGTTTAGAAAGTGAGCGGTAATCACCTCTTCTGTGGATGTCAGACATCTGCGCCACATTTTCTCCACTGGGGGTCAGTTCTTAAGTAGAGGTCAAGCGGTCAAGCGCTGACCATCTCCCGTCCGCCAGCGACACAATCACGACGCGACGGACTTGGATCATTGGCCATGTTTCCATTATGCGAATGGCACAGCCCCGCATTCTTGACTCGTGTTCTTCTCCCTCCCTGCCTCGAGGCAAAGAGACCCCTGCCCTGGGAATGGAGATAGAAAAATAACAGTTGATACTTACTCGCTTGAGCCTCCTGTAGACTTGGAACCACCGACCCAGATCGCAATTTGGCCTTTACCGCGTCGTCTGTCTCAGACGACTTTTGGATAAGTGGCTCAATCGTTAATGACTGGTTGGTGTTGGGCTGCCCGGGGTCTTCTAGCACGGGCTACTTTGTAGCGAGTAGCGTGATAGAAGCGGTGTCTGCGGTATCTATGTGGCAGGCACATAGTGCGCAGGGGAAATAATCCAGAGACAGTGTAGTGAGAACTACGGCGCCGACGGAAGCTTTTGTGGCTTCTTTCTCCACCTCCTTTAGCAATTAAGTACTGTCATTTTGCCAAAACATCCCGGGCCGTGTCGGCCTCGCAAATGGAGAGCGTTTATTTTCGATGAAATTGCATTAGACTTGAAGGAAATGTTGTTTTTTGTTGTGTTTTTTTACCCTTTCTCCTCCTGTCAGTTGAATTTTTTAATTGTGTGTGTGTGGGGGGGGGGGGGGGGGGGGGGTCTGCCTCTTATTCAAATCCTCCTAGACCAAACATGGTGGATATGATCAAATTGTGCCAGATGGGCAGCACTTGCCCCTCCATAAAAGAAAATGTTGGCCGGCCCCGACTGTATCAAGGGAATCAGATATATCAAATGGGCAATGTGCTCAAGGCCTTACACCCCAATGCATACCTCTTGAATTATTGTACCTTACAACTAATCCGCCTCAGATACTGAAAGGTGTGTGTTTCTGCTGATATAGACAGATAGAATCCTTTCCCTTCCGCTACTGGGGAACCTCTCTCTCGTGGCAATTAGTTATTTACAGTCTTATGTTATTCCAGGAGTCCTTTCATCGTGTTTCTGTCTTTTTTTGTTGTTGTTGTTTTTAGTTTTGGTCAATTTTCTGTTTTAGAAATTTTGATGTTGTTGTTTCTTCATTGTATAAATTGTTGTGTAGCAAAAATTTATGCAAAATTGTAGTTATGCCTTGAGATCTAATAACACAACAATTTCTACTAGAATGTCTATTCGTCTTTCTTGAATTGCTGCATATTTGCCAGCTATAGTAATATGTCAGAAAACGAAACAACTTTTATAAGTAAAGGATATTAATATCTAAATGAGGAATTCGGCTTTTCCAATCGTTTCAGAGATTTAATTGGAAAAGATATTCTGAAGTTCCACTCCTTTTTTCCTTCCTCAATCATATAGGTACGTGGGTGTTTGGTGGGTGGTCTGGTGCGGTTAGCTCCTTCTTTACAGTCAAACACCGGCCGTCCTCATCTCTTCTCTTTCTTTTCTTTTTACTTAACTCTCTAGCAACACCTCTAATCACTGTCACTTATAATATGATCTATTCGTGTTGCAAGTGCCGTGAAACTCTTACCAATACTAAACGTGAACAGCCATATAGTGGATTTTGGCCGCGCTGTGTACCCACGAGGCATGAATCTGTCTCCCGTGCCATGAGCGTCGTAGTTCGTGATGCTTCATAAATCGCGGGCTTGGAGCGTTGGCGTTAAGCGGAAAAACTGTGTGTGCGGGATTGTAAATCTTAGATTTAATAACCTGTGTTCTTTGTGTTGCCCAGATAGTCTTTGATACTGAAGCGCCTTTGAAGAAACTTGAGAACGGTACCATTTGTGGTCCCGAGAGAGCGTTTGACGTGAAGCTGTCTTTGACAAAGTCAGTAAAGAGACATGAAGCTGTCTTCAACAAGACGTTAAGATCTCGTAATAATAATTTTCTTTATCGGTTCCTGTCGTTTTCCTATGACGTTGAACACATGTTTCGGTGACGTAAACCGTCGATGAAACTGTCAGCGCTCTGTGTGCTCCGTGTCAGGTTTATACTCTCGCAACCGCTAGTGTTAGGACGCGCGGAGGACGGCCGCTGTCAGACGTTGATTGTCACTGCACAGTGATTGTTTTATGTCCGGCCGCCGTGCTGCAGCCTTGGGTTAATGCGACTTCTCTGTTGACCTCTGTCGTGTGTCACTCGGGACATTGGGGTGATAGATTGCGCAGGGTGCCGCCTCGCGACATGACATCACTACATCAGTATGTACGTTCTCTTTCTTTCCCAGGATGTCTTCGTCTTTACGACGTACGATTTAAGAGGGGGAGGGGATAGACACAGATGCATAGACGTACTCGCGCACTCATACACACACACACACACACACACACACACACACACACACACACACACACACACACACACGCATACAAGCAAACGAACACACATGGAGCGAGAGAGAGAGAGAGAGAGAGAGAGAGAGAGAGAGAGAGAGAGAGAGAGAGAGAGAGAGTCAACAGAGTAGCTGCCAGTCACGGTCTCTCTGTCTCTCTGTCTCTCAATCACACTCTCTCTCTCTCTCTCTCTCTCTCTCTCTCTCTCTCTCTCTCTCTCTCTCTCTCTCTCTCTTTCTTTCTTTCACTCTCTCTCTCTTCCCCTCTCTCTCTCGCTCTCTCTCTCTTTCCTTTTCGATCTGGGTGCTATGGAGAGAGGGATGCAAGGTTCATGGAGGATGAAAACTGGCTAGTATCTCTCGCTACGACTTGCAAACTCGGTTCGCCCTATTTTGCTACCTTCTCTAGAAATCTACTACCAAGCGCCTCATTGCGTCTCATTATTTGTGAGATGGGCGTTTCTTGTGTTTACAAATCCACCTGTCAGATAGCTGGACGTTACAACTTCGCAGCCGTAGAGACATTCCAATGTTAGATACAAGAGGCGAAATACTCGCACATCACGAGTTAAACATCTTGCCTTAAATTTCCCCGCGCCGAGTCAACATCTTGTCAGCGTGGTGTCGTGTTATCAGTGCCAAGTTCCCGCTACCCTGCTGGTACCGCCATCATCATCGTCGTCGTCATCATCATCTTCATCATTGGGGTAGCAGCTGCAGCAGCAACGTCAGCACACTGGCCGCCCTGGATGAGGGTAGCAGAGTCAGTGTGCAGTCTTAATGAGTCACCTGTCACTCACCGCCTCATCTCTCACACTGTTCCTTCCTCGCCTCAACTCCCGACAAAAGTGAAATAAAAATCTGGCTTTCACCGTCTCTGCCCTCCGGTACTCTAAAAATAAAAAAGGTCACGTGTGTTTTTTCTTCAGCTAGAACGAATATTGCAGTGCTCGGAAGTGTGCAAAATTAGCGAAGGCGAATGTAATGTTTATTAATGAATGTTTGCGCTAATTTGTTGGTGTATTTTTTTTTATTGTATTTTTTTTTATTTATTTATTTTTTTTTTTGGGGGGGGGGGTCCTTATTGAAACATTTTTATGCTATCTAATAATCAGTACCAAATTTCTGTTGTACTACCTATGATGACTCTGTACTTGGTTTCTCTTTCTCATCGTTGATTCCTAAGCCTAATGCTGCCCAATAGCATAATTGAAATAAGAAGTCGCTCTGTTTGATAAAGGCAAGAAACCATTTCAAGGTCAAGCAAACCTGTATGTTTTTTCTCCAACTAGCTGACGGCTCGCTCGAGAAGACTTTTGTTGACTGAAGTGCTGGGGACTTATGTTTTAAAATTGATCTTTGAAAAATTATTTTTTTGTCAAGGATGAACTTTAATTAGGAGGTCACATTTGCTAAAGACCTGACTTACGTTGGAAATTAGGTCGGGGGAGGGGGTGAGCCTGAAAGTATAAATCAGTAACGTTTTCTTCACGATTGTACCCATGACTTCTTATCATATTCAATAATATAGTATTACAGGTACATGTATTTGACCTCTATGTGGGTGGTTGGCGGGTGCTCTAGTATGGTTTGCTCCTTCTTTCCTACCAAATATCTATCTTCCTGATCTCTCCTCCTCATTTTTGTGTGTTTGTTACTCTCTTTTGTAACACCTTTAATCTTCGGCACTTATATGACCTTGTTGTGTTGCAAGTGCTGTAAAACTCTTTCTTAAATTAAAACTGACTTCTATATTCACCGGTATTGCCACGGGCAGTCTAGTACAACCAACGTCATCCACACCATTATCCAGCGATAAGTTATATTATCGTCTTATACCATGATACCGTCATCAGGCGTATTCTCCTATCGGTGCCCTCCACGAGAGGTCCTTTAGTACCAGTGTCATCCAGCCGGCGGTATCGGTCTCGTCTGGCAACCATTTATTAGTGATAACATGCTCATTTTTCACACTGCCGGTAGTTACCTGTCACATTCCGTTTGCTGGTGGTCGGTGGGCATTTTAGTGTGGTTTGCCTCTTGGGCTTAACCTTTGTGTTACTGGAGACTCGAGCTACTGTCTTAATCTATACCTGGCGAAATCTGACAATTATTGTAGTGATTCGTCGGAAACTGCACTCACTGGTTTCATCTCTGTCAGATACGACGATAAATTGTCTACAGATCGTAGATCTCTCTCTCTCTCTCTCTCTCTCTCTCTCTCTCTCTCTCTCTCTCTCTCTCTCTCTCTCTCTCTCTCTCTCCCTCCCCTCTCTCTCCCCTTCTTTTTCTTTTCTTCTTCTTTTTTTTCTGCATGCAGTCCACAGTGTTTTGGCTCATTACCTATTGTCATAGTTCTATTATCTTGATACGGGGTGTCCACTAAGGCTGGATCGGGCCGATCGCCCGACTCAGTCACCTGGAACTGAAAACAAACACGTTTGTTTTTTAGGCGACCGAGTCGGGCGATCGGCCCTATCGGCCGATCCCATCCGTAGTGGACCCCCCGTATAAGAGTATTCTATCTCGAAAGCCACCTTTCATTATTTTTTGCCTCTTGCTCTAGATGTGTGATTGTTAGGTGTCACATGTAGCTCTATGCTTCCTTACTCTGCGGGTGGTTAGAGAACGCCATTGGTAGGTCCTACTTCTTTCCTTTCCCTCTGTTGTTTCTGTCTGCCTGCCTTACTTTTTCCTGGCACTAAATGGCCATTTTTATGTCGATGTGACTCTGTTTACTCTACCAAAGAAACAACCAAAGAAACTTCCTTACTCTCTCTCTCTCTCTCTCTCTCTCTCTCTCTCTCTCTCTCTCTCTTTAATTTTTCTTCGTTACCAGCCGTAAAAGGACCTTTATTATATGGACATACTTCTATTTACTCAAACTATACCAAATCACATTCTGGCATCTTCGTAGTAGTCGTTTATTGCATTTTGGGGGCCTTTCTGCACCTTTGTTTTTTCTTTTGAATTTATTTTCCCATACCTGTGGTCTGCGGGTTCTACATCTTTGTGAATCGAGTGTTTATTTCTTATTTCTCTGTTTCCCAACCCGATATGACCTCCACTATAGCCATGTCTCGGGTTCTATCTGGAATCTAAAACACCAGAGCCTTGTCCTAGCCTCCCACACGTAATAAAACCAGCCTCTGTATCAAACCGACAATCCTCTTCCCTCAGCGCACCCACGCATGCCCTTATCTCCTACCCGACTTCCTTATTTTTTGACAAGGTGCAGATAATGCACGAAAATTAAACACCAAGCACAACCAGGTTTGGCTTCCTACGTCTATAGGGAAAGAAAAATGAGTTCTTGATAAAATTGAATATCTTCATACTCTCATGGTGATTCATTTTTTCCTCAATTTTAGAATAAGCCTTACTTCGGTCTGTCTCTGTCGGGTCGCGGGCGCTGTCTCTCTCTCTCTCTCTCTCTCTCTCTCTCTCTCTCTTTCTCTCTCTTTCTCTCTCTTTCTCTCTCTCTCTTTATCTCTCTTTCTCCCCTCTCTCCCCCCCTCTCTCTCACCTCTCTCTTCATCAGTCCTGTTTTCTGTCTCCCTTGTTCTGTTTCTTTGTATAAATCTCCACCCTTCCCCTAGGCGGGGTTTCTAAGACTAAATTGACTCTCTTTAAAAACTCCATTTGCAAGGAAAGTATTATTTATTTTTTATCGTTCGCTCTATAAAAGGCACGTGCGCGTGCTGACACACATCAAAGAAACTGGTGCACATATTATCGCACAGTCAAATAAACTACGGCGTACTTTGAGGGAAAAAAACAATCTGGAAAGAGGTTTTAAGAACAACCTGATCCAACTCTCATTACAGTTCTTGATTCATTTTGGCATCCCCCCCCCTCTTCTCTCTCTCTCTCTCTCTCTCTCTCTTTTTCTCTCTCCCTCCCTACCTCCCTCCCTCCCTGACTCACCCCTCTCTCAATCCCTTACGCGCGCACACTCGCTCTGATACATCAACGCATACACACACTCACTCGGTCCCACCCACCATCAATGTTTCTGCCACCGGTATAGGAGGACCTTCACTGACTGGGGGCCGTCTAAACAAATGTCAGATTCACGATTACTGCAGCGAGTCACCGAGCTGCTATTTCGTATGATGAATGTTTCTCACGATGTTTGCCCCTCCTTTAACACCAAAAAAGCCCCCCCCCCTTTCCCGTCTGTCTGTCTGTCTGTCTGTCTGTCTGTTTGAATATCCCCCCTCTATCACTATCTGCCCCCTTTTCTCTCTCATCTCTTTCTGTCTCTCACCCCATCCTCTCTTTCTCTCTGTCTCTGTCTGT
>NW_004797314.1:1652345-1655883 GCF_000002075.1 Aplysia californica | reverse complement strand
GGGGGGTCATTTCCATTTCCTACACTTACCAAAATCTGTTGCACTCTTTTTTTGTTTACCTTATAAGACAATTCCAGCAGGAAGAGACTACCGTTCTTGCTTTTTAAACCGGTAGGTCTTAGCTGTACTTCTTTTTCCATTGTTTCAGAAATGTTTTTACTGCCCGTTGTAAATGGCAGTGTCGTATTGTGGTGACATGGGCATGTCATGTGGCAGCTCCCTGTCTTGACACTTTTGTCACATCATAAATATAGCATTGTGACTTCTGGGTGTACGGCTGTCTGGTCGTGGTGACTTGACTCAAACAAGAAAGCAAAAAGAGGAAAAAGGACCTTGAAAGAAATGTATGTCGAGAATAGGCACAACAAGACTCAGGACGTGTACCAATTACCCAGTTGGTTCAAGTATGCCAAACGTATCTGTGCAAGTTCAGTATTGTATGTCTTTGTTACATCATCGTGCGACTCGCGGACTTATTTTTATAATTATTAGATCTATCAAGGTTTATCATTGCTCGTCTCTACCGAAATCGTAAGTAAAAAGCGAATAATATGTTCGTTCTGAAGAGAAACCAGAGTGACTCGCTGACTTTCCGTCTGATATGTCTCTGTTGGCACGACGTCTATGAGGTTTTAATTTCATTTTTATTTCGGTCTGCTCTATTTTAAGTTCTTGCTTTCTTTCCCCTGTTACTCAGAGAGCCACGAGAGGCTGGTTTGGGGAAGGGGGTGGGGGGAGGCACTTGATGTATTTCTGTAACTGTTCTCCTCATGTTTACCTATGCTTATCTCGTATTTTCTTAACTCTACTGACTAACGTGGCAGCGATGTTCCTCCACTGCGGTCAACAAACAGACCGAGTTGATACCTGTTTTTAGCTACGGGAATCGGTGATTAATTTTCTTACCTCACCAAGTCTGAGACAGGGTTTACAATTGAGTGAACAACGTGTCTCGTCACCTCCGTATTTATTGTTTCCGTCTGAGGCGTTGTTAGGAAATAAGATATCCGTGTGACGACTGAATGTCGAGTAGATTTGTTAAATTTGACAGACAATGTGATACATCCGATTTTAAAGCTCGAACCCCGGAGAGTTATACTTTGGTCCTTTCCTAATGTTCTTACAATCCAAGAGATTGTATGTGCCTGAAAGAAGTTGTTTCTAAATGCCCTTGCTGTTACGAGGTTCACCTTTTTTCTCAGACATAAACATCAATTTAGTTTGGGGGGGGGGGGGTGAATAACAAAAAACACTAGACCTACAAGTCTAAATAGTCGCATAAAAATTCGCCGTGGGCGAAGTCGTTATACAGCAGTCACTCATTCCATAATGTTGCATTCTGGCTTCCCAAACGTATTATGAAGTGAGGCAAGTTGGCTCGAGAGTAGGTCATTACGCTGAGTACTCGCATGCTGTCATGCGGGAAGGTGCCCGAAGTTCATCGATCGCCCGAGCTCGCTGCGCCATGATGGCTTGATTTGTGAGTGTACCTCAGAGACTGGGAAAAGAACAGAGGGGGCGAAAGCATTTTTTTTAAAAACTTGTTTTTGTTTTGTTTTTATTTTATTGGATCTATGATTTCTGGTCGGATGTTTTAATGTGATTGTTTGCAAGCTTAAATTAACGGAGGCGCGAATGTTCAGGTTTCCCATAAGAATCCTCTCTAAAATGACAGTTAATTTGTACCCTGAAAGGGCAAAAAGTTATTGGCCCTTGAGATGACCTACTTCGACCTTCAATAGAAGAATAATTAATTTAAAACAACGCCTCCGGAACCCCCGTTTCCCCTCTTCTTCAAGAGCTAGAATTGGAGAAAAAAGGCCCCCCAAAACCACCAAATGGGTTGGACAATGAGGGAATGAATTCCCAGCAGGGAGATGCTTTGGCAATGTTTTTTTGTCACGATCCTCTGGGGGTGTTTTTGACCTTTTTGTCGAGTGGTAGTAGGGAGTGGTCTAGCTTTCTATATTTCCTGATGCAGTTATTAGGCGTAGAGCGTATATTTCTTTTGAAGGAATTATTGAGTGATCCTGGTTTCCTACCGTAGCGACTGCTTTCATTTTTGTGATTTGGAAGACAGAATTGTTCTAGATTTCGTTGCGATTTAGTTACAACTCTTTTTACGGCTTTACGAAAGAAAAGAGTGTTCGCATTTTTAGAGTAGCGTTTATATTATTACCTGAAGACTTTCTTTTGTGCACAGTCACCCGATGTCGTAGTGGTAGAAGACCAGAAAAAGGTTGGCACGCCACCTGACTTCTTCCTAACTCTATGTTTTGTTCACGACTCGCCAGCGGTGGCCGGTTCTATTGAGCCATTGAGAGGACAGGACGGGGCGTAATTGTCAGGATTTCGTCACTTCTGTCTGTGCCCGAACAAACGAGCCAGTTTTGACAGACAGTGGCATGTCCAGTTTGTCTGATCAAAGTGAGTTGATGGAAGCAATAATAATAATCTATGAGGGTCTTTATTTTTATTGAGCTTTGGCTTGTGGTATATCGAAAACGCGGAATTGGAGTAGCTTGTAAGACAAGGGACTACTCAGAACATGGGGAAATGGCTATGGATGTAATAATATTGTACAAAGCGGAGAACATTCTTGACAGAGGCCCGCGAGAGTTGTCCACGCCTGCTGTCTCTAGCTTTCCAATGTGGACAAGCAGTCGTTGAGATGATGGACAGCCAATGGACAAGCCGGACGACGGCGACCATAACGAGGCTCTGTGATGTCCGATGTCCAGCGGGCGGTGACGTGGATCCATGTCGTTCCTATCCGTCCCCTGAGCTCTGTGCGGTGTCTTATCGCCCTGGCCGTCTGCGACCCTCCTTTGAGGCCAGGATCAATTTATGATCGTCAAAGAAACCTGCGACGTCTTATCGCCAATGTTCAATTGCACTTGAAAGCCCAGCGATATTGCCACGGCGGTGCTTTAACGTGAACTTTATGTGGATCAGCTCTGTAGGAGCGTGTTATCTTATCAAGTCGTGGGAGAGGTTGAAGAAGGAGCGGGGTTTTTTTTTCTTAAAGTCGAAAGCGATCTGACTGCATAGTCAACTGGAGCAAGATAAGATTTACGGACTTCGATAGTCACCGGTGCAATTTTCTGTTTGGCTCGAAAAAGAAATACCTTTTGAACAGAGATCTCCATTAATCGTTGATAATGTGAATATTAGGATATTTTATATGCGTATGCGGATTGCTAGGATGAGAACGTTGAAGTTAGTATGTGCATAGTGCCAGAGTGTCATGAGAAGATAAATGTAAAAAGAGATTAGAGACAGGTTGATGAGTTGGCAATCTAAAAGAAAAATGGGTCTTGAGTTCAGGCTGTGGGTGCGACTTGGATATATAATGTGTTTGCATTCACACATGTGCTTGTTCGAGCATGCCCTTATGACCTAGTGCGCTTGCTTGCAATTACTGTCTGTGTGTTTGTGTGTGTATGTGTTTATGCGTGTGCTTGTGTATGTTTGTTTATATATGTGCGTGTGTGTGTGTGTGTGTGTGTGTGTGTGTGTGTGTGTGTGTGTGTGTGTG
>NW_004797314.1:1650677-1652061 GCF_000002075.1 Aplysia californica | reverse complement strand
AGAGAGAGAGAGAGAGAGAGAGATGCATTTACATACGCGTATAAAGTGCTTGTTCGTGCTCGTTCGCGCTAAGTAGGCACCTCTATGAGAGAGATAAGGTAAGACATGCATACGTTTTGCTGAGTGGAAGAAAAAGAATTTATGTCACCATATGCGCGTTGAGAAACCTACTATGGTTTTCTTTCGTACATCAGTTTTGGGTACAAAATGTCTAAAGGTGGTCACTATTTTGCATCCCATTTTTGTCAAACGTTCATTAGTAGAGGTGCTTTAGTTTATTTTTCAAGTTAACAAGTGCCATAGTGAGAACAAAAGAAAGGTATTTTGTTATATGTTATACTCTCACACCCGTTCAGCAAGTTGTGCGTCTGCACGAATATACGCGAGAAGTCTCGCATTTCTCTCATTTGATCTTGCCAGAAGAAAAAAAATCCCGCAAAAACAAAAAGTGACACTATCGAGATGGCACAGTGAGATTGCGACGGACGGGGGGTGCTGGTCTGGGCGCTAATAGCAGGATTCTCTCCCCGACTGGCCTCTGCCGTGGACTAATGGGCTGCCATGTCGCATCACGGCCGAACCAGCTCTTCCGTATCAAAAAGCTCGGTGGTTTTTCTTCCTGCGATTTTTTCCCCATCCTATTAGTGCTTTTAGGTTGGTTCCCCGACTCGTGTAGGTTCTGCTCTTGGGATAGGATAGTGATGAGAAATACCCGTTTAATCTCGGCTAGATAAATTGTACCGCCGACTGTGGTGTGGCTGTTAGCAGGAGACCCAGCTTCCTAAATGATCTAAATTGTGTCTTTGAGATCGTAAAAGCACATACATCTAGAAAAAAAAAGATAAATTTTCTTGGGACTTTTGTTCTGTGGAGAGAGAGACGACTATTTGTAATATTATATTTCATGATTTTTAGTTTTGTCTCCCTAGGCCGATGTCTTGTTATGGAGAAGTGCTTTTAAAAAGCTGTTATTGCTCATGTAGAGCTTGATAAGGCTGTGCAATATTGGCTCAATGAAACAGCCCAACTGGTCAGGGGGAAATCTGAGGGAAAATTGCCCTATAGTGGGATGCATTTGCACCTGAATATGCTTATACTTTCAATTTATATTTTGACGTACTCCTATACCAGTAATGATACGAACAACAATTTTACTAGTAAAGTGTGCAGGATACATGTATTCAGTTTCCAAAGCGTGCCCATCTTTTACTGTGAAAAAAACAAAAACAAAAAAAAACTCATCGAGTTACATTTTAGATACACCTTTCTATTTTGCCAGTTTAATCCATGTTCCCTGGTGAAGAATCTCACAAGTTGTAATCCAGGGGCATGCACCATCTCACCCCATCCCCATCCACACTCACCCCCCCCCTCTCTCTCTCTC
>NW_004797314.1:1648905-1650430 GCF_000002075.1 Aplysia californica | reverse complement strand
GTGTGTGTGTGTGTGTGTGTGTGTGTGTGTGTGTGTGTGTGTGTGTGTGTGTGTGTGTATCCATTTATCCCTCCCGTGATGTTTAGCTGTGACTGACGAAACTAATCTTTTGCCTACTAAGTAAAGCTCATTTGAAAGCTGGTGTTGAGCTTCAAATAGTCTGTCGTCTGTCAAAGATGCAATGACTTTCGTTTTGGCGGTGGGTTGCTCACCTCAAAGTGTTTAATATTATGATCACAGCTGGCAGTCGAACAGAGTCTCGATATTTCTCTTTTGATATCAGTCTCTCTTCTCTTTTGTTTGCGCGTGCAGGGGACGATCCCATGTTGTCGAAATGTGGCCGTTATCTCGCTGGCTCACAGTAAACAACAACTTACTCAGCATCCTGTTTGTACCTACCAAGACGCCTGATGGGTGTCTTACTTACGCCACCTCCCTGTTGTCCTAGCAACGTGTCTGTAGTCGTGGTTTGGGTGGCACAGCTAGTGAGTAAAGTTCTCCCAAGACTACCAAACTGACTTCTCCTCGAAGATCCACCATCCGCTTTGTGCTAAGCATGTCTTTGAAGACACCCGGGACGACATTCCTCCAATGCCCACCCTTGCCCTTTATTTCTCTTGTCGCATAACTACTTTGTAATTCTATTTCCCCGTGAGAATGGGAGGGAGATTCCCAACGAGTCCCGCCCGTGGCGGCCCGCACCTGCCGTCAGGGAGAGTAACAGGTTTGTCTGTTTTGCCACATGTCGGCACATCAAGTGGTCCCTTCTTCTCATTTTAAGGGGGAGCCCTGTGGACTTTTTGTTGTCTTCGTTTGTTTGTTTGGATGTTGCTGGGTTTGTTGCGTCTGTTTTGTTTGGGGTCTTTTTTCTTGTTTGTTTTTTTTGTTTTTGTGGGGGGGTTTTTCTTTTTTCTCTTTACTTTTCTTTTCTCTTTTCTTTTGGAATAGAACTGGAGAGATAAGAAGACAATAACTACACTTAGCAGGAGGTGCTGCTCTTTGCTCGCAGACGCACGTTTGTGGTATTTACTTTGGTGTGTGTCACCTCTGTCTTTTTTCTTTCCTAATTTTTGGTATTGCCTACAGGGAGTTTTACGGGCACTTCGATATGGTCACCTCCTTCGACTTCTTTTCAATGCTACTTGACTCGTCGTTGATAATCTGCTCCAGATGAAAAGAAGCCGTTATTATTCGCTGGAGGCTACAATTCGAAAGTAACAGCATCAAAAATACCAACAACATTTTACTCCAAGTCTCTAACCACGGACTAAAATTTTCGAAATTACTTAATATTGTCTGGTTAGGTTTTGAAGTCAGAACGAATCGACTCAACAAAGAGTACGCTTGGCGCTCATATGCCTTTATGCAGTTGCGAGCGCCGTAAAACCTTCTACTATTTAAAAACAAAAAAGAGTACACTTACGGGAGTGAACACCATGGCATGGCCAGAATCACACGGCATTCAGACTGCTACTACATGCACAGTGTGCTAAAACAACAGTACATTAAAAAACGAACAAACCCC
>NW_004797314.1:1646130-1647805 GCF_000002075.1 Aplysia californica | reverse complement strand
ACACACACACACACACACACACACACACACACACACTCTCTCTCTGTCTCTCTCTCTTTCTCTCTCTTTCTCTCTCATATGTATAGGTACGTCTCGCTCACACACATACACACGCACATAGTAACACGCATTTACATGCACACGTTCGCTGGCGAATACCCACACTCACGGAAAAAGAGAAAATAGAAACTCCCCACTGAGGATAGAAAGAAGCAATAAATTGATGATGCCGCCACGTAGAACAAAAGAAAATACTGAATAACAGGACGCAGGAGGGGCCAAGCAGCGTATTCTCCTGCCCATTGATCGGGCCAGTCCTAAGCCAGGCAGAAGACCTCGATGCTGATCACGTGATGTGTGAATTGTTGATTCAGTGCTGAGTCGATCACCCGAACGAACGCGGGACTTGTGTTTTTGTCCCTATCGTATTATCAGTGCAATCGGTACACAATGGGGCGGTAATGACACCACCCGAATGGATAATGATAATGGTTGTTTTCTTCTTTTTTTTTGCGAGCCTGTTGCAATATATTATGGAATGTTTAGTCCTGTTCTTTGCTGAATACCCGTTTCTTTTGTTAAGTCTATGGTTTGCAAGACAATAAATGTCTGCCCGGACGAATGGCGTGTCTCGTTTTTGGTGTGGGGTTTTTCCCCTCTTTTTCTCCTTCGTCCCTTTTTTAAAACTTGTATTGAAAGCTCAGAAGAGTTAGTGGGGCCTATTGTAAAACTATTCCTCATACAGTCACTACTTGGTTTCATGTTGTCTCTTTCAAGAAATGAATATGCATATGATAAACATTATGTAGGTGTTCAGCCGTTCAGCAAATACAAAGCCATAATTATATTAATATAGGAACCAGCTGGTTGAATAGGGCTGTAATACTCTAAAGCAACAGCTGTAGCTGTCTCGGGATGGTTCTATAACTTTCACTTCCATGTGTTTGAACTCGTGTGTGCTGTCCGGCCGTTTACTGCATTGAAGGTTAAACTCTACTTTCTTTTCTTTCTTTTTTTTGTTCCCTGTATACAACCCGGTTCTTTTAGCATGTTGGCATGTCGCAGACGACATCAATTTAGCATAACATAAATTAATAGGCCAGTTTTGCAACGTTAAAAAATTCTTCAAACGCCTACATAAAGGTAAGAACAAAACCTGCCAAATAATGCCCGATGAAATCGATCACAATACTGAGGTATAAGCGTGTGAAGCCACCCAGTACAAACATTTACAAAGTGGCGTTAAACAGAACTTCTGGGAGCATGACTTGTGTCTACAACAAAGTTATCGGTCTTTTTCAGAATAAGCTAATAGTAACTTACCTATTTTTAAATTATTTTTTGGGAGGTTGCATGTGGCCCAAAATGACTTTCGTTCTGTCGAAGCCACAATAAGTAGACCACACATCATTGATTTTACGACCGTAGTTTATCCAATTGTCAGGTAGTGTTTGGCTTTGTTCCCTGGGACTATTATTCCGCAATGACTGCTTGCAAGCACCGCGCGTCCTGTCTTGACAAAGCTGAGCGCACAAACCCGCCGTGAGCAGTTTTTTGAAACTCGGCGAGGCGAACAAAACAAGGATTTATATTGTTCGTTGGCTTCGCATGATCTAAGTTACGCCCGAACCTAGTAGAATTAATGCATTTTGGCAAGGGTATTGATTTGGATTGT
>NW_004797314.1:1644271-1645884 GCF_000002075.1 Aplysia californica | reverse complement strand
TTTTTTTTCTCGTGTAGTGTTATTACCTTTCCGTTGTTCGTTCTGTGGTCCGTTCTGTGTGCAAAACGAATGGTTTCTAATCTGATGTCTCGAGTTCACTTGAGTTCGAATTTATTTTTGGGATCGAAGAAAAGTATAGTATTTATATTGGCACTAGAAACATAGGATATTGCACGTTATTTATAAAATCCGCCGAGATTAGAATGTGTGTGTGTGTGTGTGTGTGTGTGTGTGTGTGTGTGTGTGTGTGTGTGTGTGTGTGTGTGTGTGTGCGTGTGTGTGTGTGTGGAGAGAGTCATGATGGCTTCTATGTCCAGATCTAACACTTGAAGAAGAATCATGTTACAATTGTGATAACCATGGGTGGTTGGCAGGTGGTTTGGTGTGGTTTGCTCCTTCTTTCCTTGTTTACTTGTGTGAAGGACCGACATCACTGCACAAGGGGCATCCGTCCCCTGAAGAAGGACATCTCGAAGTGTGTAGATGCTGACGGTTCCAAGCAATGGTTGATTCCAAAGCCTTCTGCTCCCCCACTAAGTCTAGAACTTCTGCAGTCGCCCCATCCGATTCCAAGCTCTTCTTCTTTCCTATCAAACATCTATCGTCTTTATCTCCCCTCCTTCTTTTTTGTGTTTGTTACTCCCTTGTAACACCTCTAATCATCGGCACTTATATGACCTTATTGTGTTGCAAGGGCCTTAAAACTTTTACGAAAATAAAATTGTGATAACTGAAAATATAAACATGGCAATGAGCTCGAACTCTTTTCTATACGCTCTATTTTCAAGAATTATCTGTCCCTCCCATTTTTCTTTTTTTTTTTTAAGATGCTAATATAGACAAATGGTAGTACATTATGTAGTGGATACAAACAGATTTTTACGAGTACGCCTATGTAGCCCTACCATACAGTGGGGCCGGCACTTTAGCGGACAAAGACGGTTGCAGACAGGTCGGTAGATTAATTGATTTTATTCTGTTTCTTGAAATTTGTTTTTGTGTTTCGCTAATTCAGATACATGTGGATAGATTTAGGCATAGAGTGGCATATATATATATATATATATATATATATATATATATAATATATTTATTTATTTATTTCCTCGGAGATAGAGAGAGTGGTGGGTTGTTGTTCCTTTTCGTAATTCTTATGTTTTGCGAATCCAAGAAGAGATAGATTAAGGCTTCAGATACATCTGAAAATGAACAGTTCCATTCTTTTCTTTGGAGGTAGAGGGAGAGGTGGGTTGTTTCCATTATTGCGCATCTACCATTGATTATTTACGCTCTGTATTAGTTGACACCCGTTAGGCCCCCGAAAGAATGAGAATGTGAAGACTGCACACTTTTTGGAGCTTATCTTTTTTAGTTTTAGTAGAGGTTTTACACGGCGCTCGCAACTGCATAAGGTCATATGAGCGCCAGAAGATTAGAGGTGTTACAAGAGTAACAAACATAAAAAAGAAGAAGGGGAAATAAGGACGATAGATGTTTTATAGGAAAGAAAAAGCTTATCTTTGTATTGACCACCCTCGTTAAGCATGCTTTCACGCGTGCGCGCGCGCGCGCTCACACACACACACACACACACACACACACACACACACACA
>NW_004797314.1:1640836-1642478 GCF_000002075.1 Aplysia californica | reverse complement strand
TGTGTGTGTGTGTGTGTGTGTGTGTGTGTGCGTGTGTGTGTGCGTTTGTGTGTGTGTGCGGGCGCGCTCGCACTTGTGCGTGTGCTCATGTTTCTGTTGCGGGTGAGGGAAAGGGTGCAATTGAGACTGAAATGAAATGACACCTAAGGAGAGGGAAACCGGATGTGGGTGAGGATCGTTTGGGATGCCACTGGTGGGTCGTACTTTCCTTCCTTTCCACTCTGTTGTTTCTGTATGTTTAGCCCTTTCCTCGCAGTAGATGGTCGTTAACGTGTCAGTGTGCTTACCTTTACTCGAAAGAACTCAAGGACCAGATGGAGAGTGACGTACTCTATCATCGCCAGCACGTTCACTCCAGGTGGTCTCCATCCGAGACTTGGCTAGAGCAGCGTATTGGGCAGTTGGTGGGAGCTCTGATTTGGTTTGCTCTTTCTTTCCTGTCTAGCATCTATCGTCCAGATCTCCCCTCTTTTTTGTGCTATTAGTTACTCTCTTATAACACCTCTTATCTTCGGCACTTATATATGACCTAATTTGTTGCAAGTGCCGTAAAATGCGTGCAAAAACAAATCTCGCCCTCATGTTCATTCTGGGTGGTCTCCATCTGAAACTAGCCTAGAGCTGTGTTTTGGGCCGAACCTGGTCTTGAATAGAGGAAGCTCAAAAGGTGCTCGCTTTTGTGTTTGGCATGTCACAAAAGGTATTAGTCATGCAGTTATTGTTTTAAGAACCCGTCGTCCTTGAAGCACTTGCTTTTTATCTTTAAACTTCGAAGGGAAAGTGATACTGTTGAAACCACACGGTACCGGCGTATGTGGTGCAGTGGTATAGGCGCTTCGACGTTGCATGCAGAAGGCCCGAGTTTTGATGCGTGTGTTAGGAGAATTTTTTTTATTAAGTACAATATCTCGGTCGTTCTGCTGGGACGTTGAATTCTTCTTAGCCCGGGTTGGCCCTGACACTGCCTCCTAAATGATTTGTTCCTCCCATTTTTCATTTTTTTAAAAAGATGCTAATACAATGTATAGACAAATAGTAGTACAGTATGCAGTAGACACACACAGCTTTTTACGAGTACTGTGTCGAGGGTGGCTGAAAACCTACATTTGACACTTTTTGAAACCACAAGGTGCTCCAGTACGGTAGTTTCGTCTCACGCGCAGTAAAACTAAAGGCTGTTTTTGTCAGTAAAGGTAAACTTACGCCCTCTATTCGGAACCTACGTGATCTACAACGCTCATGCTGAGTCTCAACTCTCAAAGGGTACACCTTTGGGTTGCTGTGACGTCATTCGCAAAGATCATGTTCAACTAATTTCAAGATTGGGGGCCAACATTTTTCTTTTACCTTTTGTTCAACGGTTAATGCAGTGTTATGTTGTCAGAACTTCTTGGAATCGAACAGTGTGTTTGTTTGTTATTATTTTGTTGGTTTTTTGGGCTGGGGAGAGTTTAAATTGCTATTAAATCCAGTATACAGTCTGTTACTTGAAACTTACTTGTATCTGTTGTCCTATTTCAACGATTTTCTATTTTCTAGCAAAATGGGGTTTCCATGATATTTCGTCAATATACTTCTTCCTTATTTTCATGTTGTGGTACATAACCTATTGTTTGTAGTATGATTGTTTACGTGGGGGGGG
>NW_004797314.1:1637666-1639211 GCF_000002075.1 Aplysia californica | reverse complement strand
TCTCTCTCTCTCTCTCTCTTTCTCTCTCTCTCTCCCACTCTCTTCTCTCGTTCACTCTCTTCTCTCTCTCTCACTCTCTTCTCTCTCTCTCTCTCTCTCTCTCTCTCTCTCTCTCTCCCCCCCTCTCTTTCTCTCTCTCTTTCTCTCTTTCTCTCTTTCTCTCTTTTCTCTGGCTCTTTCCCATTCTCTCTTTTTCATTAAGCTGCTCTCCCATTCACCCTCTGTATCCATCCCCCCCCCTTCTTTGCCTCTTTTTCTTTCTCTTCCTTTGTCTGTCCGTTTGAATGTCTGTGTGTGTGGTTGTGTCTATGTTTGTATCTCTTGTTACCCCGCCCCCCAACCCACCCACTCATCTGCGACCAAAACGTTGTTATGTTGTCTCAGATGTCGGATCACGGGACACAGTTAATAAATGTAACAGTCGTCATTTGCTGATGTCATTTCTGACTGGGCCGGCGTCTGTGGTGAATAGATTGCAGCGCTTTTTGCATTGCACCAAAAGAGCAAACAGAAAACAAACAAACCAAAAAAAAAAAAAAACCCGCAAAAAACAAAACCCAAAAAATCCCCCAAAACGTAAGATCGATTTATGTCTGGAGAATTTGTGTCACCGAGTTGCTCTACCTATCTGCTGGCATGTAACCCACATATCCCGAATTAGGGATTGGCTGGCCTCCTAAATTATGTAGACGTTTTTCTATTCTACGTGATTTACATCACAAAGTTTGTCGCTGATGGCTGCCTGGATTTGATTTGTGCTATTAAATTATGCGTCAAATTGTTTGTACGTATTTTATCGTACGAGAAAGGCATAAACGGAAAACGTGTTGGTTCTATAAAAATGGACTAACGTGAATGCATGTAATTTAACGTGTCTAATTAGGAGTCAAAGTAAGTGTATAATGCATGTGTACCCCGGCGTCTTCAGAAGATTTTTTTGCCTTCCCTTTTTCCATAACATATTTTGTATTCAGGCTACCTTACTCGTTCAAGCAGATTTTACAGCTCGTAATTTAGCGTCCTTGCCCTATATGACCAAGCTTTCCTTCAAATTTCTCTCCTTTCTGAGCTCCTTGCGTCTGACGGAATCAACCCGCGTATTTTCATAATCGTATTTGCGCCTGTCAAAACTGTGATTGGGGGGGATTTTATTCCGATCTTCTTTTTCATTTCTATCTTTGTCGGTGTCGTTGCTCAGCTCTCCGTGGTGCCGCAAGGCCGGACCTTTTGTCAAATCAAAGCTCGCGTCTCTAATGAGTCATCTCGAGATCTCCTGGTAAAAAATCAGGATGCAAACTTCTTCTGGCGTGTCTAATATCGGAGCATGTGAAGCAAGAATCACGATCGATTATTTCGTCTTTTTGTTCGTTTTGAAGAACCCGGAGAGGGGAGGAAAAGTAAGAGGCGTTTGAGGAGTGAAAGGACGAGAACGGAAAAGGGGGGATGAGAATAATGTCTTGAGCAGGGAACGAGAGAAGGAACCGTACAAAGATAAAGATAGAGAGAGAGAGAGAGAGAGAGAGAGAGAGAGAGAGAGAGAGAGAG
>NW_004797314.1:1635980-1637279 GCF_000002075.1 Aplysia californica | reverse complement strand
TAGAGAGAGAGGAGGAGGACAGGGGAGAGAGTGAGAGAGAAACAGAGAGTGTTTTTGAGAGAGTGGCTGGAGCATGGGAATTGTAGCGTAATGAATATCTGAGAACAGGAATGAGCGTTGCGCAAAAAAACCCTTCTGATTTATGAAGAAAAGTTCAATGCACTATGTTGAATGTCTAGGCCTCTTCCTGCACCACGTTACATCTTTTGTAATTTCAAGGTTGGCTGCCCTAGGCCTATAGATCATACTCTTGTTATTGTGTCAAAGATCACGCTCTAATTTGAATTCAAAACCTAACTTTTAAAGAATAAAGAAGTACATAATTTTTTAAGAAAATATTTGTGTGTCCTTGTTTCGCGTCTTTTGTTTTTGGGTGTTCTGCTTCTAGGGCAACCGGCATCAGTGATGTAGTGGTTTGGTAGGGGCCTTTGCGCTCTACGCGGGGATCGTGCCTTCATAACTTCGGCAAGCGGTTAACATTTTAATGCTCTCAGCCAGAAATCTAATCTTTTTTTTTCAGGAGAGAGAGAGAAAAACTGTTTCATACTTTATTTTAAAGTAGTTATTGTGTCTACTTTATGTATATATTATTATGCTCTTTTCAACATTTAGATTAGAATTTGAATTTTGATAACATATTTAATTAATCGAGCTCATGCAATCGGTACCGCAGGTTAAGAAACTACATTTTTTTAAAAATAATGATACTGCGCTTAATACAGTTGAACAGCTGGCCGAGGATAAATGCCTCCGTCTTTAAATCTTGGACGTGTCCCACGCAGCTCGGGGCGCCACCTCGAATCTGCCTTTAGAGTTAAGTACATGTATTATGTAAACTGTGAATGGGGGCGCAGAGCATTTACAACAGGGCTTCCAGCTGCTCTCCGCCAATTTTTCATCCTGAAATTTTGAAAATTTTGAATTAAGATAGTTTGGTAAGTTAATTTTGGTACAAGTTTCCCGGCGCTTGCAACTGCATAAAGTCTTAAATTAAAATAGATCATGACAATCTTTTGTTGAAAGAACACTACTTTTTGTTCCCTCTCTATTTACCCTCTTTAAGCCGATCTATCGTCTCCCTAGTGAGACAATGAATGCGCGTTGCTCATAGTTAAACCTGTCGATAAGTCTAATTTCGTGCCTTGTGCTGGGATATAATGATCGGTTGTTAATATTATGATAAATTACATTATATAGTTATATGTTATGCTTGTTTATCCCCCGAAAAGGATTTTCTAGTCCGGCTCCACTGTCTGTTTGGTGGACTTTTTTTTACTTCAACACTCGTGTATCTCCTCT
>NW_004797314.1:1629073-1631371 GCF_000002075.1 Aplysia californica | reverse complement strand
TCTCTCTCTCTCTCTCTCTCTCTCTCTCTCTCTCTCACAGATATATATATATATCTGTCTGTCTCTCTCTGTCTGTCTGTCTGTCTGTCTGTCTCTTTTTTCTTTCTTTCTCCTTTTTTATACCCTTTTTTTTCTTTTTTAAAAATTGACTTTTAAGGGGGGGGGGGGGGGTCAACCGTCATTTTTATTGCCTTGTCCCCATTTTCTGCCTGGCCTGTCGGTGTATCCCATCTTCCCCCGCGTGTATGTGGACACCGGTATCTCTGTCTGTCGTCAGGAAACACATACGCTATTTTAAGAGGTCTGGTTGTCTGTCAGAGATTGTTAATCAGTTGCCTGACCTGTTTCTACTACTACAACCCACCCCGACCCCCTTTCCAACCCCTTTCCCAACCTCACCTGTCTCTCTGGATCTCCAGTGACGTTGGTGGTTAGGCTACCGGACTCGTAATCGTGCGATTGCAGGTTCGGGGGTTCGAGCCTCAGCTCGGTCCGACGTTGTGTCCTTGGGAAAGGCACTTTACGCGAATTTCCCATTTGGCTCGGTGCTTTCGGAGATGGACGTTAAACTCGGAGGTCCCACCTCTTAAATAACCTAACAGTGTTGATGGGGCCTTAAACCTATACCATTTCACAATTGTCCTGGATCTCCTATCAGTTCTGATTATCGACTCTGTAATTGTAAATGGTCTAATGTATTTGATCTGTCTGCCCATCCTTCAGTACTGTTCCTTTTTGATGGTGGGTGGTTGGCAGGTGCTCTGGTTTGGTTGGCTCCTTCTTTCTGATCAGACATCTATCGTCCTTATCTCTCCTCCTTTTCTTTTTTTTTGTTACCTTTTAATTAATAGTGCATGTAACTCTAAGTTATGGCGTTAGACCAATGTCAACAATGCCACTAATATCACTAATGAAAACATTCTAGTTATCTTCATAAAATACATGTACTCGTGTGTTTAGACCAATGTCAACAATGCCGCTAATATCACTAATGAAAACATTATAGTTATCTTCATAAAATACATGTACTCGTGTGTTTAGACCAATGTCAACAATGCCGCTAATATCACTAATGAAAACATTCTAGTTATCTTCATAAAATACATGTACTCATGTGTTTAGACCAATGTCAACAATGCCGCTAATATCACTAATGAAAACATTCTAGTTATCTTCATAAAATACATGTACTCATGTGTTTAGACCAATGTCAACAATGCCGCTAATATCACTAATGAAAACATTCTAGTTATCTTCATAAAATACATGTACTCGTGTGTTTAGACCAATGTCAACAATGCCGCTAATATCACTAATGAAAACATTCTAGTTATCTTCATAAAATACATGTACTCGTGTGCCAGTTGGCGTGCAGTTAAACACAAGTTTTGTCTTCTTGTTCTTCACAGCGATTGATTCAAGATTTCCAGCCTTTGGCCAGAAATGTCTACAAGTGCAGAATCAATGGGAAAGAAGAGGTAACGGTTATTGGTAGATGAGGGGAAAAAACAACTTGGAGTGGGTATTTCAAGTCTGGAACACAAGTGTGCTGCATTTACTGATATTGATACAGACATATTATTTGTGTTTTTTACTAATATTTTATGTCCCTAGTAAGGCAATTTTGATCATCTGAGTTTGAGAAGTAGGCTGCTTTGACCCTGCTTGTCAGGACCAGCCTGGAAAGGTTGGGATACAAATATCCCATCAGACAGATTTAATACACTTGATAAAATCCTCACCAGCAATTCAGCTCGCATCTTTTGCATGCAATAGTGGAGACCTTAGCCTTCATTTGTTTTATATGCACTGGAGGTCACCTGTAACACATTGTAAGATATCGTGGTTGTTTTATAAAGAAAAATAATTAATTGTGTTTTCCTTCAGGACTCTGAGTGTCAGAACCACATCCGGCTACTGGTCCGGAACACCACCTTGCCCGACACCTTCTTCATGTGTGCCACCGGGGCCTACAGTCCTATAGCCTACCAGCTCAAGGTAAGTGGCATATTAGGGAAAGGAGGCCTCTATTCAAGCTTGGAAGTCTCCAGCATTTCTCACATTTTTGCTCTCTCTCTTTCTTTCTTTCTTTCTCTCTCTCTCTCTCTCTCTCTCTCTCTCTCTCTCTCTCTCTCTCTCTCTCTCTCTCTCTCTCTCTCTCTCTCTCTCTCTCTCTCTCTCTCTCTCTCTCTCTCTCCCACTCTCTGTTACTCTTTCTCTCCCACTCTCTTTCTCTCTGTTTCTTTCCCTCTCTCCCCCTGTCTCTCTCTCTTTCTCTCTCTCCCTCTCTCGCTCTCT
>NW_004797314.1:1621102-1628973 GCF_000002075.1 Aplysia californica | reverse complement strand
CCGCATACAGGAAAGAAGAAGAATTCTTCTGGATTGTTATTCTCTTCCATCTCGAACTCATGGCTTGGGTTTAGGAGGGGGTGGGGGATGGGGGTTGCTTTGAGGAGGAGATACGAGATGCTAGTGTTGTATTTTGAATTGTATCCTTTGGCTGGACGTCTTATTTTCGTTAACTATTAATCCCACTCTCTTTCTCTCTGTTTCTCTCTCTCTCTCTCTCTCTCTCTCTCTCTCTCTCTCTCTCTCTCTCTCTCTCTCTCTCTCTCTCTCTCAAAATATCCCTTTTCAGTGAGATAATTTCAATTTTATCAACTGAATATGGAAAGTGATTAAAAATTAGCAGACCCTTTGAGTGTCTCGACTAAATTTAGAAGTTCATAAATTTTCTTATTATCACATGAATCGGTTGCTGTGTTGAACGTTATATAGATCTAAGTATTCTAGCTGAAGATTCAACCATGTGTATTTTTCTTTCTACAGCTTGAAAATAACAGGTTTAATGTGATCAAGTCTGATCTGAATGGCATAGGAATCTGCCCATATGACCCTTACGACAATACCACAGTGATATTTGTGGGTGAGTGAAAAAAAAAGGAATTCATGTAAAATGTGTTTTCAAGACGTAATTCAAAGATTTTTTAAAACTGGAGTGGCCTTTTTTAATGCTTACGCTGGATGAGATTAATAAGATATATTTTTATTGATATGCAATGAACTGCTAAGAATTGATACAGAATAGTTGTCATAATAGTCAACAACAGCAAGCAGACATATCATTGGTTCTGCTTTGAAAGCTCTAAGTTATGTTTAAACTATTTCTCCATGATTTGAGGAGGGTGCCTACCTCATTAAGAATGCACCATTTGTGTTATTTTGTGCATTTGTTGGCATAATGTTAGTGCACAAAAATATGACTTTTTACATCTTTGTTTTATTTTTTGCTTTTGTTTTTTCTTTCTGTCAAAAAAGTCTGTACCCACTGCACCGTGCTGTTAAATTATCCATCTTATGTATGATATGAGGGGAGCAAAAAGTTTTTGAGAAGTATTTGACAAGTTTTTGGTTTTGTTTTTGCTATAATTTTGCTATTTGACTAAATTCTGGATCATGTTTGCAGAGAATGGAGCACCTGGCAATATACCTGCTCTCTTCGCCGCGTCTGTGACGGACTCCATCAAGTCTGACCCCATCATTGTGCGGCCGTCAGTGTACAGTCCGGATGGCTCTTTAGTAGCTGACTACGTCCGCACTATCAGAGCCAAGAACGACTGGCTTAATGGTGAGGACTACTACTTATTGTTTGAAATCAGTGTTTGAGTTGATTGTCGTTTTTACTGTTAAGTAATTATGGGGAATTTGCAGGATAATAGGCACGTTTTGTCAGAAGGAGATCAGGATAATAGTGAGATGGAAAACATGTACAAGGTGCATACCTGTTTCCACCAGGCTGCTATGTGAGAACAGATAGACTAGTGGCATTAATTTTAGGACAAGAACTTAATGGAGACAAACGGTAAGCTGACATTACTTTGGTGGATCAGCATTAAAATCCATATTTCATGCAAGAACATTCATGTCATGTGATTGGGAATACAGATAATGTAAACATTTTCCTTTGCTCTTTTCTTTTATCCTTTGATTTCCTTTTAGTTGCTTTCTGATATATTGGCTTTGAAAACATTGTCATTGTCATTTGCATTGTTTGAAGTAAGTTCTAGTTGTAAGACTTACATATATTCTGCAACTTGTTCAATGTCTGCCTTGCCACTCACTATGTAAATAATAGGCTACTGTCTATGTTGTGAGTAGAAACCATATCTGGTAAAGAAAACATCTTTATCTGAAGGACTTGTTTTAAACTAATCTTTTTTTTTTTGCTGTTGCTTCTTTAGAACCCCAGTTTGTTGGATCGTTTGATGTCGGTGACCATGTGTACTTCTTCTACCGGGAAGTAGCTTTGGAGTACACTAACTGTGGCAAGAAAATATACTCTCGTCTTGCCAGAGTTTGCAAGGTAGGACGCTTATTTTGAACAACAATCGCCTGTCATATTTGGCCAATACATTGCCTTTTTGCCTTTCCTCAGGCACAATTAGATCATCAGCTGATACTTTGAAACTTCTTACATCAAGAATTGAATTCTGTGTGTGGGTCAAAGACATTGAATGTTCTATGGCTCTGAAATCTGTATTAACTCTCTGTCAAGATGTCAGAGAAACAGAACCTTTCAAACTGTTCACCTGACAAGATACTTTTTTGGAAAAATGACTGTTCTTATGTGGTGGTATTTCTCCATTAGTATTAGTTGTGTGGTTATTTTTACTTCGTGTTAGAAAATGTTCAGCTTTTTTATGATATTCCTGTGGATTACAGTATTTTACTTTTCTATTTTACTTCTTGCAGCTTCTTTTAATCAGTTGAAAGTTTCAGCATGCTCCTGGTTAAAATAATGGCCTTCCTTTACTGTCTTGCTTCTTGCATATTTCCTGGACAACTCATCCAAACACCTGGAAGTTTGTCATTCTGATAAAATGAATTTTTCAACTGTTGTTCTTTTCTTTTTCAGAATGATTATGGAGGAAGCAGGCACCTCCTTCAGAACATCTGGACTTCGTTTGTGAAAGCTCGTCTCAACTGCTCCATTCCTGGGGAGTATCCCTACTACTTTGATGAAATACGTAAGTTAACTTTTTTTCAAGAATGATTTAATATAACTTTAGTTGATGGACCCATCAAATATTTTGAAAATTTGTCTCCATGTTTGTTAGAGCATTTTAGAATAAAAATGTGTCTAGTTTTATTTTATTAAAACTTTCCTTCTAAATTATGATAAACAGTGCCTGGTGTTTATACGAATTGCATGCATAGGCTGAGTTATGTTTTTCAGATTTTCAAAGTTTTGGTTTTCATGTTTCTTTTTGTCAGAGGTTTGAGTGCCATGATACTTTCTTTGTTTTGCTTGCATTCCAAAAAAATTATGTTTTTTTTTTTTTCTTTTCAGAGGATGTATACAGAGTTGGAGATATGTTCTACGGCCTCTTTACTACAAATATGTAAGCAATAGTGCAGTTGTCTTTTGTTTTCCCAGCATACCTGTTCACAATACTACAATCGTCCGACAAGATCAATAATATATATCTTAATAACCTGCAACTTGATAAGTAGGTTGCATATGACTAATAAATTAGAAACATCTGGGCTGTTTTAAAAGTAACCTACACTATACAGAAAATGTCTTGTTGAGTACTGTCAGGCATGGATAACTTGAACTCATTGGGGATTGACAAATGTATTTGACACATTAATAATTTAGGTTAACCGATAACGGAAAATTAAAGAGACATCAGTTAGGGAATAGCAAATTTTATTACCTATCCGTGATTTCAAGTTTTCCGTGTTCATGTTGTCTGTGCCTGACTGTACTTATGTTTGAATAATTTTGTTTCTCTGTAATTTGTTTTGTACCCAAATCTTTGTCGATTTGTAACTACAAATTCAGGTACGCACATGTGATCTCCCAAGCTAATAATAGCAGATCCAACTGCAAGTGTGAAGATTCTAATCTTACGTGTTTTTCTGTGACAGCAATGGCCTGACAGCTTCTGCCATCTGTGGCTTCACAATCCACGACATCGACCAAACATTCTTCAATGGCTCATTCAAGGAACAGCGAGACCTGCAGTCCATCTGGCTGCCTGTGCCTGAGGTAGAGGTGCCCAGCCCTCGACCAGGAGATGTGAGTTTTGGAGGATTTTCTTAGGACTCTCACCTGAAAACAATTCATTTATACTGACTGATTTGTGCCATACGCCATTTTGAAAATTGACGTATTATGGAATCTTACATTGAGCAGGCGATATGTTCCGGAAATTGTACTCGGGGTTTCGGAAATGACAGTCACCCCACTGTTTGTTGAGAGAGACATCCATCTTAATATTAAAATTGATATCACTCCTGCAACAACCTCGGTCGTTTGTGAGGCGTGCTGACAAAATGAGCAACTCGCAATCTACAAATGGAAATATTGGCCAAACATCGACACTAGGGGTCAAATTTGTAGATTTTCTATTGATGCCACATTTTTTAACCCCATCCGTACATCATGTTTTACTATTGTATCCATACGACATAGGAAACTCTGTGCCTCCACTTTCCAAAGAGGAAATTTACTCGTTAATCCGATCCGTACGCTTTGCATAGCATTCTGTCAAAATGTTTTTTTGAGAAATACTGAAAATTTCAAAGAGGACTTTGCACTAGAAGTATTCTAAAATGTGAAGAATACAACCCGGGGGGGGGTACAAAATTACCCCAGGGCATACGGATAGGGTTAAGTATAATGAGTCTTTTGTTATTTCATACCTATAAATTGTAAAAACTTCACCTATATGCTTGACATATCTGTTTCCATAGGTCTCAAATCTGAGAAGTAACTCATTTTGTCAGCACCCTTCACATATATATCTATGGCCCTTTTCACATGCTACTTGAATATGATTACCTTTGTGACCCGAAGCTCGGCTAGGAAGTGTGTTTCTTTAATTAAATAAGCTGAGATTGATTATTTGCAAAACAAAATGCTTTGATGCGTCATGTAATTTTTTATTTCCTCAGTGCAAAACGGCTGGTGCCAGAAGCAAGACTGGGGACTTGCCCTACAAGTTCACCAACTTTGTGTCCAGGTCAAGCATGTTAATGGACCGCGCTATTCCTCACCGGTTTAAAAAGCCCATCTTCTACCAGAGCAACTGTCTCATGCAGAAGCTGGTGGTGGTACAGAATGTGGCTGGACATGGAGAGCTTGTCTTTGTCACTGCTTCAAGTGAGTTGTACTTGCTACAGACTTATGAATATAGGTGGTTGTTGGGTGCTGTGGTATGGTTTGATCCATCTTTCCTATCAAATATCTATCATCTTTATCACTCCTCTTTTTTTGTGTATGTTACTCTCTTGTAACACCTCTAACCTTTAGCACTTACATAACCTATTTGTGTTGCAAGTGCCATAAAACTCTTACTAAAGCTAAGCTTATAAATCTATAAATATTACATATGTTTTTTGCTCGAGTAAAGAGAAGCACTTTGACATGAAAACAGCCATTTAGTGCAGGGAAAAAGCAAGACAGACGAGACAGGAATTAGGAAAGGTAAGAGGGAGAAGTAGGACATACCAGTGGTGCCCTCCAACCACCTTGCCGATGTTTTCTGTGGAGATGAAAGGGATTACTAGTTTTTACAAGGAGCTAAAACTGAAGGATAAGAAATTAACTAAAAGTCAAAATTTAGTTTTTAGTTTTAGTAGAGGTTTTACGGCGCTCCCAACTGAATAAGGTCATATGAGCGCCATAAAAGTCAAATTGTTAGTACCAATTGACATTCTAGAAGTTTTTAAAGGTATAGCTCTTTGTACCTTACCAATGCCACCCCACACAGCGGAGAGGAAAAAATGTTCCAAAAAGGATGAGAAACATTCTAACTCTACTATGATGAGAATCATGAACCTCTGCATGATAGCGATAAGACTATTATGTTATTATTCATTTGGTTGGCCATTTCATATAACCAAAATCAAAGTGATGTACAAGAGGAAGAGGAAGAAATGAATTAGGAGATTTCAGTGAAAACCTTCAACCATTCATGGAATATGCTAAATTTATACTTTCTAATCTGTTTCAGATGATGGTGTTATCTACAAGATTGCTGCTTGGCCTGGTTTGACCACCCTTGATGCTCCAAAGACCTACATGGTTTCTCACTACATCCCCTTCAGTGACAGTTTGCCTATCTGGAGCCTCACCTTATACGTAAGAGTCATGTGCACATTTTTGTTAGTTTTGAAGTCACCGTTTTGTCTAAACCAGGGATGCAAAAAATCTCCTTCAACTATTGTTGCTGTTTTTGGTGTTGTTTTTGTTGTAGTTGTGATCAATCCTGCTGCTATGGTTTTCAAGGTGAGGGATGAGCTCTTTTTCATCTCCTTGTAGACATGATATTTCAAACTTACAGCTAAAGAGCCCACACATGATCTAATTTATTGAGTAGTAGTAGATAATTGGATGATTATTTACAATTTCATCTTGTCTCCAATTTCTGGGCTCAGTTTTTTTGTTTTTGTAATTATCATGAATATGTTGTTTTTTTCTGTGCTTGATGTGCTCCATTTTCTATTTCCGTAGAAAAATTGGATCTATTTTGGAACCGACTGGACTGTAGGTCAGATTCACTTGGAGACATGTGGAAAATACAAAAAGATTGACCTCTGCATCTATGATCCTTACTGTGGCTGGGACACATTGCTCAACGAATGTCGCTCCAATGAAAGGAAAAAGTAAGAAACAGAAAATTTTGTATTTCTTGGTCTACAGTTTTGTCTCATCATAAGGCTTAACTTTGACGTTGAATTGTCATTTAGATGTTTCCATTTCTCTTTGAAAGCCAATTTGTTAAATATTTCCAAATGGGAACTAAACAGTTTGGTCTTGATTGCTGTTAGTGTGTGAAATAATTTCTATGGAATGCTTTTTTTTACTGAAGGACAAATAAAGAGATTGATTGTTTTCATAAAATAACACTTTTTAAAACTGAAAATACAGATTATGTATCTTTTAAATTCCTGGCCAATAACTTCTGTTCTACATCAAGGGCTCAAGTCACGCCTCAGCATATTCCTCAGAGACCCTTTCACCCTACCGCACTCTGAATGCATATTTCAGTGTGAAGGTTTGCACCTACGAGGAGTTCAAATGCATGGATCCTATTGGCTGAAAGGGCCTAGGTTCAAAGCTTTAATTGACAAAGATATTCCTATCACAAAGAGTTTAATTTTTTTCTTTTTTTTTTCTTTGCACATTCAGGTCAATCCACAAGCCTAGATCTATATCATTTGTTTTATTTTCATCTTATCTGTAATTTATTTTACTTGTTTTTACAATTTGTAAACTGTTAATGTGTATAAGTTCCCCTTTTTCAACATATCCACAGTCTGATCAACTATGCCAACATTGATCTCCTGTCATATTCCTTGGAGGAGGCTATCAGGAAGCAAGTGGGAGATTTGTACTGTGAGTAACTCTCTAGGTGTAACTGTCAGACAATGTGTTTTCATATTGTATCAGTTGCTCTTACTTTCTCTCCACAGACTAGTGTTATATAGCACAAAAACGATCCATATTCTATCTACGTAATTAAGTTAGAGTTAAGCTGAAGAGAAGGACCAAAATGAGATCTTATTGAAGTAATTTTTATTGTGCTTATTTTGAACCGCCTGTGGTTTCATTTGCTGATGTTAGGGCAAGCTAATACCCTGTATTTGATCTTTTAAAGTTTTTGATGGACTTGTATTCTGAATATTGACCGACAAAATTTTTCTACTCCGCAGACTTTGAGAAAATGTCCAAAATCTCTGGAAGTTCAGTGACTCTTAAGATTGAGTACAGACTTCACATCAGTGGCACTGTGCATTGGAAACGTAATGGCACCTTAGTGAGCAGTGATCGTCATATTCTGGCCCAGGATAACTCTTTGATAGTGACAGATCTGAGAAAGTCTGACGAGGGCCTCTACTCCGCTGTTGATCAGCTGGGTAGGACAGTGGCCGAATACTCCTTGGCTGTGGAAACAAGTAAGTGTGCCACTATTCAGAATCAAGTAGGTCTAATTTAGTTGATGAGTGTGGGTGATGAGTACTTTGTTGTGCTGTGCACTTTCTTCTTTTTGTTTGATCCTTCTGTTGTCCAAGAGAGAAGTGCACAAGCTGTGCACTTTCACAAGTGGAAATTGTTTTTAAGATTTCGCTTAAAAAATTCTCCTCTGCCGATTGGTCGTCATCAGCAGATATTGACATACAAATTATCATTATTATTATTATTATTA
>NW_004797314.1:1603055-1621002 GCF_000002075.1 Aplysia californica | reverse complement strand
TGTCAGAAACAATTGTTAGATCTAATCTAGATCTAGATTTTTCTAGATCTAGATCTACCCAATATTGATCGGAATAAGACAACGTCATAAAAAAAGGAGTCAAATCCTAGGAGGTTTATACTGAGAAAGCTTCCACAATTCAGGCAGAACTACAATATTATCATGTAGAAACGATGGCTACGACGGTAGGCGTTACTGGCGTTTCAAATAGCACGGGAGCTATTCAGACCGCGGCGTTGCAAATAGCGCTTACCTAATGTTTGGGTCATTTGTTTACCAGTTTTCAATATATCAAAATTTATTTAAAAAAACAAAACAAACGTGAACGCACTGTATGCATGATGAATTCTGGATTTGCGCCACATGCTGTTGTAAGACACGTAAATGTGTGCAGAAGAACCATCCAACGTTTGAACCAAAGTTTTAACACCATTGGAACTGTCCAAGACAGGCCTAGAAGTAGCTTACGAAGGGTGACAACTCTACGCCTGGATTTGGTTATTCTCAACACCCATATTCGAAACCTGTTCCAACCAAGTGCAGAGATTGTCATTCACTTTGGACCGTCCTTTAGCATATAATAGTTTTTTTTAAAGATTCTTACGAGATATTGGATTATGGGATTATCGCCCTTTATGGGGAGCCATTCTGGTTTCATTGGGGAAAAAAAACTCGCCAAATTTGGGCGCAAAAGCATTGGCAATTGTATCAGAGACGTTGGTATAAAGTGTTTTATTCATCAGTGGTCTAGGTCATTTTCTTTTTCCGTCGCACTGATAGAACAGAAAGAGCGTTTAGAAGAAAAGGGCAAACTTTTCATCAAGCCAACGTCCGTCAAGTGGAACGATTCGGTGGCGGAAGTGTGATGGAATGGGGTGGAATCTCTGCTCATCATTGAATTAGGTCACCCTTCAAGGCAACCTCACAGGACGACGGTATTGTGACCAAATTCTTCATTGTCATCTCCTGGCCTGCATGGTAAGGCATGGTGAAATTTACCAGCATGGCAACGCTCGACCCCAAGCGGCAATGATCGGCCAAAACACATTTCAAATTCGTCACATATCAATGTTCTGGACTAGATCTAGTCTTCCTTGATCAACAGGCCTTAACCCTGCAGAACAGCTGTAAGATGACCTTGACCGGAGGATTAGAAATAGGCCTCACCCGGCGCAAACTTGTCGGGAACTGAAAGCTGCACTTCACGAGGAAGGGCAGGCGATTCCTTAGTCCCCAATAACACAGGATAAGCCAAACCGTGTGTACTCGTGCCTAACCGTACCGTCTCTCTTCGGGCGGTATGTACCGGTATATTCTGTCCCTCTGTCCTGCGGTTCGACGGCTTGTGCTGCTTAAATGAATAATTTGAAATCATAACCCTAGCACGGCACGGCATGAGTGGAAAGGATCAGTGTTCCTTTCCGCACAAGCCATGCAGGGGACATAGATCTGCCAGTACCAATCGGCAATGTATCCTGTTGTGCAGTGGTTGTGGAAAAAACGACGGGAAAGCAAAATAGATAGGAAAACAAGGAGGATGTGGGTTCGTTCAATTTATTTGAACAGGCAACACGTTGGCAAGTATCATACGCTCTTTGAAAACATAAAGAATGATGATAAAAAATTATTTAATTATGCAAGAATGACACTTGGATCGTTCGAGGAGCTGCTTTCTCTTTTGATGATCTTTTATCAATGTCTTCTTCAACTGGAGGCGAGAGAGTCGAACGTTCACTTGAATCATCCATTTTAACACAGAGCGTACTACCAGGAAAAGAGGAAAGCGCGGTGTGTTTATTTCCCGCCAAGCCGCCTTGAGAAGTTGAGGCCGTGTCCTGTGTCGTAAACTTTGGCCTCTATCCACTAGTAAACCGTGCCTATATCCCTCGTGTGTCCCTGTGACAGCTTTACGACAACTGTTTTACTTGGAACCATTTCCGTCATGCTCCTCGGCACAGCTTGCCTTATCCTATAAGGACATTAATTCAGTCAATGAACAGACGATATGTAGCAGTAAATCACGCTGGGAGAGGCCATACTAAACATCAAGCACTTTGATTTAGACTTTGCACGGGCGAGTTAACATGAGGTAAGTATGAATAAAGTTGTCCCCTTTGAATAAAAAATACATTGGCAATTACAAGTATTTTCATGTCATCTACACAGAAAATAAATGAAGTTCACGTATGCCAACTTTCGTTTCGCTGTATTATTATTATTATTATTATTATTATTATTATTATTATTATTATTATTATTATTATTATTATTATTATATTATTATTATTATTGAAGTTACAAACAATGAAAATATTTTTTTATGTCCACGTCCATAACAGAAAAATAAGTTTGTTTTTATGTTTTGATAAAGGTTATCTGCACTGAAATTTGGTGTTGTGTGCAAAGTTTTGCTGAAGTTCTTTATTCTTGTCTGAACTTCAGCTTTCATCTTTTGGATTTATCTGGTCTATGCAAACATTTATGCAAGTGGATGGCTCAGGTGTAACATCACTAGTTTTGAACCTGAACATTTTATACATCTTGTATTAAGAATTCTTGATAATAAGTTCAAATCTCATTGTTTTCCATTTCAGGTAAGGAACAAATTGAACAACGGTGGATGAGAAAGTTTGACCAATGGTGTGATGAGTTCGAGAGATATCAGGAGGACATTCGGCAATGGGTAAGATAAAAATTCATTATGTTCTCGCTTTAATTTCAAATTTTCCCACATCACAATTAGATGCACCTGTACATCTTTTTGTAAAAACAGTGGTAGAAGGCTTATAAATGGATATGTTACTTTTCTCACTGCATACAAACTTTTTCTACTCCGTGCTGACCAAAAAAAACTTTAGTTTAACCCTTTGAGCCCTGGCCTCCTGAGGCTATCGTGCCCCTCTGCCTGAGCTCTTGAGCGATAAATTATTAACCTTAAGATGATTGTCAGAATCACATTCCATATCCCACTCAGGGTAGTCCTTGTCATTACCAGCATCTAATTAATAAAGATCTTCAAAATAATCAATAACATATTTTGTAGTCAATGCTGTTTTACGTACACATTTTGTCTCATTGTCTCAGGCGGGCAGGGTTGGGGATGGGGTCTCGCTCAGTGCTGTACTGGTGGCTAGGCATACTGGCAGTTTTACGCACCACCAGTGTACCGGTGTCAAGGGCTGAAAGGGTTAAAGTCAAACTGTTATAAAATCTTGTGTGTAATAAGTTTGTTTCGATTTCTTTTTCCTCTGTGCAGGAACGCAAGTGCTCATCGTGTTGCCAAGGGGCAGCACTCACAAACATGGTGCCTGCACTGGGAGGAAAGTAAAGCAAAATTAGAAAACTGATGAAAGTGGACGGTAGAGAGAATTTCCTCATCTGGTTGCCTTATTCAACAATGCCATAGCCATCAGAAATGTGCTGGCTATTCTGAACTTCGCAAATATCAATATGTCTGTTAATACTTTTGACGGACTCTGTGGCAAATCCTGAAGTTTTTGCTCTGCTCAAAAAGAATGACTGCTATGATACGCTTAAGAGTACCATACCACTCATTTGGTTGTTTGAGAGGAGAAAAGTTCAGATTTATTATGGGACTGATTTGTGACAAACTTTCAGGTGATCTAAAGGGTCAGTTCATCTGGATGCAAGGAGACCTGTCAGGAAGATGTTTCCTTACGATGGGTTGAGCTCATCACAAGAGCTCCCCTGCCTATCTGTGATAGACTATGTCTCTGTTCATCATTCCTTCATCAGTGGAAGCAAAGCGGCAAAGTCCTGCGCTCGTCATAGTCTCGGTCGGTAAATCCGCCGAGAAACGAGGGAGCAACCATCTTACGAGGATTGTCGTGCCGAATGGTCACATCATAGCTGTGGGGCGTGTCCACTTACGTAGCCAAGCCAGCAAATTGGCCACAGCTTTCTAGGGCTCTTTATCTGATATGGACGTCAAAACTTACTTCATCGGATAATTATTGTTTTGTGTGAAGCTTATTTCAAGATGAATGCATTGAGTGCCGTATAGGTCAATCTGCATATCTGTTTGTTATTCTTGACCTTTGTTAATTTACTAGGTCTGATACCTTGAAAATGAGATTATTTCTTTTTAAAGAAAAACTTAAAACAGTGCTAAATTAAGGACCAGTTTCCTTAGTTTCATATAAAATGTATTGTTTGTGGATTTTGCTTATTACCATCCTTTGAACAAAGCAGATGGGGAAAGAAAAGGTTTTTCATTGTTGTTTTAAGTTTGTCATATTGAATAAATATCCTGCTCTGAATTTAATCTTTAAACAAACTTTATATTCACTAACATGATTATTCTTGCAAGGTAGAAACCTTGCAAAGTGACATTTCAAGAGTAAGTGAATAATTTTTGTTGATTTAATAAGCATAATTGTGTATCGTTGAAATTTACATTCAGTACCCATTGATAAGAAATTGTTGAAAGTAAGTTTTCTGTGTAAGAACCAGAGTTGATAATGAGATGAAAGCTCTGATTCTTTGTAGGCCAAGCCGAGACTGGCCACGTGAGTAGTATAATTTGTAACAATGGTCTTTTGATTTCTTTTTTTGCTAGCAAAAGTTTTCCCATACGGATACCTGAGATCTAAAAATGATCAACCCACAGAAGAAAAGTTTTGAGAAAAACTGTTTAGATTTTGTGTACAGCTTTCATGACTTTGTGTTGATGCTTTTGCTATGTTGGTTTGAGTGCTACGTAACACTACCAATCCTGTTCAGACAAAAATGGCACGTGCTGACTGACCTGCCTATCCAGTTTTTCTCAAAACTTCCAGATGTTTCTCAGATTGTCTTTAGGTTTCATGTATCCAATTAATTGTACCTTAATTGTACCTTAGAAGACATGTAGCTGGCTTGTTGGTAAGAAGTTTAGAATCTTATTATCAATGTGCTGAAGCATGAATGTTTTGTACATTACGATAAATGCAAATTTGCTCTGATCTTCTCGGATACTTCTTTAAAAAAAAATAAATTTTGTGCATATGCCAGAGTACGCAAGTTGAAAAATCTTGGTGGGTTATCTCACATTTATCAAGCCGATTTGGATATATGTGTTTATCATTTTATCACATAGACCAGTGTTTGTACAGTGGGACAGATTGATTGTGCCACAAGAAAACGTTGAGAATTATTGACCTGTTCTTGTCTTGATGATATACAGTGGAGTCCACTTTGACCAAACATTGTTAATCTGAAAACAGTGGTAAAACAAAAGAAAACAGAATCCCTATTTTTTTCTTTGCCATTTGAGAAATCTCTCTTAACTGAAAACATGGCTTAATCAAAGAAAATCAGGTGATCCTGCTGATTTTGGTTTAGGCAGACTCCTTTGTATATGATTTGGAGAGTGTATGAAACAGAGCAGATTTGTGCAAGTGTGAGTGAATTAGTGAAACAGTATGACATCTCCATTTGAGCGCTCATTATTTGTAACTGTTTCTTATATATGGTATACAAATATCTTCATTTCAGCTCAGTTGGCTGCAAGGATGTAATACATTGAAATTATTCTGCTTTTCAGTCTTGTGAGGTGTCTTTACAATGTAAGTTGATGGTATAGCTCATGGCATGTTTCACTACAGATGGGACTTTTTATTAATGCTTATGTGATGGTTGCCCTAGATGTTGGAGAACAAGAGGAGCCACTTTCAATTCCTCTCCTTCACTATTCTCAAATTTTAACTCCATCATTTATAGTAGGACTGTTCATAACTAAGTTTTTCTCCATCTCACTGTACAAAGATAGTATGAATAGATCCATGGCGTAACCATGTTGCAACAGTGTGTTGGTAAATGAAGTAGAGATTATTTTGTTTGCAATAGCACATCTTTATGGAGTGTGTTTTGTTGTTACAACACTTAAGAGATATTCTTCGAGAAACTTCTCGCTGAGAAAATTTTGTTGGCTTCCTCTCTCCCTGTAGGCTTTCTGGCTATATTTTCTAAGGACAGAACTCTCAATTATCTTAATGTTTGACAAATCTCCCTTTCCAGTACCAGTAGTGGGATACACAAAGTACGTTATTAAGCAGTGGAATCCATGACCATGATCAAAATATCCTTTCTATTAGTTTCAAAAGTACATACCGAGGGTGTATAATATTGTCCTCTCATGCCAAAGGACTTACTTCTAATTGAATTTCAGGGAAAGGATACTATGGGTTGTTTTTTTTTGTCTCAGATTTTTCACACATTTGATTCCTGGGTATGTAAAGTCTGCCTCTAGAAATGTTGGAGAAGGCTACACATGCATCAGAGATCCTTCTTTAGCTGTTAAAGGTCTAAGAAAAAAGTCATTTTGGACTCTAAATTTTAAAAAAATTCCCTGGTCATTAACTGAAGATAATCTGGACAGTGTAGACCATATGGCTGTCTGAAAATTGAGAATGACTACAATCTAATAGTAATTGGAAAATAAACCCCAGTTTCATACTGGGGTGAAAAAGCAAGATCCCATATAATATGAAGCATATAAAATGGAAAAGAGGACACATTCTGGGTGTGCAACTTACAGCAATTGCAGGCCTACATGTTGTACGCAGATAAGACAGGCCTTTGAATTGTCAGGGGCTTACATGATGCTGTGCTTATAATGTTGATTGTTTTTTTTTAATTATAAGAATATATTGTACTTTCAGTATCAGTGAACACTGGGAGAAGTGAGTCTAGAACAGGCTTTGGAAATGTATGAGCCATTCTTAAAGGGTGATCACACATAGTCTCTTTTTCTCCAACTGTGAGAAATGATATGAAAGGAGAATTGAATAAAAAAAACTACACTTTGTCTAAAAATAAAAAAGAATCTATACCATTTGATAGGAAATCGGGCCACAGTCTAAATGTGTCAACGAACGTCTTATTTTTTTTAGCATTGTTATGTGGATGTAGTTTACAAGGCTCAATCACAAACAATTAGATTCTCAAAGTGTGCTCAGATTATGTAGAGTACGAAAAGGTGCCAGTAGTCATTTCAAAACATTTCTGTTGTGATTTTGATATTCTTTCTTTTTTAGGACATTTTGAACATACCAAAGTTGATCATTGGAATGAATACAGACAGAAAAACACAAAAATCAGCTGTTTAATTAAAAATGGTACCATATTTACTTGTAACCGTGTTTTAAACTGACCTCTTAAGAATGGCTCATACATGTATATAATATATGTCTATATCTAATATGAACATGCAGTTGCCATACTTTCCGGTGAAATGGAACAACATATCCTTCACTGTCATAAGTGAGTCTTATGAACTTGTTTGTGCTGACTCTAATTAAATGATTGGTGTTTCCGAAGAGCATGTTTGGTTTTGAGTGAGTGAGTTGTAAATATCTAAACAAACTATATGAATGAATTAAGTTAACGAGCTCTGACCAAATGAAATATTGTACTTTATGATCAACCTCTCAATTTGGCCTGAATTTTTTTTGTGTGTGTCTATTATTAGCCTTGCCTAATTGTCACAATGTATATGTATGTATACATATATTACAAATTTTTATAGATTGTTAATTATATTCATGATTTTTCACTCATCAGGCTGTGTGCTCAAAGTTTGTATGAATGTTGAAATAAAATTGAATGAATGCGTTTTGTGTAAAAGAGAAAATAAACATGAACAAACATGCTTCATTTGTGACATTATTCATGGAAATGAAATGTAAATACTGTATCTGCTCTGGCAAACCTTGCCTCTTAGTGAATTTTGTACAGCCTTTCTGTTTTCATGTTTCTTGTTCAGTGTCAACTTTACATTGCACAAATTTCACGATTCAGTCGGAGTACATCAAATCACGCTTTCCTTTTCCCATCCCCTACATGTCGCGGTGAATGAAGCTTTGAGTTACCGGTTATGTTGTAACTCGTGCTGTGAGAGTGGATAGATATGGTTGCTGATTAATTTTAAGTATGAATGTTTACTAATAATATTGTTTTAGCTACATATTACCCACAAGCTGCCAGTCTGAGATGCTTTATAAGTTAAATCTTTGTATTTACCAGTACTTAACAAACTTTCATTTGTAATGGCTTCGATAACATTTAACATCGCATGACAAACATCAGTACAAGAAGAGCGCAATTCGTTAAGTACAGAAATTTGTCACTTAATGATCATTTCGTGGTATTGGAGATGAATGAGATACTCTTCCCTGTAGAGTTTTATTTTACTTTTTTTTTTCTTTGTTGTTGCGTACTATAGAAATAGCACAATACAACACATTTTGATTCGTAAGTAATGACGAGCAGTGTGCTAGAGATTTAAAATTTCATCTTATGCCCCCACACGTCTTCTATTGATAATATAGAGTAAGTCATGACACAGCCCAATTGGTGAGCATGGGGTTTGTTGTGCAACACAGCATGGATGTCAATGAGTAGATGTTTGACAAAATAGAAGACATGTACTAACGGATCTGTGAATGTTGATATTGATGTGTATATGATAAATCATGGTTAAAAAATCAGGAGTCTCTTGTCTTCTTCTTTTACGTTTTTATGTGTGCGGTTGAAAACTGAAGTGTATGTTTCCACTGTTTGAGTTGAAAGAGAACAAAAATAAAAACAACACTGATCCCATGGATCTTTGGACATGCAGAAAGTCAGTTTGAGTGATGTCTGCTTCATTTTGACAGAAATAAATCTTGATAATAGTCACGCAGGAAAGTAGAAAAATACAGACTGTGCCAAAGTGCCCACCAACAGGCCCCCAATAATTCTACTCTTCTCCCATTCAGGGGGTTCCGGTAGTGATAACCATTAGCTATAAGAAACTAGAGTTTTTTTAGGGGAATTGTGTAGTGGCTTGCTGATAGAAAATTATTGGTGGAAGTATCTTAGTTTCTTCCACAAAGAAAATATCATAAGATCAAATACAGTTGAATCATTTTCTTTTTTAAAGATACAAATGTCTTTTTCAGGTTAACATTTCATACCAATTCCAACACTGTTTCTGTTCAGCAACCAGAGATGGACACCTTGATTAGGTTTCAGTTTTAGGTAGCCTTTGTGAAACTTCATTCATTAATGATCGGCATCTGTGGCGTAGCAGTTAATTGAGAAGAGAGAAGAAGTCCATTCTCTAACAATGCAAACAGCTTTGACATTGTGAAATTTGATCAGCTCACAAGGCTAGAGACACCTTTTAGAAAAAAAAATGATTTGTTGAATTGAATTCGATATGATACAAGTTTAGTATCTCCTCTTTCAACACGGAAGGATTGTCATACAAGGGACCTCCAATTAAACATCCATCTTTGAAATGACCATGCCAAGAGTGCCATTGGATTTTTTAAAAAGGGTACTCCATGCAGGAATACAGTATAATACTATTAATACTGAGCAAACAGCCATCCCAGAAGGGATTTAGAGTTCGAGACACTTTCATATTATGCCATGAAATTGGTGTAAATGGAGTTGAAAAAGGAACCCATCCAACAAATGCCATTCAGCTCTTATTAAAATTTGACAGATTGATCATATTCTTCACTTTCTATTGACTAAAGACATCATGGAACCCCTGGTCAACGCAGAGATAAAATAACTAAATGAATACAACCATTAAAGAGAGGTGACTGCTATGGATAGGATCTGAGTTTCATAGTCACCTACTAGACTGAACAAAGCTAACAACTATCTTTTGAAACATCATTTGCATCAAACTAGTGATCTATCATTAAATCATCTTTCCACCTGCGCAAAATTAAAAATATCCTACCAACTGAAAATATTACGTGTGTCCCGCGTGCTCATATGACCTTATGCAGTTGTGAGCGCAGTAAAACACTTGCCCTCAAAAAATAAAAATAATCTTTGCACTGATTGAATGTACACTCAGTCTGAGGATGAGTTAGCGGAAAACTTTTGTAGCACGTGACTGCTATGAGGCTGTTTTGTCACAAAAATGATGGACTATGGCTGTGCTGGACAGGGACCACTATGTACAACTTAAAAATATAGAAAAGACATACGGTTGTCATGGAACAGTGGCTGTGGTTAGTACAAGTGGCCTCTGTAGAGAGGTAACTGCAAAGGCAGATTTGACTGTGTAGTCAAAGTAAGACATTTTTAAAATAAGAATGAATCAATAATCAATATATACAACAAAGAAAGGTCTAGAATATTGCCATATGAATGATGGCGGAAAAAAGCAAAACAAAATAGAATTTCCTTCAATTGCACTCTTATCAAAAGACATAAGACCAAAAAGTTATAGCAGAGGTTTTAGAATCTGTAAATGTTTAATGCTTCAAGTTACTTATGAAATGAACAATGTTCATGCAACTTTAACCTAGTGTGATAATTTTTATTCATTAATGCATTCAAACAGGAATAAAAATGTGATGTGAAGGTCAACATAGTATGAGCCTAGAGTCTCTGAAAATGCGCATCCGTTTGAATTGCCAATGTTGTGTAAATCAAACAAAGTAAAAGAAACAGACAAAGAAGGTTCGCTCTAGATTTAAGAAAGCTGTTGATGATCATAAAAATCTATTTCAAAATATAAAATGGAATTTTTCATAGCCTTTCTCAGAAAGTTTTAAAGTACTGGTTCCTGTAACAACACAATATTTTCTTGGAAATCTTTTATCTCATCAGTAATACAGATTAGCAGAAACAGATAGGCAGAAAAATACACATCAGATGAAACTTAAGATTTATGTCAAAGAAGCGCGAAATGGAGAGAAAAGACTCACATGAGGCATAATTATTTACAACAAAACCTTATGGCATAGCACAAAATATATATATCACAAAATAGACACTTATATTCATATATTCAACAACTTTCAGACACACATTGCATCCATAAGAGTAATTCCAAAATAGAGAACATTGTTATACGACCACAAGGAGAAATATTACAATAGATCATCATTGGCAGAAATACTGCAAGACAAACTAGGCATCTTCACAAGAAATAGGCTTCTACTTTTCTGCAAGATGAGATTTTGCCGTTGCCAGAAGGTAAAAGGCAACCTTATAGTCTGAGTGAGAGGCTCTACATTAAATTGTTGCTTAGGAATGACTCAAGATCTTGCCTGTCTTTACCGTAAGTATTGACTTCTTTGTGAGTGAGGTCAGCCAAATTTTCAAAATGCAGTGAAGGTTTTCAGCTTGAAAGTGAAAGACAATTATCACAGCTACATATTAGTATGTCCAAACAAGTACAGTGGTACATCTTTCATGCACAAGCCATTTTTTAAAAGTGATTTTGACTCTTACAACAAGCACTCTGTAGTAAATTTACAACAATTTATATATCAGTCTCACACTTACTCCTCTCTGTTCAATACCTGCTTTACTCAAGACTCCACCATTCAACATAAAAACTTTTGCTCACGAAAAGATAAATAGGTCCATACAAAGGGTCTCAAACACGTTGTTTGTGAAAAGTCTTCCCCATCTGTGCCAATTCTTCTTCATACATTTTCTGGTCTGCCTCTATCCGCAGAGCGAGGGCCCTCTGGCGAACCTTGAAAAAGAAAAAGAAAAGAATCATAGTATTCAAAATATTACAAGACAATGTGAAAAAGCAGGTAATTTTTTTTTGTAATCAGTCTAATTTATTAGATATTTCTGAGACACATAGCCCTACAATGTCTTCAATTTAAAAGAAAAGAAAAGAAAGGTAATCTATGGATTTAATAAGGTCAAAAGAAAGAATTTTAAGACTCTTTAATATCTCTTTCACTGAGTATGAGAGAGGAGATTTAATATTTTTACAAACATTACATTACAGTAAAACTCCTATGTAATGCACTTCAGGTGACAAGAGAATGTTTTGGTGTTTAGCAGAGCGCTAATCAGAAAAACAAAAACTTAGTGTAACTGATTTTCATTCATTGATAACAAATGTAGAGCTGCCAACCTTTGGAGATTAAAAAAAGGGAAACCTTGTTAAAAACCTCATGCAGGTTCAAACCAGGTTAACTGTTTACTTGGTGGATTTTCACGCTACAGCATGTATTCAGTTTAAGAAAAAAAACAAATGACAAAACTTGGAATTGGTCAATCAAAGCTGCACATTAAAAAAGAACCTGAAATCTTTTGGGAACATTCCCAATGAATTAGTGATGGTCGCCAGCTTTCTAGCGTCTTGTCTTCCTATCCCAATTCTCTCACCACCTCGTGCACATGGGAAGAGAGAAAAATATTGAAGGAGGGTCTCAGCCTACAGAACACATTTTGTGTGAGCAGAAAAAAAAATAAATGGGCAACTTTTTGTTGACAAGAACAAGTCTGCTGGAAATTTTTTTATTGTGTTAAGGGAAGTCGCAATGCATTGAATAGAGAGGGATTAAAAAAAGGGGATTTGAAAGCCTTTCGTGTCAAAAGGAATATTGTGTTTAATGACTTCATATTTAACAAAGTCAATTGTACCTACCATAGTACAAAACAGGAAATTTTTCCAAACATGTAAAGATGACAAATAGCCTTCATGATATTTTTCCTAAATGAATACCACAGCACCTACCAGTAGATTGGCCTTGGCCACCATTTTCATTTCTTGTTCCAACTGCTTTTTCCCTAACTGGTATGCTTTGGCTTTCACCTTTAGGTTACTCTTTTCAAACCACTTGTCATGGAGCTCTCTTTGATCAAGCCTGTAAAAAATTTAGGCAAATTATACATCAATATTTAGCAACATTACAATTTTAAACAATATTCTGGAAAATAATTAAAGTGCGTGTACATCTATTAAGTCCATACCACTTGATTAAGTATTCATTTCATCTGAAGGAAGGAAAATATTATATATTAAATAACACATAAGCATTTTAAAATGAATGTTAAATGGCTGTGGTATGTGCCTACGCCTTAAGGCCAAGAGGTAGAAAAAAAATGTCAAAAGCAGAGAAAAGACCAAGGTTAGCCTTCACCTGCCCTCAGAGAAAGAGAAAAAGATCAGCAGCACTCCCACATGGGCCTGATGAGCCACAAGCAGAATGTTTTAGACACCACCATGATAATAATATTATGCAAGGTGTTCGCCTATGCGAACAGTTTATCTATTAATTGATAATGTCCAAAGTGCATCTGTTTGCAATGGGTTGTTGGCAGGTGCTCTGGTGCGGTTTGCTTTTTCTTTCCTATAAAACATCTATCATCTTGATTTCTCCTCCTTCTTTTTTTGCTTGCTACTCCCTTGTAAGATCTCAAATATACGGCACTTATATGTGAGGCAGCATGGTGAAATCAGGCACTCGTCAGAATACAAAAATCTGAGAAACAGGCATTTTTCTGCCAGTATTGGACATTTTTATAATATTTTTATTTTTCGGCTTCACCTCTTTTGGGTTCAAATAAAAACACATTTCCATGTGAATTTTACTGAAAAACATTGATTAAAGGCACAAAATATGTCAATTTTCAGTTTTCAAAGACTCTTTTGCTGTTTGGGTTACCAAATTTTGGCGGCCACTTTTTCGTTAATTTCACCACTGAAGCCATACCACTTCACTTCCTTCAATTGCAAATATCTTGAATTTTTTTCAAGATAAAATGATATTTAGGTCATTGAAAGCAAGGCAAGTAAATATGTAAGTTAAAAAATAAGTTACACTTTTATTTGTCTCGGAAGGGCACTTTGGTTTACAATGGCAAACAAACATTTACATACATAAATACATAATTACAAATACGCACATACATAAATACATGCATAAATACATACACAAATATACACTATTACACAAAGACAGACAGTTTACAACCATGCCATTGTCGTTCGCCACTGTGCAGCGCCTTGTATTTTGAGCTAGGGTTGTTGTGTCTTGCTCAAGGACACACCCCAGTGACCACCCATCTGATCCCCGTGTCACCAACATTTGCTTGACATTAATTCAGTCTAAACTCACTACTCACTTAAACAGCTTTCAGATGGAACCAATAACTCCAGATGCCCAAAAATTGATGAGCGCTTGATTCCACAGAGTCATGAAACATATGACCTTATTGTATTGTAAAACTGTTACTAAACTATCCGTTTGCAACAGATTTGTCTTAGAAATATATTTTTGCCTCATTTCTTAATTTTAAAAAACCTGATAAGAGGCAGTTCACGTGCAATTCTTTGCACCAGTCGAATATGAGATAGTATGTCACTGCTCTTCCTTCCCTGAATACGAGCTGAGATGTTGGAGATCACTGCTAAGGACCAGTCACATCCCTTATTTGAATTCTGCATTGTCTATTAGTTTGGGTTTTTTAAAATTTGCTTGGGGACTAATAGGGACTTATTTCTAGTCTCTGAAAATAATACTTGTAAACCCTCAATAAAAACAATGTATAATACTCACACTTTTTGATCAATGTCATTGATCAGCAGCTGATCATTTGCCTGAAAGAAAAAAAAAGACATGTAAAGTTGAACAGTAATACAGAAATACTGGTAATTCTTTTTTTAAAGAAGCGACCGTTTGATCTAGGTATTGATACAATGTCTGATAAAAATAATTGACAATGCAAGCATTAAATGGAAGAATGGTACATAAATTAGGATTGTACAGCAAGATGACAGCAGTATGTGCAAATAAATCAGCTTATCTACATGTGTTTATTGATTTCGGCTTATCTACATGTGTTTATTGATTAAACATGAGAGTTATTTGAATTATATTTCTATGCTGGCAATAAAAAAAAAAGGTATCACTTTCTGATTGTTTAAAAAAATCTGGTCATTTGAGTCTTTCCCCTTTTCCTTTCTTGTGAATAATACCAAGTACTCTAAAAAGTAGGTAACGTTATAAAAACAACATTTTGATGCTTCAATTGGTGTTCACAGCACGTGTTCCCAACCACATGTTTAATTTTTTCTATTCTTTGTTTTTTATAAAGTTAAGGTCTTTGTTTACCAAAAAGCGTGGTAACACTTGATCATAGGTCACCCAAGAAAGACAGTAGGTTGAACTGAACATCAGAGAAATCAAGCCATCGGCATGCTTCATATGTTCCTGCTGTTGCCAGGACGACATTGAGCAACTGGGGTATTTTTTTGTATTCTTGACTCAACTCCCTGTGACTTCTGTGCTCAACAAAAGTTTGAATGCATTCAGGACCTAGCAAGAACTGTATATTCAAGGCTACAAGGCATACCAGAAGCTGACTGCCACTGTAGTGCCTTCCAGAAGCAGCTGTGAAGGTTGAAATACTGCACACAAAGTCTACTGCATTAAAGATTTTTTTAGGTACTTCACAACTTTCATTACTTTTTTTATCCACCCTTTAAGTACCCTCACTATGACAAGCGATGATGGCAATATGAATGTGAATAGGAGTGTGAATGGGGAAGCACTCGGTAGATCAGCAGTCCAACACTCTTCTTATATTAGACTTCTTTCTTTCAAGGTATTGTCCTGTCAACAGCAAGATGTCATGTAGCCCTTCAACAATGACCTTCAGTCTGTCCTATTGGCTGTTCTCTGTACCTCGTGTTGTACCAACCCATTCTCTGATGGTCTACCTCTTCATCATTTAAAGCTCTTGGTCCCCACTCAGTGCATCTTTTTGCCCATCCGTTATAGGCTATCCTTCATTCTACAGACGTAACCAGCACATTTCCATTTTTGTCGGAGTATAAATCTGGGGATGTCTGCTAGTCCTGTTTTTTTTTCATATCTTTGTGTCCTTAATTGTTCCTAAACCTTGTACTCAGGATGCCAACACTCCACCTGTCATCCCTATTGACAGCTATGAACTTAAAGTCATCCACTCACCGTGGGTCCACCAAAAGCAATAATCTATCTCTGGACGCCAAAATCAATAAACACACCGGCAAAGCTGCAAACAAACCTATATATGGACGCTTCTCCATCACATCTGGGAAAATCCAAAGCTGACAACTGCAACCGGTGTACAACTCCTACATCGTCAGCACTCCCCTCTATGACGGCAAAACATAGACAACTTATGCCAAGCAAAAACGCAAACTGAACAGTTTCCACATGTGCTGTCTGTGCCACATCATCGGTACAAAATGGAGCAACAAAGTGCCCAACACTCAGGCGTTCACATCCACTGGCCTGCCCACCATGTTATCATTACTCAGACAACACGGGCTAAACTGGCTTGGCCACATAATACCGTATGCACCGAAAAGAAGATGGCCACATACCAAAAAACATATTAAGCGGAGAACTTGCCTCAGTCAAGAGAACAGTAGCCACCCCCAGTCTCACTTCAAAGAGGTCTGTAATAAGCATGACATAGAGCTGTGGACATTAACACAGAGACTTGGGAAGACACAGCTGCTGTCCATTAGAGTTGGGGCGAGCGGACAGACGGGTTTGTTACTCAAAATTTCCACCATGAACGCCAAGCTACAATGTAGGGCAGGAGGGTGATTTTTTAATGGATACTTTTTTTTTGGGGGGGGGGGGGTTGTAAGTAGTATACAATGGAAGGAGTCGCTCCCCGTTCGTCCGTCCGTGCGCTCAATGCATGGAGTCTCTCCGACCCGCCCATCCGCTTACTCGCTAAACGAACTGTTGTCTTTGTCCGATGTGTAGCGAGTAGTGAACTGCTCTTCACAAGCGGACGGCTCGTTACCTGTCCACTCGTTCGCGGGTAGTGCCAGCGAGTAGTTCGTTACTCGCGGACGCTAATTTTGCGAGCCCGACCCAACTCTACTGTCCGCAGCTGATGGCGTAGTGTTCTCCGCAAGCAGCTGAATATGGCAAGGAAATTATCCTGACCACAGCTGAAGAAACAGAGCCATGCAGAAAGCACACAACCCCACGTACATAGTCCCCCCCCAAACCAGTCACACATACAGCTAATGGGGCTGGTACTGCCATTCTCCAACTGGACTGTAGCGAAGGCACCAACTCAACTTCACCATCGGCACAACATCCATAGGTCTACAACATCATAGGCCTACTAGATCTCTAGATCTAGATCTAATCTAGATTAGATCTTTAGGCTATCTAGTCGGCATATCGACTGATATATTATTTTTATAGGCCTACCCAGTATCTTCCATTGCTGTCTAGATCTACTCTGTGTTGTCCTTTATTTCTTAAAGATATTTTTGACAATTGGCCAATTTTGACACCTAAACCGAGAGCTCATCAATGCTCTTCTTAGTCTTACTATAAACACAAGTACAGAACGTTCAGTAGCAGGCGTGTAGGTTCCTAGGCATAGGCCTTGGTTAACTAGATCTATTCTAGTCTAGGCTAGGGCTAGATATATCTAGGCAGAATCTAGGTACCTCACGACTGGAGCACAAATTAATATAAACCTCATCTCTTTACTCACCTGCAAATTTTTTGTATATTCTTGATATAATTTACTAGGGTTGTGTGGTTGTTCGTATCTTAGATTTGTTTCTTTACTCATTTTGGTAGTTTTGTTAAATCAAATCCTAACTTGATGTATCTAAGCTTAGCCGACAATTGTGCAGGGCGAAATTTCCACACCGGAAGTTTATATGTTGCTATGTTAAAGATTTTTAAAAAGTCTAATGGGAAAGAATTGAGGTACAAAACTAGATCTAGATCTGGATCAAACGCTATCTTCACGATTGGAGATTTTTTTTTTTTCCGCCTGTCTTCCTATGCTTTTAATGCTTTCGATTTCGAACATAGTTCGACTTTTTAGAATGATGGATTATTCAAATGTATTCAAAGTGTTTCCACAGTTTCAATGACAACAGAGAATGTTGAGACTTTTTTATACAAGGGGCGTCACCCATGTAATACTTTCTGGAAATAATTTAATATCAAGGCTACTTCCCATGCGTCAAAAGAACGGAAAAGGAATTTTAAATTGTTGGTTTTATTTTCTTTTTCCATGATTATGTATTTTTACCATGATTAATTAGATCTATAACAGGCTTTATCTTTTCTCGCACAAACCCTAAAAAAGCTCCTCCGAAAAGCATTCCCAAAAGCACACACACACACACACACACACACACACA
>NW_004797314.1:1599894-1601672 GCF_000002075.1 Aplysia californica | reverse complement strand
AGGGGGGGAGGAGGAGGAAAGAGAGAGAGAGAGTGTTTGTGGTGTGTGTGTGTGTGTGTGCGTGTGTGTGTGTGTGTGTGTGTTTGTGTGTGTGTGTGTGTGTGTGTGTGTGTGTGTGTGTGTGTGTGTGTGTGCATTGCGGAGTCAGAGAAGTAGAGACAATCACGTACACAGACAAATAAAGATCATGACGCTGTTCTGACCTTGTTATCTTACCGATCACGTCTACACATTACAGTTCTTCTAGTATCCCCTTCCTTTGTTAGTGTGTTGCTAGGAGACCCCATTCGATCCCGTTGTAGTAAGGAACCTTTTGTCTTCTTCGTGACTGGCGCTGCAGCCCTTATGTGCTGAGCCCGCCCCGCCCCGCCCCGCCCCGCCCCGTCCCGTCCCGTGCTGTCGTCTGCCCACTCCGGCATGACGGCTTTGGCTTCGGCCAAAAAGGTCCGATCATCTAGATCCTGGTCTCAGTTTCGAGACGTCAGCGAGCCGATATGCCAGACTTTCGTGTCATTTCGAAGAACTTCTGAGCCGTAATGTAGGCAGAAGTAAACTACAAGCGCTGGATCGCTTGTTCAAAGACTTGTGATTGTTATTTCTTTACATTTTGCGGCATATTATCCTTTACAAACTGATTCGCGACGTGCTGCAAGTCTTTGATTTACCTGCATTCTGTGTACCTGTGAGGATTTCGAAACAATACCGGATATTGATTTCTTAGTGCAATGAAGAGATTGGTTATTTTCGCTTCGCTCCTGTGGCTGGCCACAGGTAGGAGTATTTGTAGTTCAGATGGTCGTGTTTGTATCGATTGATTACTGTCCATGTCTTTCTTATTTGGAGTGTTGCTGCATTAAATGTGGCCTTACAAACTGCATGTTGATAAAGTAACACTGAATAATACGCATTTAAAGACGGCATAAAATTGCCCTAAAGGGATCATTAACTAATTCTTCTCGTTCAGGTCGATGTTAGGAAGAAGTCCTGGATTGAAGAGAGAGAGAGAGAGAGAGAGAGAGAGAGAGAGAGAGAGAGAGAGAGAGAGAGAGAGATTTGGTGAGGGGTACTTGTAGGATGGTAAAGATAGATTCTTCTCGTGTGTGTCTGTGTGAGTGTTTGTGTTGTTGTTTTTTTTGTTCTGTTTTGTTTGTCTTTGTTTTTGTTTTGTTTTGTTTGTTTGTTTGTTTGTTGCTTGTTTGTTATTGTTTTGTTGTTGTTGTTGTTTTGTTGATTTTTTTGTTTTGTTGTTGTTTTTTGGGGTGGGGGTGACATTTTAAGTGCTCAATAATAAAACAAGGGGGCAGGGTGGGGGTAAAATGATGGAGCAATAGGGAAACCTTTTTGTATTTTTACAACAGCGCACTTAAAGAAAATATCGTTGTCGGTCGCGTTGACATGAATATAAATAGGAAAGAAACCCTGTGGGGAAAGTTACGATTTTTTTGTTGCATGGTGATGACGATTAGACAGGGCTCTGTCCTCATTGTGGAACTGGACTTGCAGCATCAAATCCCATGTTGTAAGATAAATTGTCTCATGCACCAGAGGCGGGGCATACAGAACGGAGACGAAACTGTTGTAGTCTACCCTGAGACATCAGAATTTTGATGACTTCACTTACTATGTCTTAATCACAGAGTATTTCATCGTCACCCTCCCCCACCCTCTTGTTCTCCTTATCCCCACCCCCCGCGACAACTCGCTTCATGCTCTCACCTTCTCATTCCTTCTCCTCCTCCTCCTCCTCCTCCGCCTCCTCCTCATCATCATCATCATCA
>NW_004797314.1:1596445-1597613 GCF_000002075.1 Aplysia californica | reverse complement strand
TTTTTAGTATTATCATTATTATTATTATCAATGATGTATTATTACCACACAAAAAAATCACCACTAAGCCTGTCATCATCATCATCATCATCATCATCATCATCATCATCATCACCATCATCATCATCACCATCATCATCATCATCATCATCATCATCATCATCATCATCATCATTTAACAGTACTCAATCAGTCCTTTGTCTCCCTTATGTCGTTGGTATAATGATCATGTTATTATGATAATTGGTACATGTACTGTATTTAGATTAGTCTCGATATCTCTCCTGAGTTAGTTAAGTACTTTTTATTAACAAAAATATGTTTGTCATGGTGCTGAATCTCGCTTCGCTTCGTCAACAGATACTGTGTATGCTTGTAACTGCACCGTGGATTGTGTGAGCTCTTGCCCTGCTGGGCAGTATTATGACAACGGTGTGTGCCAGGACTGCCCGCCTGGTTATTAGTAAGTAACCTGTTAAAGTGGTAGAATTACTGAGTCCATAGTAATACATGTACTTATTTTTCCAGGCAGCAGTTTTCTTTTCTCCTCTTTTTTTCTTTCTTTTTTTTTGTTGTTTTGTTTGTTTTTTGTTTGTTTGTTTGTTTTTTGTTTTGTTTTGTTTGTTTGTTTGTTGTTGTTTGTTTTGTTTGTTTTTGTGTTTTTTAGGGGGGCGCTTTATTTGGATATTTTCTTATCTGGCCATTGATTATTAGTAAGCAACCTTGTTGAACCCGTTAGTATGGTAGAGTCAATGTGGCCATGATTTACTGTTATGCTTTTTCCGGGCTTGAGGTTTCGAGGGGAGAAGTAAACATCTTTGTTTTGTTTGTTGTATCGCTTGCTGCATGGTTATGTTGTTCTGGACTAATATTTCCCTTACTCCCTTTATCTTTTTATCGCAAGCAGGTGTTGAACGAGTGCCTATAATATTATATTTGGTTGGGTTTTTTTTACTGAGAGCGGATTTTTTTCCCTTTTTTTTTGCCAGGTTATATTTTGACATTAGTGGCTGACCTGGGCATTGGTGTAATTCAGAGAGTGAACGTATCATGTCGGGGGTCCATTACCATCGGCACTAGTAGCCTCCTAGCATGCCAGTATGATTCCTTTTCCTCCTCCTCCTCCTCCTCCTCTTCTTCCTCCTCCTCCTCCTCCTCCTCCTCCTCG
>NW_004797314.1:1595319-1596334 GCF_000002075.1 Aplysia californica | reverse complement strand
TTCTTCTTCTTCTTCTTCTTCTTCTTCTTCTTCTTCTTCTTCTTCTTCTTCTTAAAAAAATAAATTTTGTAAACTCTCATACGCGCACGTAACATTTTCCTTGAACCCTGGGAAAATAAGCGTACATTTATTATTAATTTACTTTATCTTATGAATTGGCCGTGCCGTCAGATCAGATTACATTTTTTTTGTCTTGTCCTTTAGAATCAGTTTAATGATAGGCCACACTTCAAAACTATACCGTTTAGTTTAGACTACATGTATATCATTCTAGAGCTAATCTATTTTGGTTGGGCTAAAAAGATGACGTGCTGAATATAAATAGGACAGTATGATTATAAATCCATGGTTCACAGTTCTGATGGTGCTACCATCTTTCCTTTTATCGAGCAAACTAAGGTCCATACATGTTGTATAACTCTAACGGTTTTGAATTATAAGAAGAAAAGAGAAAATGAGGGGTGAAAACGAAAGAAGGGGGCGGGTGAAGAAAATAACCCCATGTTGTAACAAAACAGGTTATATATTATACTATCTATCTATATTTTATATATATATATATATATATATATATATATATATATATAACCGTTCCTTCTTTTGTGGTGAGAGGCATTGTTGTAAAAGATATTATCGTGGGTACACATATAAAGACCCAGACCCTTATAAAAGAAAGCTTAAGATCGAGACATTCCGACACAGGCGGGTGTATTGTCAATATTGTATTTCTGCTGTTACAGTCCAGTGCTCTGTGTTCTAGTGCCACTGAAGTGTGACTGTTCCTTGGGTTAAGAGGCCTGTATTACTTGATTGGCTTCACAGGACTCGCCTTTCGCGCTTAAAATTGCTCTGGGAGTGTGGACTCCCCGGTGGAACTGACGCACAAAGTGGTCGCCTTCTTTCGGGAACCATGAAAGAGACTATGCTAATATTGGCCCGTCGTGTGGGTTCTCTAAAACAACATTGGTTCTGGTCTGTCCTCATTCTTGCGCTTTTTTTTAGCCCCCCCCCCCCC
>NW_004797314.1:1592995-1594553 GCF_000002075.1 Aplysia californica | reverse complement strand
AGAGAGCAGATTGCTGAGAAAGCAAGGAAAAGCGCGGTATAAAGTTGGATCGCTTCTCTTTTCTATAAATTATGAAATCTACACTTTCATTGTTATCTTTTCATTTTTTTTTCTTGCCCAATCTGAAGAAACACGCTCTTGCAAAGGCTGCACATTGCACTCTCCTCTATAACTTAATGGATCTACAGCTGAATTACTGTCCCTTGGCGGCATCTCTGTATGTTTGAGGTCACTTTTCATTCTTCTCCCATCTCCTAATCCTACATAGCTAAGAAGGTCTTTTTGCTTGAAGACGGCGCCAAGGATTTTCTCCCAACTTTCATAACAATACTAATTATATAGCGAAAGTATCTTGGCTATCCTAGAGCCCTGCAAGAGCAATGGAAAATGCTGAGACAAATTTGCATCTTTGCTTAAACATCTCGTGTGAAATATTCTTGACTTTCCCTACTTGTGTAGACAGGTTGTCTATGCCTCCAACGCATTAGAGCTGTGGGCAAAACATTTAAGTTTAATATACCTTCAACGAGCTCATGAAACTGAGATTTATTTTCAACTTATATTCCTACTTGCTTATAGAAGTTGAAACTCTAGACCAAGTTTGTGTTACATGCTATGTTTTTAAACCGATAGATCTGATTACCCTCTCCCAAACGAACAAACAAACAAACAAAATCAAACAAAAACCAATGACACAGTATAAGCTGTTCTTACTACATAGAGATGACATTTAGCAATATTTTTTTCTTTTTAGGCCCTACAAAATATTCTAAACAAAAGAAATAAACGGCAACGGGCCATGCAAGGAGTAGAAACGAGTTTTGGGGTTAGGAGTGTCACCATTGTGAAAGAATTATGAACTTTAAACACCGATCAAACGACGCCAAGGTACGTTTTTTAATCTAATGAACAGACCTCTAATACGGAAGTGAAACAGCACTGGTGTATTTGATATCTGCTATTCATTGATTTCTTGGATCGATATTATGCTGACCTGACGTTCTCCCCGAGATAACTAACGCGTGCACAAGAGGTGTTCAGTGTTCACCTTCGGCAGGTGTGCATTAACACCGCGTGCACACTCGAATCCAGTTTATCGAATTTAGTCGGTGCCAGACAGGTTTTTTCCTCCATTTGGATGTTGGGGGGCGCAGGGGTGGGGGTGGGGGGCAATGATTGGTCCCAAAACGACCGATTCCACTCGCGACCTTGAAAAAAGAGCATTTGGTTTTGAAAGTCTCTGTCGAATTTAGTTGAATTCGGTCGAATCGTGCCAAAACGGCAGTTTTTTTCCCTCTTTGAAGAAAAATCTAGCTGGCCCCGACTCAATCAAATGAAGTCAATTGGCAGTGTTTACTCGGTATAAGGTTCCCTCTTTTTTAAACGTATCAGTCAAAAGCTACACCGAGCAGGCTGGTTGATATAAACATAATCCCACTGCCTCTCTCACAAAAAAATGATTTTGGTATTACTTTATTGTTGCAGGCGGCTGATACCCTAAGGGGAAGAGGAAATTATAATGATAATAATAAATAAAAGGTTAATAATAAAAGTATTA
>NW_004797314.1:1589102-1590305 GCF_000002075.1 Aplysia californica | reverse complement strand
GGGGTAATAAAAAAAAATTCCCAAAGGGCACATCGTGCAATCGGAAATCGATCGAATGATTCTTCGATTTATTCATGGACGCTTTAAACACTCGGCAATAACTCTTCCACAATAAAACTCGAACCTTCAACGGTAATCAATCATTTGGCCCACAGCGAACAGACCATTTTCCCTTGTTCGATAATTTATTGAGTCTCTGGTTTGTGTGACTCTCACTCTCAGCTGAAAGGATTAGTGGACAGAGGGTTGTGGCTTGGGAAAGAGTATAGTTTAATTAGATAAAAGCTGAGAGCGGTTCGATTAAACTGGTGTTCGTGGTGTAGCGGTTAAGTTAGGCGCTTCGCTGTTGCACACAGAAGTCTTGAATTCGACTTTTGGGTGGGAAGAAAATTCAAATCGACTATCTCGGTTTTTCTGCTGGGATGTTTATCTCTTATAAGCTTAGCCAGGGTTGGCCTTGATAGGAAGGGTCGGAATCTCGCCTTTTAATTTTATCTAAATTGTGTTGTCGGGGGCGTAAAAACTCCCAGACCTACATTTTCAGAAAAATTGTACAAAAAAGTGGAACGTATTACACATTTTGCGATATCTAAGCTCAAATAAAAAATATCCCTTTGTGATTGATGAGCTTTTTTGTAAAGGCTGGAGTCATAGGAGTAGCCTACAGCGTTGGTGTGCTGTTTGTTTGTTTGTTTGTTTTGTTTTGTTTTATCGAGCAAGCTGATAACATCATACTTGTGAGATAAAGCTTTCAATAACTAATGAGTTACAAGTATGCAATAAAGGCCATTCAAAAGTGGAAAGGGCAGTTGTTTATTTCTCTCTTAATTTCGTAACAATTATTATGCTTTTCTGTAATGGTATCTGAGTTCGATTGTGATATAAAAGGATCTTCCAGGCAATAAATCTTGCCCATTTTTATGTCTAGTAGTTGCGGGGTGCTTTAGAAAAAATGCTCTGACACGCTGTGTTTCTTTGTGATTAATAGACTGTTTCTCATTGCTATTTATGGGAACTATGACCTTTTTAAAAACAAAGATACATAATATGTCACCGTGTTTTGCATGTCACTTGCTGGTTTGATGTGGGGACGTCACGTTGAAATCAGATTTAGATTGGATTCTTCTTTTCAGTTTTGCACTGTGTGTGTGTGTGTGTGTGTGTGTGTGTGTGTGTGTGTGTGTGTGTATGTATGTATGTATA
>NW_004797314.1:1586630-1587840 GCF_000002075.1 Aplysia californica | reverse complement strand
TGTGTGTGTGTGTGTGTGTGTGTGTGTGTGTGTGTGTGTGTGTGTGTGTGTGTGTGTGTGTGTGTGTGTGTTCGGGCGTATTTTAAGTATATAAACTCATGCTTTGTTTTGTCTCTGAAAAAGAGACTGGTGACTGGTGGTTAAAAAGGTGAAGTAGATAGGGGATTTACTGCCCGAAAAACAAATGGCAGAACACGAAATCGTGGGCACATTAGAAGGTATATATATATATATATATATAATATGTTGTTCCTTGACCTCATATTTTTGCACTTGCTGGCTACGTACCAAGGTGTGTCCTTTCCCCTCCACCCATGCCAAAAAAAAGAGCAAAAAACGGTGGCGCCTTATCAAACTTCCGTTACCGTATCTGCCAAGCCTTGTCAGGAAACATTCAAGTGTATAAATTATTTACTTTGTCGTCCATAGATCTATCGATCTTGGTACTCTGCTTATGGGTTGGTGTTTCACTCTGATTTCTAGTACTTTATGTCCCTTTTGACACAATTCAAATCACATATGGGAGGAGGGCTGCTTAAATCTTACATGTCAAGGCCAACCCGCCGATCTGTGCGTTATTCAACATAATTATCGCCAGAAAAACAGTAGCCTACTCCATTGGGCCTAAAATATCTTCGCCACTAATTAATTGTGAATAGAACCCAAATCTTTTACCTGAAAGGAATTTAGATTGGCTGTTTATCAATCTATAAGACACGGCTTTATAGCTTCATGTTAACGTTTTTCAGTGTGTGAACGATAACACTGGCGGATATAGACAAAATAGCACATTGATTGAAGAAAATATTTTGGGGAATAATAAATTATTATTGGCTCTTAACTAACCTAACCCTTGATGATCCTGTCGGGATAGGTGTCATTCCGTTGATCAACATTGAGCGTTCATAACGTGCTATCTAAAAAAACGCCATTTCTTTTTTACTTGTTTGTTGTTGTTGTTGTTGTTTGTTTTTTTTAATTCATTCTATTTCAACGTCTTCTTGGACACCCCAGAAGCGGTGCAATACACATTAATTCTAAAACAACTCTTAAAACCAAACCAAAAATTTGACCAGTAGATGGTTTAAGAAATCGTCTGTCGCCAGCGTTGAAATCTAGGATATAGATCTTGTAGTCGTTCTTTTTTGGAGATGCGCGCGCGTGTATGTGTGTGCTTGTGTGTGTGTGTGTGTGTGTGTGTGTGTGTGTG
>NW_004797314.1:1582998-1585026 GCF_000002075.1 Aplysia californica | reverse complement strand
CAAAAAAAAATAATTAAAAGAATAGACAAAAATAGAGAAAGACCTCCCTCCCCCCACTAAACAAAGCAAATACCCACAGACAAAATCACATAGGCCTATCAAACACCTAAACGACCCACCTCTGTCCCACTTATCCCAGCGATTAATTAATTAAGACCCTCAAAACAAGGGGGTGAAAGTACTAAGTAGATAGTGGCAATTTTTTAGACTGCTCATCTCCGAGCGTCCTTCTCAGCACTGCTGCAGCAGTAAAAAAAAAAAAAGCCAGCAGCTTTCTTTCATACAAGCTTTTTTTTTTTAGATTAGCCTAATTAGGCCTATCACTCCTTGATCATAGATCTAGAATCTAGATCTACCAGAGAGAGAGAGAGAGAGAGAGAGAGAGAGAGAGAGAGAGAGAGAGAGACTTACGGAACCATTTTGCACAACAGTGCCCGGGTTAAGTAAAATGTAACATTTTGTCAACTGAATGAGCTTTAAGAATCTAGATCTAATAAGGAATTTATTTTTCTGCAGTTGTCAAGGCGCCAGTTTTGCCAAGACCGCATGTTCGGCTGGCACCTACAACTCCAACACCGGTTCCAGCTCATCTTCTGCCTGCCAAGCCTGTGGTGCGACTGAAATCAGTTCTGCTGGGGCCACTTCCTGCTCAAGTTGCCCAGCGGGCTACAGCTGCAGTGGAAACGTTCAGACGGCATGTAACAGTGGGGAATACGCCGAGACAGGGGTTGGAACCTGCACAGCTTGTCCGTCTGGAAAAATATGTCCCACCACTACAAATGCTCCACAGGTAGAGTTTTTTTTGGTTATTGGAGGGGATGTAGTATGGTTGCAAATTCAGATGTAGCGTAGTAAGTAAAACTGTAGGCTAAGTGTACTGTATGGCATGGGTTAAATGTCCCCAGAGACCTTGCAATGTAAAGGTCTCTGACGCCCCTAAGAACACTTGTAGCTTATTTAAGAGGCGGAGCCTCTGATGAATTGAGACTGAGAGCCTTTAAAACTCTGCAAAACGACCGAAGTTCAAGAACACCCAGTTTGAGATTCGAACCAGGGCTATCTGCTCCATAATCCAGCATAATACCAACTGAGCTAACGGAGGGCCCATTCCTGATGCTTTTACGCCCCATTTAGGAAGCTGTTCTGACCCTGCCTGTCAGAATGTCAGGGCCAACCCAAACAGAGAGGGGTGCTCAAATAATAACCTCTGAGCTCCACACAGGATTTGGACTCGTGTTCTCTGCAGGTGACAACGAAGCACCTAACTGCTACACCAAAATTGTTAAAGTTAAACTTAGGTGAAGAGAATGAATAGATCTGATTGAAACTACAAATTTTGTGTAGATCTGCTTGTACAAGTGTTTGCGGATTGTGCTATTATGGTTCTTTTTCTGTGTTTTTCAGGATTGCCCTGCTGGTCAGGTTCCTAATGGTGGACAGACTGCTTGTGTGGACTGTTCGGCTGGGACGTATCGTAGCAGCTCAGATGCAAGTTGTGTCTCTTGTCCAGAGGGTAAGTCTTTAGGCCTACTTGTCTTCCATTGTTACATGTCATTTAAACATGTCATTATGAGGCAAAGTTTTTGATTATTTCCTTGCTGTGAAACATGATGGCCATTGTTTTCCTTTGTTTTTGACTGACTACTATATAATGTGATGTACATAACTGAATTTAGCTTGGTGCTGAATCGCAGAATGTCTTTCCCTAATAACCGCTCAAGCTTTCATCTACAATACAGACATATTTTCAGATGTGAAAATGCATTTTGTATTTCTGTTTTACTGTACTGTATTTCTTTGCTATCCTATTTTTCCCTTTCTTCTTCCTGCCTTTTCCCCCAGTATTTTTTTTTTATCATGATTGCACCATGTCCTGTTAATACTACAGGAGAAGTTATACGGGCGAGTAGAACTGAACAGGACAGCCCGGTAGGATAAACACCAGACTTAAAGTGTGATGCAATGGAGAAGAAGAAGAAGAAGAAGAAGAAGAAGAAGAAGAAGGAGGAGGAGGAGGAGGAGGAGGAG
>NW_004797314.1:1432735-1581436 GCF_000002075.1 Aplysia californica | reverse complement strand
TGTGAAGAAGAAGAAGAAGAAGAAGAAGAAGAAGAAGAAGAAGAAGAAGAAGAAGAAGAAGAAGAAGAAGAAGAAGAAGAAGAAGAAGAAGAAGAAGAATGCACCATGCTCCTCTTTCAAAGGAAATATTAAATGCTTTTTCAAGTGAGGTCATCTTAATGTAATGAAATTGAAATTCTTTTTCAGGACACAAGTGCCCCAGCAGTGGCATGTCCAGCGCGACACAGTGCCCAAACGGAGAGTACCAGGCCAGTACTGGAAAGACATCCTGTGATGACTGCCCAGCTGGGAGTGAATGTTCTGACCCGACCACTGCTGCTGCATGCCCAGCAGGGCAGTACTCAGAAGCCAGGGCCATAACCTGTACCTCATGCGCATCAGGTGTGTAGAACTATGAACTGTAATTAGTGTTAATGTTTGATAACTAGGGTTGATAATGCCATTACAGGTAACCAGAGCTGAAAGAACTCTCTCGTTCTACTCACTCTTTAGAAAAAGGGGCTGGAGGGAGTGGGTGGGAGAAGGGGCAAGAAGTGGGCAGTGATTTGCTGGTTGGCATGCCAAGTCCCTGTTTTGTTAGAGAGTCTTTGATTTACTTCTGCACAGACTAAGTGAAATATTGTTCAGGTGCCATTCTTTAATCCAAATGTCAGGTGTTGCATTTTGACGATCATAACACGTTCAGTGCTGATCAATGTATGCTTGTTACTTATTAGTTCTTCTTCAACATTTCCACTTTTGCTTTTTCCTGCTTGTTCTTCCCCACAGTACACTTTATAACTATTTTAGACATGATCCGTTTTCTCTTTACTACTCTATACAGCATAGGGTCCATTTCCTTTGGGGAGGCCCATAATATATCACTTTGAAGTTTACCGGTTCATGAACTGCTTTTCTTCCATCTTTCAGGTTTCTACAGCTCATCATCTGGTCAGAGCAGCTGCACTGAGTGCTCAGCTGGTCATTTTTGCACCTCCACCACCCAGACTGTCTGTGGAGCCACCAAATACAGTAGTGCCGGGGCTACAAGCTGTGACACGTGCCCAGCTGGGTGGGTTGTACTTGTTTAACTGGAGGTGCACTCATGTGCTACCCCTTGTATTGTTTGACTTAAACTGCTGAAAAATAGTTTAGAATACTGTGCTAAAAATGCAGTTGTAAATTTATAAATTTATCCCCGAATAGCTATATTTCCGTATCAATTGGAACATTTAATCATTTCAAGATTAGTTCAAACACCTTTTAAGCAGCTCAAGATTTCATTTGAGATCTTCCGTCCTCAGCTCTTCTCAACTCTCCTCCACCACTAGAGTAATAAAAATAAAAAGAAACAAACCTTTGATTATACTTATTGGTGTCATCAAAGATCTTTTCTTATTGCTGAATTTCTTTGTGTTGAATGTGGCAAAAGGTTGATAATGGACTTCTGAGAAAGGCATGGTTGGTCAAATATTTCTTACTTGAAAACTTGATTTAGTGGATGGGTATTTGTGTGAGTATGCGCTTCTCCATCATTGGTCCTCTTTGTTTATAAAAAGTTTTAAAACAGGAGAAAATGATGAGTTAAAAATTGTATATCTGCGATTAGAAAAAGAACATGGGGAAGAAGAAACCTCTTAAGAAAGTGGTTTGTGGCCTATAATGACATTGTCTATGTTTCAAGTGATAAGCCTGAGCGATTTTAAAAACAAATTTATCTAATAAAATTGTTAGTAAAAGACAAGGGCAACTCATATGTTTCTGTTTCGTGTCACAGGTCTGAATGCCCAGGCCCCAGCACAAGCAGTCCCATTCAGTGCCTGGCAGGCACGTATGCCCCAGCAGGGTCTTCAGCCTGTCTTTCCTGTGATGCTGGCTATCAGTGTCCAGTAGATGGTATGACAGCACAGGATGCTTGTACTGGTGCCACCTATAGTAACACCACTGGCGTGACTAGCTGTACTACTTGCCCTGCAGGTGAGATTTAGCATTTAACATGTCACATTGCTTTTTAGATTACTATATATTCTTTTTATATTTGAATGGGATAATGGTCAGAAATGGTGGCCAGACAGAATAAAATCTGAATATAATTGTCTTTGACACAATGTGTTTTAGAATTTGATCATCATTTTGAGTGACTTCTATAGATCTGATTTTTTTTTGTCTGCCTCTCTTTATAGTGCCACTTTGGTTTGTCTTTTGCAGACTCTCTGCTCTGACTGAAAGGGGTTTTTCCTCATGTCTTGCTGTGTAGCAGGAATATAGTTCTACTTGTAATTAGCAGTCAGATGTTATGTCTTTCCTCTTGGTCTATTATTATTGTCTTTTTACTTTTCTAAAATGCCACTAGAAGTAAAAGAGTTTTGTCTCAGTGTGCATTAATTTCGTCATGCAACAAGACAATAAGTTTTTAATTGTCCTCAGATTCCTGGTGAAAGAAGATGTCTAAAGTAACTAAGCAGTGAAGATTGAATGTATTTTTTTTTCAATTACTGACTTACTTATTGCAGTTTGTTGTTTGTATTGTTTTAAACAAGACAAAGTTAGTTTTATTTCTTCAGTTCAGTTGATCAAGAATCGTAATGTGTTATTTACACTTTGCTGCCCCTCAGGTCAAAGATGTCCCAGTACTTCATCCAGCCCGATCTCCTGCTTGGCTGGAGAATACAGTGCAGCCGGTGATGTCACGTGCACCACATGTGCAGATGGGTACTACAGTTCATCGGGTGGTGCAACTAGCTGTGATGCTTGCCCTCAGGGGTTTCAATGTACGGACAAAGCTATAGCTCCTGTGGCCTGTAATGCAGGAGAATACAGGTATGTATGGTGTAACATTAGCGTATTGAGTTTGTTAACTTTCTAGAAATTTCTGGAACTTGGAAATGTGTGATTGGCCCATCTTTATATTTTCTATTTGTGCTGTCGACTTTTATGTCTTTCGTTTACATTACTTATTATGTTCCATAATTATTATTATTCTTGTTGGCATCCCTTATTAAAACAACGTAATTTAATGGTGTATTTTTACCTGTATTGGAGGCAACAACTTTGTCTCATTAAAGGTACTGTTATGTGCTTCCTGTTGGTAAAGGTATTGCAACATTTCTGTGTTTTTTTTGGTAGATTTTTAAATTCTGTTGGATCAAAATATTTCTGTAGTAACTTTGCTTGTAATTAAGTTGTTGTAACCGGACAACGAGAATAAAGTTATATTCTTGCATCAGCTAAAAAGATTACTCGGTCGGCTTTGACAGTGTCATTATAATGTTTAAAAAGTGGATGGGGGAAAAAAACAAAGTGGTCATTTGAACAGTTGATTGTTTAGAATAGATAGCCATTGGAGCAAGTTTGATATTTACTCTTTCAAGTCTAACCTGCAATGGAACTTAAGTCATAGTTAAATAGAAGGCTATTCACTATAGCATCTTGCAGTGTCATACTCTGAGCATTTTATTTCACTCCTTTTTCTTTTTGTATTAAAAAGAATTTACTTCGAAGAAATAATGAGAATGTAATAATTTTTCCCTCCCAGCACTGGCACCCAGATTGCTTGTACTGCCTGCGGGTCAGGCACTTACAAAACATCATCAGGTGTTGGCTCGTGTCAGACGTGTCCTGCAGGCAGTGAATGCCCCACCCAGACTGCAGGTCAGTGTGGGTGTCAGCATTGATGATCATAGGTACCATGTGCATGTGCTGACCTCTATCTCATTCTCTGACGAATTCACCCATTGCACAACATCAGTCCAATGTACATTTGTTTCTGGTTCCATCCTACTTTTATCCATATCTTTTTTATGTTTTTCAGACAGTTTTTGTATGGCTTTCTTGTTAATCTTTCGCCTATACTTTGCCTTGAATCGTGTCTTTGATTAGGAAGTGTTTCTTGCTTCTGCAGAAATAATTAAAGAGAGCACCCAGTTTGCTTTTTAAATTTTGAAATAAGCTTTATTTGTCTTCCCTAATATTTATTGTAAGTACGGAATGTAGAATTTATGGAAATACAGAGGAAGGACTCTTTCCTGTTGAAATAATTTTACTCATTCCTTACTTAAAAAATTTTGTTTAGATTTTAAAAAAAAATATATGAAAAGAAAGTTTCTTCTTAAGCAAAAACGTTCTAAATATGTTTGCTTTCATGTATAATGTACAGTTTATAGTAAATTTGTTAGGTTTTGCCAGCTTTAAAGGTCTTTTGTATATGAGTTTTTATACCTTTCTCCCCAGCTTCTCCCTGTGCTAGTGGCTACTACTCTCAGGCAGGTGCCACAGCCTGTCTGGCATGTCCCGGAGGCTACAGTTGTGCCGATGCATCACTGTCGCCCGTCCTGTGTACCAGCCGTAGCTACAGCAGCAACACCAGCACCAGCTGCACCACCTGCCCACAGGGCTACTACTGCCCGGGTGATGGCATGACCGAGCCCATTGCTTGTGCTGCTGGCTGGTACCAGACTGGCACTGGTCAGACAAGTTGCACAGAGTGCCCACAAGGTAATGAATGGGAATAATATTGGATCACAATTATTTATACCCATTTTCACAGACATACGGATGTATAATTTTACGGGGCTGTTGCAGAACAAAATTGACTCTCTGGCGTTTTTGGTATGGTAGCTGTGGACAATTAAAGATTAGGCTACGTCAAAACAAGGGTTTAGGTCGATGGATACAGTTAAAATGGCAACAGATTGTATTCTGTTTCATTGGACTGGCAACAAGGGTGACACTTTTCTTGAAATGTCTTGAATTCTGGAAGCAGTATACAAGCAACATATTTTAACTAAGATAAAGGAACTTTCTATATTTGTTTAGATTGTGACTTATGTGAAAAGAAATGATTTCAGTATGCTTATTCTTGGTGTATTGAATTATACATATTTTTATAACAATGTTTCCTTTTTTTATTCTGACAAAATCTGGAGAAGGTGCCCATTATGAATATGTGGGGCATCGTGGTGAGATCAAGTGCTCGTCAAAATAATGAAATCCGAGAAATTGGCATTTTTCTGCCAGTTTGGACATTTTTTTCGAATTTTTGTTTTTTGGCTCAACACCTTGTATGTCCATTCAAAAACACTTTTATGTGTGGATTTTATGGAGGACGTTGATTAAAGGCACAAAAAATGTAAATTTTCAGTTTCCAAGGACTCTCAAGCTATGGAAGTTACCAAACTCTGGCAGTCAATTTCTCACTAATTTTACTTCTGAAACCAGGTGACCCCACCTCCTTCTATCGCAAATCTCTTGAGTTCTATTCAAGATATAAATGGATATTTTTTTCTTCGAAAGCAAGGCAAATGAATAACCTTTAAAATGATACAAATAACTCCATGCGCCCAAAAATTGACGAGCACCTGATTCCACTGCGTCGTGAAACATATGAACTCAAACAACTTTGTGCTTTAACAAAGAAAAAAGAAAAAAAATTATGTCAGTGCAGAGAAGTTATCACAGGCATGAGAAGAATTTTGTCCTGGACAATGTGAGAATTTTGTTTGACTTTACTGTGCCCAGGTCAAAAATGCGCTAGCAGAACATCTAACCCTGTTGATTGTCCTGAGGGGGAATACCAGGATGGCAGAGGAATGGAGACTTGTAAATCCGTGAGTTGCCCTATTATTCTGTTGTTAAATGTGTTCAGAGTAATGAATAATAAATAGATAGAATTTGTATAGTGTACAGTTCCTCTCAACAGCAAGTTTTACAATCTGTATGAAGCCAACAGACCTGATAGCATTCTGAAACAATCTCAACTTCTTGGGAAATATATAGAATCTAGATGTGCTATGTGCCATTTCATGGCTGCTAAAACACTGACTTACTGAAAGAGAGAGAGAAATAGAAAATTACATTACTTTGTTATAAATGTATTGGTCTTTGTTGGCACATCAATAAGAAAATGTCCGTTGTTCATGATATTGTTATTTGTCTTATCTTATTCATAATTAATTCCAACAAAAGTAAAAATACTTTAGTCAGTATAACAAATATTTATAGTATCTTCAAAATTGGAATGTGGCTGCCGGAAGACAAGAGGCCCTACTAAGTAGGAAAAATGGCCACATACACAAGAATCAGTCGATGACCTCTGAGATTTAGCAAAGGGAACGCAATGGAGAAGAAAAAGGAATCCTTTTGTGTCTCACCTATTCTTATTATTTGTGTTTATTCACAGTGTGCATCTGGTTACTATGCTGACAGTCAGGGAAGCGTTACATGCACTATCTGCCCTGCAGGATCCAAATGTCCCGATCCTTCTGTTTCTCCCGTGTCCTGTAGCAGTGGGGAGGTGAGCTCATGCTGCATGTACATAAAGCTGATTAAAAAGTGCTCCATCCTTGGAAAAAGGACCAGTTGCCTTTAAGTTTATTTTCATTTGCAATCACTATATATATAGATATATATTGATGTTTGTAGTTTGATTGTTAACGTTTATGCTTGTACTTCTCTTTTATTGTTAGCTCATATGAGGTTTCAATTTTCCTTTTCAAGCTTTCAACTATGGCAAAGGCGACTAAAAAATCCCCATGGTGGTGTAATCAGGTGCTTGTCAAAAGAATGAAATGGAAGAAACTGACATTTTTTGGCCCATTGGGCAATTTTTAAGGATTATTTTATTTTACCATTATATCCGTTTAAAAACACATTTCTGTGTGGATTTTACTGAAAAACTTTGAGCACAGGCACAAAGAAATATAAATTTGCTGTTTCCAAGTTCGCTCAAGCTTAGAAAGTCACCAAATTTTGGCTGTCATTGCTAATTTTACCTCTGACACCAGGTGACCCCAAACTCTTTCAATCACTAATATCTCAACTTTCATTCAAGATAGATGTGTAGCTTTTTCATTGAAAGATAGACAAATGAACAAGCTTTAAGATCATACCAACAACTCCACATGCCCTAAAATTGACACATGCCTGACTCCACTGTGTCATGAAACATTTGTTTTTGGGATACCAACAATTTCTTTTCCTTTTTTTTCCCCGTAACTTTTGGAAATCCTTCATGTGGGTGGTTGGCGGGTGCTTACTCCTTTTTTTCCTGTCAAATATCTATCGTCCCTATCTCTCCTCCTTTACTACTTTGTATTTTACTCCCTAGTAAAACCTCAACCCAAGGGATTTTATGTGATCTATTTGTGTTGCTAGTGTCATAAAACTTTTACTCGAACAAAAAATAAAACAAAACAATCCAGCAACTCAGTAGCACCTGTGACTTAAATTCTGCCTTTGTAATCCTCAGTACTCCTCTGCGGGAGCCACCGCTTGCACTGCCTGCCCATCTGGAACTGTGTGCTCAGGATCAGGGGTCACCACATGTGCTGTAAGTTTTGAGCTGAGACAGTTCCGGCTTATTATGGCCTGCTGTACTTGTTTATATATTCACAAGATTAACAGAAAGTTGATGCAATGTTATCTGTCTTGTCATTAACTTCAGTTTGCATCAGGATCACATGGGATTGTGAGAGTCAATAGTGTTTTATCATAACAGATTTGTATTTTTGCTTTTCAAATGTTTTTACTGCTGAAATATTTTTAGCATTTCGAATTTAATGGTTTGGAGCAGGCAAATGAATAGATTATGGGATGTGTAGGTGAAAATTAAAAGATGTTTTGTCCGTAAGGATTTTTTAATTGAAGGGTATGAAGGTTGCAATACGTACTATGCCTATTTTATTTACTCAGGTATGTTTGGTAGCAAGACAATTCAAGATGTTGAGGAGAAGAAAAAAATTTATCATGCCTTTTTGTTATTGAAGTGAAAGTAACATTTTTAGGATTTCAACCTCATTATGCGCCCTGTCATTTAATGAATGCAGAAATCTTTGTCATCTTACATTTTCTTTATGCACTCATTTTTCTTTTTCTTTCTGCATTAATAAGAATTTTTTTTTGTTTGCTTCTCAGAATGGCCAGTATAGTGATGGCAGCAGTTGCGTTGACTGCCCGGCCGGCTATGCCTGTCCTTCACCGTTGTCCGGCCCACAGATCTGTGTGAATGGGACATACCAGGACTCTCTAGGTCAGACTAGCTGTCTGTCATGTCCAGCTGGTCAGTCTTGTTTGGATGTGAGTGCAGCCCCTGTAGACTGTTCCGCTGGATTCTTCAGTGCTGCAGCTGAAGGAACTTGCACAGTAAGTGAGAAGAATGGAATGCAAAATAAACTGTTTTTGATTTTTGTGTAGCGGTTATAGATTTTGGCATGCTAATACCTTGTTCTTTGTCTGCTTCTTTATCCATACTGTTAGTGGACTAGCCTGCTTCCCTGCTTATAATATTGTTTAGTCTCTGATTTTCAAGGGATGTAGGATAGCACTGCTCAAATTCGTTTGCTGCTGTCATTTGTTCAAGTGTGCAAGCGGTTGTCCTCTCTGAACATGAGAGTTTTTTTTTTTTTCCCTTTTTGCTAAGCTGGGATGTCTCAGTATGCTGATGGTAATCTTGAAACTTGTAATGTTTTCAGCAGACTTTGTCTTTTTTTTTTTCAACTACAGAATAACTCTTATCTTTGTATAATTGAGACTGTACACTTCAAGCAGCACTCTCAGTGGTTCAGGGAGCTAGTTAAATTAACTCCTTATCTTCGGCAAACCGCTCTCAGTGGCTCACAGTTAGATTCGCTGTGCCGACGAGCCGCTGACAGGGACTTGGGCACATTCCTTTATGACAACTTCGACGTCAAATTACTTTTTTTTGGCAATTACAGAAAACAGGTCTCTTTAAGCGTGGGTTCATTCATTAGATGAAGAACTATCAAAATAGGTTCACTTGCTTTGATTTAAAGACCAATTTAGGGACGTGTATATGTCACTTTTAGATTTCACACCAAAAGATGGCCTCAGCATAGTGGGTTAACACCCCGTGGAGGTAAAGAGTTAAGAAATTAATGTTTTTTCCCCCCATTGCAACTGTACTTTCAGCGATGCCCCGACGGATTTTACAGCTCATCTGGTGCCAGCTCTTGCTCTTCATGCCCAGCAGGTCAGAAATGTTTCGACGGTGTCAGCGCCACAACGCCCGTTGATTGCACGGCCGGAACCTACAGTGCTGCCGGGGAAACCACATGCTCCAGCTGTGCATCAGGTATCACCTTCTTACAATGTCTCTAACATTTCTGTCCCCTCGTTTTATGCAAAAAAATTCTGAAATTATGCAAACTGAGTCCAAAAATGTGAAATTATGCCATTCTGTTAATTTAAACAAAGAATTATAAAGGAAAATAAAAAGAAATTATGCAAAAAATGATCAAATTTTGTTAAATTATGCGGGTTGCATAAAACCACGGGGACAGACACTTTGAGCCCTGACCTTCTGAGGCTACCGTGCCCCCTGCCCGAGCTCCAGAGTGATATATTATTACTAACATTCATAAGATCGTCAGAATCCCTTTTCATATCCCACATAGGGTAGTCCTTGTCATTACCAGCATCTCATTCAGAAAGATCTTTAAAATTACCCATAATGTCCTGTGTAGTAATCACTGTTTTCCATGTATGTTTTGTCCCAGGTGGGCTGGTTTGAGGATAGGGTCTCACTCACCAGTGAACCCGTGGCTAGGCATACAGACAATTTTACGCGCCACTGGTGTACGGGTGGCAAGGACTCAAAGGGCTGAACGATCATTAAACTGAAAAATGGACAAAACTACAATAAAATGAGAAATAAAAATAGTGCAGGGGTAAAGAAATGCTTTCCAGTTATTTTATTTTTCTCATAATTGAAGGAATGAATGTGGGACTTTTTATTTTGATAATGACTTGATGAATAATTTAACTCTAAGTTGAAAGTCTATTCCCTGCTTTGTCCTGGCAAGTTTAGTTAAAATATGTATGCATTAGCATTTTCAACATTAAAAAGAAAGGTTTCAAGCTAAAAGATGTATTGCCCACAAATATTTGTAAAGAACCAACCAAAACATATTTGGTATATATCCAGTTTTTGTATAGGCAAGATTTTAAGATATTTCTTATTAATGAGGAAAACACGAAAAAATACAACAACCAATAATGCAGCATGTAGCCAGTAGATGTGCTGACTTTAAAGAGTTCATAGATATTGTTTTCCTTCCCTGACCTAAGGTACATACAGTTCTACTGCGGCCTCGGAGTGCTCTCTGTGTCCGGCTGGCTCTTCCTGTGCTGACCCGGCCCAAAGCCCCCAGGCCTGTGCTTCTGGCTACTACAGTCTGCTGGGCACTGTGAGTGGTGTGATTTGAATAATAATAATAATATATAATAACAAAAATTTAAAAAGATTAAAAAATAAGTAATAATAATAAATGATAATGTATTGAGAATTTATATCACGTGTAATCCCTAGAAGGCTCTTAAGTGCTGTACAGTGCAGAATTATCACTTGACTGAACTGACAAATCAAATTAAAGGACATTGTGAGACCATTTAAAAACAACAACAACAACAACACGATACACGCATGCACACACATGTAATCCCACAAACACAAACTCACCCACATACACACACCCACATACACACACACACACACACACACACACACACACACACACACAGGCCCACATACATTCTCACGTGCAAAATTCATTGGCTAAGGATAATGTGCAGAAGCGGGTTGTTTTTTTCTTTGTTTTCTTTTTGTCGGCATGATTGAATTAGTTTCAAAATATGAATGGAAAGCAAGTGCTTGTTATTTTCTCATTTTACATTAGTAAGCATAATCTATTTTGAGCATGTCAGAATACGTAGTCTCTCATTTTTATTAAAAGCTGAAAATGACCGATGACTTCTGTTTTAGTTTTATAAGTCTTTGTATTTGTTTAGCATGATGTCGTTATTTTTAAAAAATTTGTTCAGTAAGTTTGTTGTGTTGACTTCTAATTAACTTTTTTTTTTTTAAAGGGCTCTTATTTATAACACCAATGTTGCTTTTTCTTCATCTTGCCGCAGACGGTGAGCTGCACAATATGTCCAGCTGGTTACTACTGTGCCTCTGCCTCTGCTGCACCTCAAGCCTGTGCTAGTGGAACGTACTCGACTGACGGACTCACTGCTTGCCTTCCGTGTCCCACTGGGCAATCTTGTCTGGATGCTTCTGTTTCTCCTGTAAACTGTAATTCAGGACACTACAGTCCTGAGGTTAGTACATCTTGAAGTCATAAAGCCTTCCATGATTTGCAGGCTGCCATTAGTAGTTGCTTCCTCCAAGTAAAAATTGTACTAGTTTTTTTTAGATGTATACGGTGGTTGTGACCAGAGTTACTGGTGGGATGTTGTTGTGATAAAAATTGATAGAGTGAGATGATATGATAGCCAAATGGGCAAAGAAAAATAAAATGCGGTCAAACCCATTGTTGAGGAGAATAGAGGCTGTCTTAGACAAATTGAATGGACATTTTACACAGTGTTATTATAATGTAAAAAATGTGCAAGGGAGGAAATGGGAAGTGGCTGTTTGTACAAGTGATTGCCTTATACAGGTGGCTATCAGAGCAGGTTTGACTCTACATTGTTTTTACAGACATTTCTGAACCATTCAAAGAGCAGTGTGGACATAGACTTAGGTGTGTGCCTTTAACTTGCAAGTTGTAAGGGTATCAAATGTTTTGTTGCTGTAAGTTTGATGAAAATATGCAGAGGTTAGCATTTTTATCATAAAAAAGACAAGGTTCCAAGCTGCAAGCTTGTATTACCCACCAAAATGTTCAGAAAAGAATAATGATGTGATGTGAAGATACAGTTGTAGATAAGGCAAGCAAATATTTGTGATCGAAAAGAAAAATGAGAAGAAAAAAATACAGCGTCTAGTCAAAAGACGTGCTGACTTCTTAGGGTTAACATTGCTGTTCAGTCTACCTATTTATAAACTTTCATGTAAAAAATGCTCATTGTCAGATTGTGAACCCTTGTCACTTGAGTAAAGGCTCATTTTGTCTCATGATGCTCACTCTTCTCCCCTGTCACCTTCATTCTCATAATGCTTTTCCAGTACACAAAAGTTGTCATCTCTTCCAGTGTTTCAAGATTCATAAAGGCTTTTTCTGTTTTTAACCTCAACAGGGTACTTCTTACTGCATAGAATGTCCAGCTGGAATGGAATGTGACCCAGCCCTGGATGTATTGTCTGCCTGCAGCTCTGGCTCTTACAGCCTGGCAGGACATGCTAGCTGCTCTGTGTGTCCGTCTGGTCAGATGTGCCCCTTCCAGAACATCAACCCAATTGACTGTCCATCCGGTACCTACTCACTGGGCGCTGCCACAACCTGCACCGCATGTCCTGCTGGGTCAGAATGTCCATCTACCAGGTAATTACAAGAAGTGGTGGACACTAATCGATACCAGTACTCAGTTCTTGTTAAGAACGACCCCCTTAGTAGGTACTTAGATATTTTTGTCGCTTATAGTCGATACTAATCAGTTCTCAAGTTTTAGAATGATCATATTTTTTTTTTTTACTGAAAAGCACTGAAAATGCCGCTGACCGAAAAACTATTGTCCTTGATAGATATACAAAGACATGCAACCGATTTCCATGGTGGAAGTTGGAGGATTCCAAGATTTCGAGAAAACAGTTGATCCCCAAAAATTCAGAAGGCAACTATCAGTGGTTCAGCCTAGTCAGAATAACATTTTTAAAGAAATAAAGCCTCCCCCCCCCCCAAAAAAAAAAAAAGAAAACCCCCAAAACAAAGCAAAACCAAAATAAAAATAATGTTTAATTTAAAAAACAACAGCAATAGACACAGCTCAGGCTAACGCATGGAGACCTGCTACTGCATTTCATGGCCTTTTATTGTCTAGAGTGATTGACATTATTACAGTGAGAAACTTTTGTTTGGTCCCCTTGTTAATCTTAGTAAGTATTGAGTTCTTATCGATATCTGGCACTCTTAGTCGATAATGTACTCGATATAGGCCAGTAGCGATTAGTGCCCACCCCTAATTACAAGATTAATCTTTCTTCCTTTTTTAAAAAGAATCATTAGAGGCTTTTCTTGATTTTTTCCCTGCTCAAATTTTCAAGATGGGGTGTTTGATTGTGTTTTTGAAAGTATCCTGTGCATTTATAGTCAGTTGTTTTTTTCTTAACTGAGTTTTATGTGCTATACTGCTGTTTTCTTTAAGACTGGCACCTTTGTCTTTTCCCTGTTTTCAGCTTCTGTTCATTAACCATATTGTCTATGTTGTCACTCAGTCTATGTACTTTGATTAGATTTATATCTTTGTCCATGTACTCAATTGCCCTCAGTTGATGACTGTTTATCATAGTAAACATCGCGACTTGCTTTGATGGTCTTAAGATTTATGTCTCATTTTCTGTCATTGTCTTGACACCCAACTTAATTATCTGCCATTGAGTGCAAGATGCTTTTCAAAACTTCCCAACTTACTCCTGCTTCTACTGAGGTTATATTTGTGTCACGAATTGGTGGAATCAGTTGCATCATGCTCGTCAATATTTGTACATGTGGAGTTGTTATAATCTGAAAGCTTATTTATTTACCTTGCTTTCACTGAAAAAATAACCATCCATCTTAAATAGAAGTCGAGATATTTGCGTTTGAAGGAGATGAGGTCGACTGGTTTCAGTGGTAAGATTAGTGAGAAAATGGCCACCAAAGTTTGAAAATTTCAATAGCTTAAGAGTCCGTGAAAACAATAAAATTACATATTTTATGCCTTTATTCAACGTTTTTCAGTAAAATTCACATGGAAATAATGTTTTTATGTGGACACAAATGATGTTTCAGAGACAAAAGACAAAAATTCTATGGAATTTGCCAAACTGGCGGAAAAAATGCTGTTTCTTCGATTTTATTATTTTGACGAGCGCCTCATTCCACCACGATGCCTCATATTTTCATTTCTTCCACCTTATCTTCACGCCCAGCTCAAGCCCAGCAAGCTGTGGATCAGGCACCTACAGCTTGGAGCGGTCAGTGAGCTGCACAGCCTGTCCGGCGGGCTACCAGTGTCCCACCACCAGTGCTCAGCCCACAGCTTGTGCAGCCGGCACTTACTCTATGGGGAGCCAGACCAGCTGCACAGCTTGTGATGCTGGCTATGCCTGCCCATCGATCGCCACAGCTGCTGACAAGTATGCATGCCCTGCTGGTGAGTGCAGAATTCATAGCAAAATATACTGTCGAACCTGCTCTAAAGGCAGCCTGTAAAAGACAATCAATCACCTGTACAAATGCCCGCTTCCCATATCCTCCCTTGCATATTTTTTACATTATAATGACACAGAGTAAGACGACCACCTGTCTAATATGGCTACTCTTCTCTTTGACAATGGGTGGCCGCCTTAGACGGTTTTAACTGTATTTAGAGTTGTTTCACACCCTGTACGTAAATTTTGTGAGAGAAGAACATGTTGAAATGAAAAATTTCTTGTAGTAAACAGAGAGAGGCTTGCTCTTTAAACTAGATGAACAGAGCGACATTCCACAATTGCCCAAATCAGTTTCTGAGGGCTTCCAGTTAAAGTCTTTATTGAAATAAGGATATCGAGGGGTATCTTACAATATAGATTTATTCTGTTAAATCATTTCCTTCCAAGATTTTAGTTGAAAAATAATGAGTGCTCAAGCCATGTCTCTAATTTGGGCGCTGTCTTTGAAAAATGATTTGGGCACTTGTGGCTGTGGAGAGACAGTGACAATGTGATATTTGAAATGTACAGTAAAACCTCCGCATAACAAACACCCTTTAGACTCAATAGTTTGAATATCTTAGCTGAGGTACATTATTAGCCAAAAAGAGTAAAAATACTAAATAGCACTTGGGGCTTCAGAAAGTGAACGTTACAGCCGATAATAGATGTTTCTGTCCCCGGGGTTTAATGCACCCCGCATAATTTAGCAAAATTTGATCATTTTTTGCATAATTTCTTATTATTGTCCTTTATTTTTCTTAATTACAAATATAACTTAATCACAAAATTTCACATTTTCGGGCTTGCATAATTTCATAATTTTTTTTGCATAAAACCGCGGGGACAGATGTTAATACGTGTACGTTATAGGCCCTACCGAGATTTTACTTTATGTTTATTACTTTTTAACCTGATATGACTTCCGTTGTATCAAAAAGAAATTTAAAAAAATTATGACTCATAAAACGTTCCCTGTCTTTACTGCTTGTTCCCTTTTTTCTCTATTATAAGTATAGCTTTTTCCACATTTTTATGGGACACTTGGCAATGGAGAGAGCGCATGGGCCTCTCCAGAAGAGACGAAGTTATTTTTACTCGATTACGCATCGGGCACACGGCTCTAACACACAAATACCTCCTTCAGGGAGAAGAGAAGCAATTCTGTGTCGGATGCGACACAGATTTTACCATTAGACACATTTTAACAGAATGTCTAGACTTCAGAGAGTACCGAAGGAAATACTTCGAAAATGCAAAAAATTGCAAGACATTTTTTCCGTCATTAATCCCAACAGAATTTTGGATTTTATGAAGGCCATTGGCCTTTATGGGAAATTGTAGAGCGAAATTGAAGTATTTAAAATTTTAATGTTATTTAGGAAAGTTGTTTTAAATTGAAGATATATATTTATACTGAATTTCAAATATTTCAACGTTTTAAAATCAAATGACCCGTACCCAGCTGTACAGTGAACTGCGAATAAAACTAACTTGTGTTTCGCGCGCTCATATGACCTTATGCAGTTGCGAGCGCCGTAAAACCCCAAACTAAACTAAAAAAGAGAGCGCTTAGGAAATCTAAAAGAAGGTGTTCTTTATAAGAACAAGTTGATGTGCACAATTCAACACCTGAGAAAATCTTTAAAAGGTTCTTGTTTTCTTTATCACTTTACAAGGAATTGAATATTCAGAATGATGTCCTTCAGTACACTTCAGTTGGTTATTAAAAATATTTGAAAAGCTGATGAAATTTTTTTCTTAAATCTACATTATTGTTGATACTGGTGGACTTTTGCCATATGGCCCAATGCCATGTAGTGCTCCAGTCTCTTGTAACTCTCCAATAGTTCCGTATAAGGAGTTGTTAACTCTTTATCTCCAGAGGGAGTAAACTCTCGAAGCCTTTTTTGGTACGAAATCTAAAACTGACAAATATGTCACCCAACTGGTCATTAAATGAAAGCAAATGAACCTATTTTGATAGTTCTTCATCTAATGAAAGAACTCTTGGGGAAAAAAGACCTGTTTTTGGCAATTGCCGAAATATCATCTGATGTCGAAGTCATTGTAAAGGAATTTGCTCGAGCTGCTGCCAGCAGCTCACCGGCACAGTGGTTCCATCCGTAAGCCACTGGGAGCGGATTGCTGGAGATAAAGGGTTAAGCTACTCTGCATGTATAAGGAAAATGTATCTTTCTCTCTCAGGTTCTTACTCTGTGGGCAGTCAAGACACTTGCACAGACTGCTCCCCGGGCTTTTACTGCACAAACCCCACCAGCAGCGTAGAAACACCCTGTAGCACAGGAGAGTATTCAGAGTCCAGGAGTAGTTCATGCACACCTTGTCCAGCTGGCTACGAATGTCCTAACAAAGATGGCTCCCAGAACGCAGTCTGCTTACCGGGATACTACTCGACTGGTCAGATTATCTTGTCTTTTATTTATTTAGGTTTCACATAGATTTTGTAGTTTCTAAAGAGACCTTAAAAAATTTTTTAAAAATACGAGTCGGTATTTTAACATAAAATAAAAGCAGCTTCAAAATGACAAATTGAAAGTACCTACCCATGTTATTTTTTACTATACTGGTTTGATGAATTTGGAGACACTGTTATCATGTATATTGTATTAACTCTGTTAGTGTTTTAGCACATCAATCCGCAGCTTGCATTGTGTATGCTTCCCGGGAAACTGAAAATGTTTCTGAGTCATGTTCTAGGGTCTTCTGGGGTAATAATAGTTGTAAAGTGCATAGATCATTTTGTTGAGCATGGAAATACTCTATATAAATGTAGTTATTGTAACAATTATTATTGTTATTGTCATTATTATCATTATTATTATTATTATCATTATTATTATTATTATTATTATTATTAGGCCTATTCTTATTCTTATTCTTATTCTTATTCTGAAATGCAAGCTAAACCTCTCACATATTTGTATAAATTGGCCTCTGTATTTCAAACTTTTTTTTTCCTGCAGGCTCTGCCACAAGCTGCACAATTTGTCCTGCTGGCAAAGCATGTCCAGAGACAACCTCGGCCACTCAGACCACATGTGCTGCAGGAACGTATTCAGTGGGTGGTCAGCAGGAGTGCACGATCTGTCCGGCAGGGTATGAGTGCCCGTCCACCACTGTGGCCACACAAACCCAGTGCAGCACGGGCTACTACAGCGAAGGTGGACGAGCGGCCTGTGTACAGTGTCCTGACGGATACTCCTGTCCCTCTATCTATGATGACTTGAAGCTGCAGTGTCCTACTGGCTACTATGCACTAGTGAGCTCACTTATTCTTTTAGCAAAGCTTTTTTAGAAAGAGAAGTTTTTGACAACATAGTTGGGCATAATTATTTTAGTTTAGTATAGTGATTTTATAATTCAACAGTCACCTGTTTAGGAGAACAGTTTTTTTTCTATATTAAGCTCTTTATGATACAATGTACTCAAATACAATGTGTTGTGTCCTGTTTGTTTTCAAATCAAATGTATTGGCAGCCTTATAATTTTCAGTCTTGATGAAGTTAGAGTAGAATTTGGTGGTCATGGTCCATTGCATACCTCTTCAGAAGGTTAGCAGTTGGTGGGAACCTTGGTATGTTCCTGTGCTACTTCAAATTGTCATATTCTTATTAGTTTCCTTACAAAATGTGGCTGTTATTGTGCCAACTCCTCTGAACTATTACCCAACACAACTCAATACCTCTTCAACAGATGTGCCTGTCAGGCATCTGACCCTGCGATGGACTTTCGATAGGTAATATGAAACAATGCTGGCCATTGCCAGATTTGTAAATAGAGAACATTACATAAAAATAATTTCTTATGCATTCCTTCCAATCCAATTCATTTATCTCTTCAGACAGGTGCCACAACTTGCACGGAGTGCCCTGCTGGTGAAGAATGTCCCAACACCAACGCTGCAGGCACGGCTTGTACTGGCGGCTACTACAGTCTGGGAGCTCAGGCTTCTTGCACAGCTTGTCCTGCTGGTTATGAGTGTCCTAATGTTGTGAGTGTTCTGTTTTGTTTTCAGTAAGCATATATGTTGAACATCTAGCTTTCACTGGCAAAATGGAAGGCAAAGGAGGCAGGGGCAGGCCCAGAGCAACCTACTAGGAGAACCTAATCAGATGGATAACGGGGAAAGATCAGGGTAGCTTACCTTTTCTAAGAGCATTCGAGCAAAGAAATGACCGGAGAACCATGATCGCCGATGTCTGCCGCAGATCTAGCACTTGATGATGATGATATGTGGATGTGGGGGTGACACCTTTCAAGAGTTGAGCAAAATGTAAAAGCTTATATTGGGTTAGATTAAAAAACATTTTGGATTTTTCTTGAAAGCAATCAGTCAGTGCAACACAATTAGGCCATATACGTGCCAAAAATTAGAGGTGTTACAAGAGAGTAACAAACGCATAAAAGAAGGAGGAGAGATAAGGACGATAGATGTTTGATAGGAAAGAAGGAGCAAACCCCACCAGAGCACCCACCACCTATCCACATTGTAAGTGTGAGATAATGATGTGTTGTTGAACCTGCTCTAATGGCCACCTGTATTAGTCCACCTGTTCAAACATCCACTTTCCATTTCCTCTCTTGTATATTCTTTACTCTATAATGGGCCTGTGTAAGATGGCCACTTTTCTCCTCAACAACGGGTGGCTGTCTTAGACAGTTTTGACTGTACTTTTTTTTATTTATTTGTCTATTTTTTCTTGTCACTTGTAATGTCATCTGTTTCTGTCCACAATTTTCATGAATTCTGTAAAAGTATTTAACTCAGCTTTTAGTTTAGTTTAGTTTAGTTTTAGTAAGGATAATTCAGCTTTGATTAGTAACTCTTTACTTCTAGGATGAAAACCGCAAGGCAGAGTAATCATTACAAATCTTGAAAAAGTTGCAGCAGTAATAAAATTTCTGAGCAAAACATTTTATAACCGTCAAACAAAAACATGACTAAACTTTAGACAGAAGAAAATCTTACTTTAAGGAGAGAATTTGATAATTCCAACCCCCCCACCAACCCGACTGACTAATCTATCTCATGAACTAAGATTATATTCCATTTTATTTCTGCCGTCTTTGATTACTTGATTCAAGAACTGGGGTCTTCAGGGACGCATTCTATCCATTCTATTCTGCCCTCTTTGCAGGCATCAGAGCCCGTGATCTGTGCAGTTGGCAAATACAGCACTGGGCTTGCCACTTCTTGCACTGACTGTGATGCAGGTTTTGTGTGCACAGAAGGCAGCACCCAAGCTGCCCCACCCTCCGACATCTGTCCCCTTGGCTCCTACTGCTTGTCTGGTGCTACATCTGCCACTCCCTGTCCTGCTGGCAAGTATGGACACGACCTTGGGCTGACCGCTGATTCTGACTGCAAAGAGTGCCCTCAAGGTTACTATTGTCTAGAGGGGACGGCTGGAATCCCGAGGTCTAATCTGCTTTGTCCGAGAGGCCATTACTGTCCGGCTTCGACTCCAGATTACAAAGACAACCCATGTCCTGGTGGTGAGTCTTTATTTTAATCTAACAGGTCATTTTATTGCTTTAAAGCCAGACCATTTTCTTTCCTTTTTTAATTAAAATGAAGATGTTTTAGGTCCCCATCAACGCAGTTTGGATCATTTAGGAGGCGGGCTTCCGACACTGCTTGTCAGGGCCAACCCGGGCTGAGAGGGATACATCCTAGCAGAAAGACCATGATACTCAATAAAACTTTAGAAACCTCTTGGTAACTGAACTCAGGTCTCCTGCATGTGACAGTGAAGTGCCTAACAGCTATGCTACAGACACATGTTCCTATGTTTTGTGTTTCATATATTTCACCCTTAGAATGACAAGGTTCTAACTCCATGATGTATACTTTTGAGAAAATGGGTTTCAAAGATTCATACTGTGATAGTTAGAATCTTTTTTTTCTCTGTATTTGTTAAGTGTCAGACTGAAGAAGTACAGGTCAGATTGTCCCGAGCCTTTGACACAGTGAGCAGGGCATCTTTGTCAGTAATGTATAGTGTGTAACTCAGTTTGAGCAAAACATGGAGTTAGAACCCTGTCATTCTAAGGGCATGACATGTAAGAATCAGTTTGTTCTTTCAAAAAGTTTCCCCCACACTACAGTTTGTGTGAAATGGCATTCAAATTGTGTTTCCTCTATGTGGATGTGCGGGTGACACCTTTCAAGAGCTGAGCAAAATGGAGAAGCTTACAGAGGTTTAGTTTAACAAACATTTTGTGTTTTTCTTGTAAGCAATCAATCATTTATGCAGTAGGCCTACTTTTGAAATTTGGAAATATGTTTGTCAAGTTCCTTTAAATAAATATACATTTTTTGCTTTTTATATTATTAATATTTCATTTTCTCTTCTTCTTTAATAAATATATTTTTATTGCCTTTGATTTTACTGTGTATCATAATTGTTCATTTCGTGCCATATGTAGTAAAAATCCCCTTCCATTTTCCCTATAGATGTATGATGCATACATCTTTTATAATCTTTTATAGGAACGTTTTACAACTACCTCGGAGCTGTCGATTCCTCCGAGTGCCTAGCATGTCCCAGGGGGCGTTACTGTCCTCAAGGTACCAGCGATCCGTACTACGACTCAAATGTGTGTCCACGGGGTAGCTACTGTCCTGCCTCCACTGGTTCACCTATCAACTGTAATGCTGGACTGTACACAGAGGAAACAGGTTCCACAGGGGTGGAGTTTTGCAAGGTGAATTTTTCACTAGGGTTACACCAATTTATACTGTAGAATGTGTATTGTGTCTGTTTGATTAGGTTGTTTATTTTAACCTTGTCAGTGGTTTCAGCTGTAGTAATAGTTTTTTGTTTTTGAAGGTCTCAGTATACCTTTCTCAGGTGCTTATTGATTTCTTGGGGGATGTTTTCTTATCTTCTCAAGCTTCCATTTTGGTGGCTGCACTTTGGCTCAGGCCTCAAACTAAAATATCAAAAGTGATGTGAGCATTTGCTCTCTTGATTATTTTTTTGGTGAGTATAGCTAACATGAATTATAAATGCATCTTTGCAGAGAGATGATTAATATAAATCTCGGTCGCAATTCGAATAGAAGATTCACTGAAATACAAAAAGGAGTCTATCATACTGTACTGAATGTATTCTTCAGGTACAGAGAATTTTCCTTTTGATAATGGTTAAATTTCATTTTCAGATCTGCCCTGCTGGCTACTATTGTCTGTCTGGCACAGATTCCCCAGAACCTTGTCCCCCTGGCACTTTCAATGAACACACCTCTGGGTCTGCAGCAGCAAGTTGTGAAGCGTGTACGGCTGGCTGGGCGTGCACTGAAAACGCACTGACTGCTCCCAATGTACGATGTGACCCAGGTCACTACTGCAGCGGTGGGAACTCTCTTCCGGACTCTGAGCCATGCCCTGCTGGGACGTACACAAACTTCAACAATCTGACGTCACCTGCCCAGTGTACTACCTGCCCAGAAAAGGTGAACTTTTCAGCTCTAGGTGTTTGTGAGGCATCATAGGGAAATTCGGTGCCTGTAAAAATAATGATATCGAAGATATCGGCATTTTCCAGCTGATTTAGCAATTCTTTATCCAATTTTTTTATTTTTGGCTCTACACCTTTTGTGTCCTTTTAAAAACAAATTTCTTTGTGGATTTTACTGAAAAAAGTTGATTCAAGAAACAAAAATGTAAATTTTCAAGTTTCCCAGGACTATCAAGATATGGGAGTAAAAAAAAACTTTGGTAGCCATTTTCTGACTACTTTTACTTCTGAAACCAGGCGACCCCCACCTTCTTCAATTGCAAATATCTCAACATCTATTCAAGACAGTTAGGTATATTTTTCATTGAAGCGAGTTATTTCAATGAGTCATAATGAGAGTGTGAGTGTGTGCCTTTGTTTGTGTGTGTTTGTGTGTGTGTGTGTGTTGTGTGTGTGTGTTTGTGTGTGTGTGTTTTTGTGTGTGTGTGTTTGGTTACTGCCAAAAGCAAATCCAATATTTTTTACTCACTTTGTAAAGCAGAGCCGAAGGGAGTGGAGCATTTTGTTGTGACAACCGTGGTGTCTAGTTAGGAATATCACCTATTGTTTCGGATATAGAACAACAGGAAACAGAGAAAATAAGGCTGATTTTAAATGCTTTCTGATGTCATTGCAAAACAAATGAGCTTTCTTTTAAGCTATTATGTCACTACTCTTAAGGTTGTTTTTTTGTGTTGTCTCAACCAAACAGATTGCCTGTTTAAGTCCAACTGGAGGTGTGAATCACCCTCCCAAAGCATGCGCAACTGGTCACTACTGCCCGCTGGGCACAGAGTACGATAACCAGTACCCATGTCCTGCTGGGAGCTTCACCAACCTGACCAATCTGTACCGCTCTGAAGACTGCTACACTTGCACAAAGGGCTACTACTGTGTGGCAGGGTCCTCCGCTCCAACCGCTCTCTGCTTTGCAGGCCACTGGTGTCCCCCAGGTATGAGATAAGATTGCTACAAACTGCTCCGCCTTTGGCATTTTTGACAGCTTAGTCTAAGACTATTTTATGTTATAGTAGAGGGTTTTACGGCGCTCGCAACTGCATAAGGTCATATGAGCGCCAAGGGGTGGGTGTCAACAGAGAAGTCTTTACAGGGAATCAGACTTACTCTGCTCACCTCTCTAGCTTCAACAGCACAAGGTCTGCTTCAACTATCAAGGCACCCCGGAAATAGCAGGTCACAAGAGTGTGACAAACATACAAAAGAAGTAGAGGAAAATGACAATAGTAAGGATTAGGAAAGAAAAAGCAGCAGCTCCCTGTTTTAGATCAGGCACAGTTATGAGCGTGACATGAATCAGCCCATTTACAATTCCACTGTGCTTGAACGAGAAATGGCCCCCTTTCGGGAATGGCCTAAAGACACTACAGTCAGTGACACTGCCCCGGGGGGATGTAAAACTCTGCTGTTTGCCATTTTGAAAAGTGACATAAAATGGAGTCTTACACTGAGTAGTCGATTTGAATTGATTTTCCTTGTGGCTTAGGTGGTTATGAGTTTGGGTGGCGGATAGAAAGTCTGTTCTATCATTGAGTAGGGGAGGAGGAAAGGGACAATGTTGCAGGTACTGTGTCTAACAAATTGGTTTGCACAACTTCCGTTTGATGTATGAGACAATGGGATTCAGCAATTTTTAGTCCTGTCATATGCGTTTCAAGGAGTCCCAGAAGTTGAGGATTTTTTTTCATAGCCACTTGGCACTTCTGTATACTTTTCATTTATAAGCTTTTGAGAGTAAGTCTGGATCCATTTACAAATAAAAAATGGATAAATAAATATGACTGGGATTAGGTTATCTCTCAGTATTCTTAAAATTTTTGTTTCTTGTCATTGTGCGTTGTAACAAGCATAATTCCTATTATTTTCAGATAAAGTGCAAGTCTAGATAATGTACTTTTTCATGATTTAGGAAAGAAGAAAACTTTGTTCATCTTTGGTTTATTTATTTTGATTAGGTACAAAAACTGGTAATGAAAACCCTTGCCATGCTGGCTCCTTCAGCGGGAATACTGGCAACATTCGATGGGAACAGTGTGAAGACTGTACCAAGGGACACTACTGTCCACAGGCATCCACTGCTCCAACTCCTTGCCTAGCGTAAGGATTTGTTGTTGTTGTTGTTGTTGTGATTAATAAATGATGTGTGATAATATTGAGAAATGTGTAAGAATTTGTTCTCACTGCTGCAGTTTTTCGTAGTTCATGCTGTGTCAGTCTGCACTTGCTTTCAGTGCTACTTTTGTTACAGAGTGGACTATTTACAGTGTGTACTAGATATTGAAACAATCCTTGTGTATCTTTTATAAAGTAACACTTTTTGTCGAAGAAATAATAAATAATTTTAGCACTCCTTTCTGAAAATGAAGTTTTGAAATTGTTAATGTGGGTTTATGTCGTTTGTTTTTTGTTCCCATTTCTTCTAGTCTTTCTTCTATCTTGTCTTATTCGTTTTATCTTACAGGGGTACTTTCAATAGTGAAATCAAGGGTGAAGATGTCAATATTTGTTTGAACTGCACAGCAGGCTACTACTGCCCAGGAACAGGCAACGTGGACCCCATCATTTGTGACAAAGGAAACTACTCTGATACAGGTGCATTCATGGAGCTTTGAAGTTTTAAAAATGTACCTTGGATTGAAAGAGCGCCCCCCCCCCTCCCCCCCCCCCCCCAATGTTTAAATAATGGTATTGTATTCAAAGAAATACTTTGTCCTTACCATACCCTCTGTACCAGTTGTCAGATCATCACATTTCATTTTAACAAATACACATAAAAAAATAATAGGCCTACCCTTGTACATACTTTGAAAGGGAGGAGGAGGTGCGCAAGGATAGTATTGTCAAAAAAGCAGTAAGCTACTGTGATCTGCAATCGCAACAAGCAAAAACTGATTATATACATGGATTTGATCTACTTTATGTTTCCTGTTTCACTATATTTTGTGCAATGGTGTTCTTTGCTTTGGTTCTATTCAACAAAATTCACATCTCTGTTTTAGGTGCCGCTTCCTGCACAACATGTGAGGCCGGTCATTATTGCGACCAAAATACCACGTCTTTGACCTTCATGAACACTTACCGCATCTGCCCAGCGGGTGTTGAGTGCCCTCCTGGAATGACAAGACAACCCGATCTCATCTCGGATGAGTGTCGCATTGGTTATTACTGTCCAGCCGGAAACATTTCACCTTACCCTGTAAAATGTCCAATTGGAACTTACAACCCAGATACAGGTGGGTTTGAAGAAACTAAAATTTGAAAGATTGTAATTGTGAAAATTCATGGAAATAAATGTGCAGAGATTTTATTTTTTTGCAGTCATTTTCTATCTCTTTTTTTGTGCCACTAAGAAGTGCTCTTTAGTTTTACTTAGAATTGCCTTTTCTTTGATTTGATTAGCATTATGAAAATATGTAATTATTTTAGATGTAGCAAAAGAATTAACTCCTTCAGTGGCAATCCACTCCAAGCGGTTTGTGATTGAAATGGCTGTGCTATTGTTAGTGGCTCGGTCAAATTCCTGTTCGATGATGACATTAATTAATTATCAGCATTTGTCAATAATGGTTCTTTCTTACTTTCATTGAATGAAGAACTTTTAAACTAGGTTCATTTGTTTGTGTCTAATGACCAGTTTAGTGACGTATATGTCACTTTCAGGATTTGTACCAAAAAAGGGCTGTTCTAACATAGTGAGAAAACCGCCTCCGGAAATGATGAGCTAAACTTACATGTTGTGCTCTCTCCCCTCTCGTCTGACTCAGGCCGGAAGACTGTGGATGACTGTGTCCAGTGTACTCCAGGCATGTACTGTGACTCAGAAGGTCTCTCAGCCCCGGCTGGCGACTGCCCTGGTGGTCACTACTGTCCACTTGGCACTGGTGCCTCCACTTCCTTCCCTTGTCCCATCGGCTTCTACAGAAACAGCTCTGCCAGGGAGTCCTTCCAAGTAAGTTACTGATATGAGGTCTGGCAAACAGAAATATATTCATTTTATTATATGGGGGATTTGTCTTCAAATTTGTGTCTGGAAACAACTTAATGTCAGAATTGGTGTAGGCCTACTGAAAGTGAGTGCTTTACCGATGTATGGTACCGAAAGAGTTAAAGCTTCACTTTTAAGGCTCATATTGTTGTGGAAAATGAGAGGTTCGGATTACTGAAAACATTATGGTTTTATAATATTTTTTAACTTTCATTTTAAAGAATGTGGCATTGAAATCACTTGCTTGCAGCTTTTGATAAACTGACACCTGTAAAAACTGACCTTGTCCATAGGACTGCACTGAGTGTATCTCTGGCTACTACTGTGACGTCGAGGGTCTGGCTGTGCCCATAGATTGTCCCCCTGGGTACTTCTGTGTGAGCGGCAGCATCACCCCTCAGCCCTGCCCACTGGGCACCTACAGCAACTCCACTGGCCTCCGACGTTCGACAGACTGCACACCCTGCCCCGGGGGTCAATACTGCGATGGGATTGGTCGAACAGAGCCTGCAGGCCTGTGTGATCCAGGCTTCTACTGCAGAGAAAAGGCTTACACCTCCGCACCTCCAGATGGCCCCACTGGTGGCTTGTGTCCTGCTGGAGGGTGAGTGGACTGACTTATAATTCTGCATTGTTCAGCACTTACAGCCTTCTAGAGATTTGGTGCTACATGAATTCTCATTATTATTTTTGTTATTATTATTATTATTATTGTTATTATTATTATTATTATTATTATTATTATTATTATTATTATTATTATTATTATTAATTATTATTATTATTATTATTACTATTACCATCACCATTATCATCATTATTATTATTGTTATTATTATTGTTATAGCTATGCTTATGCTATGTGACCTGTCATGATAAGGATTAAACCGCGGAGAATGGTACTTTTGATTCATCTCGGAAAGTATTAGTTGATAAAGTACATTCCAGCGTGAATGTTTTCAGAGGAGAAATACATACTTTGAGCTATAGAAAAGCCAAATCAGTAAGCTTAAGGAAAAATTTTATTACTTAACGATACAATAGATCTTTGAACCCCCCCTATGCCCGAGACTTTGGGACTTGTGCTCCTGTGCTCACTTGGTTCAACCACTAGATGTTCACCAGCGCACTCTGAAGCACTTGTTCTGTGCACAAAAGGATAAAGGTTGTCACACTTTCTGTACATTTTCTTTTTACTTGCCTTGAGACAGAAGTTCACAGAACGATCAAACAAAGTGCACATGTGGATGTGTTATGTTTGGTTAGTTATTTCATTTTGATTATAATGCGAACCACTTTTTTTATAACAATATTTTCTGAATCAAACAACTGCATCATAAAAACAATTTTTCTTACGTCTCCAGCTACTGTCCAGAAGGGTCAGCAACTGCCACCCCTTGTCCAGTGGGCAAGTACAGTAAATCAGATGGTGCCAAAGACGAGACTGATTGCATCCCCTGTGACCCAGGCTTCTTCTGTGCTGGCAGCAGTAGCACCCAGGCCTCAGAGCAGTGCTCCCCAGGTAAAGCTCAACCATCTCCACCCCTTCCTGCAATTGAAAAAATGCATTACTGAACAATGAAAAGAACCCAAAAGCCCCCATGTGTTCATCATCTTTAGAGCTGATGAGGGAGAACGTTTTCTTCTTGCCAAAATAGTTTTTTGACCAGTAGTTGTTTGTTTACCTTATAGTGTTGAACCTGAGCTGCGTTTTTCTAGGCATTTTATAAGTATCTGAAGTGTTGTGTATATCTCTTGCGAAAAAACTAATCGGTTTGTAGATTCCTCAATGACTTTAGTATTCTTAGAAATTAGACTCAGATATGACAACTGTTCTTCTTCTCCATTGCATCATACTAGATGTCTGGCATCTATTGTATAAACTGTTCAGCACTGTTCCTCTGTTGGTCCGTATAGCTTGTCCTCTAATTTGACATCATATTGAGATATTTTCTTAAACTAAAGCTAAACAAGATTTTCTTAATTAATTTCAAATGAAATTCTGTTCCTGCTATTACCCTTGTTGGTAATGAGAATTTTTCTCCTTTCTGAGTGCATGAAAGGAATAGTAAAATTAAAATTTTATTGAAATTTGCTAGGCTACTATTGCACTGGTGGAGCGGGTGTCCCCACACAGTATGACACACCGAGGGGTCACTACACAGAGGCGGGAGCGTACAAGCCTGAACCTTGCCCGGCCGGACAGTACCAGCCCACGGAGAGGGCCTCCTCCTGCCTCTCCTGTCCGCAGAGTTTCTACTGTAATGGGACAGGCATCTACGAAAAGATCCTGTGTCCAGCTGGTCACTACTGTCCAGAGAGCAGTGAATTTCCTACTCCGTGTCCTCCCGGAACGTTCTTGAAGGATGTTGGAATGTAAGCATTTGATGTACAAAAGACTATCAATAAAAGACTTCTGTTTTGTACTTATTTTTAGAGATTAATTTTTAATTGGAAAGATGAATTATTTGAAACCAAGTTAACCTTTGCTGTAAAATTAGTTTACTATCAGGATGAAGTTGACTTTTTTGCCAGTTGGGAAAATAAAGATAAATCCTTGTCAGTGGGACTTTTATACTGGGACTCTTCTACTGTTTGACAGAGAACACTATAAAAACAGAGTTGTGCATTTAATTTTTTTTTTGGTAGTAGATCGAATTGTTGTTGTTTTAACAAGAGTTCTGCAAAGTTTTTACTAGTTTTGTAAATTCTTTTTCAGCAATCTTTTAAAAGCTAGATTAAGAAATTGAATTTGGTCTTTCTGATCTGTTCATACACAGGTATGAACTGAGCCATTGCCAGGCATGTACTGAGGGCTATGCCTGTGAGAGCTACGGTATGCCAGACGGAGATACTACACCCTGCAGTGCCGGCTACTACTGCCTGGAAGGCTCAAACACAACCATACCTGTTGGAATGTCCTTTGGAGATGTCTGCCCACCTGGACACTATTGCCCTGAGGGCACGGCTTCTTACAATGACACCAGATGTCCAAATGGCACCTACAGTAATTTCACTGGTGAGAACACTGAATCAACTAGTCATTGCCACTAATTTTGTTGTGTTTTGTTGCATGCACTTAAGTCTACAGGGTTCTGTTGCAGACTTAAAGATTCATTGTCTTAAAAAAGAACTGTTACTGTTGTTGAGAGCTGATTGCAGACTTTTTGTTTGTTGTTACTAATTTCCAGGTAGTTATATGGAATGTTGTAGCTGTGTGTAATATTTTAAGATGCAGGTGCTGTGTAGTTTTCATAACAAGTTGAGTTCTTCCTCTTCCTTGCAGGTTTGACGGATGAATCCCAATGCATTGCCTGTGACCCTGGTCTTGTTTGCGCTGGTTATGGTCTCACCGAACCAAATGGAATCTGCGCTGCAGGCTACTTTTGTCGAGGTTCAGCCTACACCACCAAACCCAAGGATGGTGGTGCCACTGGTGATTTGTGTCCCAAAGGTAAAACAAGTGAATGGTAGTTCACTTTGTTCTGTCAGCAGAGACACTGTTTGGGCTGTAATGGTCTACATTTTATTTTCTGTCATACCAACTCATCTGGCTATGGAGGCTAATTAGTGTCAGCAAATGCCTTTTGCAGCAAATTCTAGGAAATAATGTACTCCCATGCTCCATCATTATGTGTCTCTCAGGTACAAGAGAGTAGTGTTTAAGCTCTTATTCTTTTTCCGTCGCAGTTCAATGTGTTGAATTTTTATATTTGCCTGCCAGTATATCAAGGACTGAATATTTTTCTGTCGGTTTAGTGGTCTCTTTAGTAATCATTTTTGGATGGGTCAAGCTGTTCACTTTAGAAATAAAAAATTACCATTCCAGTCTTTTGAGATTTGTAGTACCAATGTCTTACTTAGGTCTGAACAACTATAGTATTGTCTCTTGGGTGTGGAGTAGTCGTGACATGATATGAGATGGTGCAGTCTACCTTTGCCAAGAATGGCCATCAATACCGGTTGAAGAGCTGTATTTATATGCCTACATGAACAAGTCTATAAGAAAGACCTATAAATAACCTCAGTTGGGGAAACATAACAGTTGTCTTTTGCTTTTGATCAAGGTTTGTTCCTTTAAGTGTTCTCCTCAATCGAATCGAACTGCAACATCATGTTGAGTGGTTTGTGGCTACTCTGGTGTGGCTTGCTCCTTTATTCATATCAAACATCTATTGATCTTATCACCCAGCCCCACATCCCCCTTTTCTTTGTTTAATACCTCTAATCTTTGCCACTTATATGATTTATTTGTGTTGCAAGTGCTGTAAAACTTTTACTAAAGATGCAACATCATGCTTCCTGGTCAATGTGCAGCTTCTACTATGACACAGTTGATGATGACCTTATCCACTTACATCTTCGCTGGCAATTTCCAACTCTTTGTATATCTAACTCTTTGTGTATAAAACAAATAAACTTCTTAGTGTAAATGCATGAGGGAGTCTTACACTGAGCTGTTGAAATATGCTTTTTCTACTCTCTAACTTTATGCAGTAAGGCAAAAAGCTCATACAACACTGAATCAGTGAGGACAGTCGCAGACATAGGCTGCTACTTTTTTATCTTTCAAAATTTTGCTCTATGTATAGAAAACAGTCATGTCATTGTATGCATCTAAAATTATGCAGTTTGTAGCACTATCTGATTAAAAGTGTTGTTACTGCTTCTTTTGTTTTCAGGTCATTATTGCCCACTGGGCACGGGAGAGGCAAAGACATGTGAACCAGGTTCTTTCACTAATGTGACTGGCTTAGACTACTGTTTCGACTGTCCGGCGGGCTATTACTGTGTGGATGGGGAGATACCCCTCAGGTGTCCTCGGGGCCGCTATTGCCCTGGTAACAATACTGCTGCCCAGCCATACTGTCCAAGGGGAACTTACAATCCTGACTTTGGTAATTGCTTTTGTATAATAAACCTTGTTTTTGAAAATTATTTTTTCTTGTGTCCAGAAAATTGAAGTTTTAAAAATGTTATGCTTTTTCAGAAAATGGTATGTTGAGTGCATAATCAACTTCCATACTCATGAACTGATTCTTAAGTTGTACTCTTGTTTTTCTAAATATGATATTTTCTAAGAAAACAGGCTTGAAGTCCAAACTTCAGTTCTGGATGTAAAGACCTCCAGGATGCTTGGATAAAGAAGAAATAAATCATGAAGTAGATATTTCATAGGGTTTTGGCCGTTGTTTGTTTAGTCTTTTCATTTTATGTTCATTTTTTTCATTTGAGGAGCTGTAACCAAAACTTGTTAAATCAGAAAACTCTACTTCAATGACAGCAGGATCATAAAAGTGTTGAAACTTTGAATAATAATAAAGTTTATTAAGTCTCACATTTATGCTAATGAATTGACAGTTTACAGCATACTATATTTCAGAATGTAGGATTTCATATCTTGGATGTTTTTGTTTCACTAACTCTGCTATTCTTCCTTTTGGTACGCCATAACATTAAAATCTTCAGTAACACAGTCAGCACAATAAGTAAATGTTAATGTTGTGCTTTCATCAACACCCATCTGTGTCTTCCCTATAGGCATGGTGTACGAGTCAGACTGCAGACCTTGTCTCGGTGGCTACTACTGTGACATGCTTGGGGCCACGGAATTCGATCCCAGCCTCAACAATACAGGTGTCGGGCTCTGCTCCCCCGGCTACTACTGCAAGTCAGGTCAGTGAATTTGAAAAGAATTGAATGGTCATATTTAGTACGAAATGTTACCTCAGATTAGAGATAAGTAAATAAATAGAATATGCATCAGAAAGGGAAATGACCAAAATTCAGCAAATAGGAAATAAGAGATCCAGTCTGAGAAATGTGTTCTGAGATCTTAAAAAAATGAAGAATTATCAAGAAGTAAGTGAAGTGCTTCATTTGATCAGAGTCCAATTTGGTGAGTGGCAGTTTTGCTGTTGTGTTGCAGTTGACTGTGAGTTGTCGCTTTGGTGATCTCATCTTAGCAGGAACAGATGATGACTATAATTATAGGCCTTACTAAAGAGATGCAGATTATACCTGAAAATTCCAAACCACATGCTAACTGTTTGGTACCTCTATGAGAGAAAAGGAAGGCCTTTTTTATGGCTTGATGAAACATTTGTTGAAAGAAATAACCACGACTCATGCTAGTTCTGACAAAAATTAAAAAATGGATTAATTTTGTCGACTCAAAATGTTTCTGATGATGCTTTTATGAATTTGAGTAGGGAATTTTATTTTGCGTTCATAATTTATTATGTTTAGGTTTTTTTTTATATGGATTGCTCAATGGTAGACACAATTTTGTATCAGGTTGAAAGAGTATTTGATGTTACATATTTCATGGATTATTACTTGATTTGTGTATTTTCAATTTTTGTACCCAGGTGTCAACATCAGCACCCCCACCACAGACACTACCAGCGGTATTGGGGGTCCTTGTCCTACTGGTTATTACTGTCCTGAGCAGACTGAGGATCCCTTCATGTGCCCCAACGGAACGTACCGTGACGTAGAGATGGGAGCTGACAAGGATACTGATTGTTTCGCTTGTATTCTTGGTTACTATTGTGGCTCTGAAGGCCTTTCAAACGCCACAGGGAAGTGTGACCCTGGCTTTTACTGTCTCCGTGGAAATAGTGAGCCCAACCCAACAGGTATGTTCAGCACATAGGACTGACAGCTGGTTATGCTTTGCCTTCTTGAAGTTTCAACAATATATCCCTGATACGACGTGGTGGAATCAGGCGCTCGTCATTTTTGGGCATATGGAGCTATTTATATAATCTTTCAGCCTCTTCATTTTCCTTGCCTTTCATGATAAAAGACCTGTCTATCTGGAATAGAATTTGAGATATTTACAGTTAAAGGAAGTTGAGGTCTCTTGGTGTCTGAGGCAAAATTAGAAAGAAAATGGCTGCCAAAGTTTAGTGCAATCTGAGCTGTAATGTCCTTGAAAACTGCAAATTTACGTTTTTGTCTCTTTGGTCAATGTTTTTCAGTAGAGCCATGACAGAGATGAATATAAAAGGTATTATGCCCACATTTCAAGAAATTGAAAAAATAGCCCAACAGGTGGAAAAATGATGATTTCATTGATTTCAATATTTTGGCAAGTGTCTAATTTCACCATGATGTCACACATTTCAAGGCCAGCTTCATTTGTCAAATGCCTATGAAAATTAAAGTCTTCAGGAGCTTTACTTTTAAGATTACAAGACATGTTGACTGATACACAGATTAGTGGGTTGTTGTTGGATTTTTTTTACATGCTTAGTCAGTATAATGATCTTTATTTTGGAGATTGTGTGCAGATGTCGTATCTTTTTGTTTAAAAATAACTCTGTCTTTTCATAACATGTGGAAATATGATAACGATTTAGATTTTTATTTGACCTCTTTCCACAGGTGCTGATCCAGCGATTGGTGGTCCGTGTCCTGCTGGGCACTATTGTCCTGAGGGTACCTCCTACCCCTTGGAGTGTCCATCTGGAACTTACAACAATGTCACTGGCCGATCAGAGTGCTTTGACTGTCCAGCTGCTCACTTCTGTCCTGAAAACGTTACAGATTATGCTCCTTACCCATGCCCAGAAGGGTATGTTGACGTTTACTTCAATGAATCCAGTGATGTAAAAAAAAAAAAATTTTTTAGAGTTTGAGAAATTTTCATATTATAATTTAGAACATATCAACTTCGCTTTTTCTCAAACACTTTCAACTTGTTAGTGGGTACAATGGTAACAGTTTACTTGTGAATCATTAGATTGACTGAAAATGGCAGTGGGCTAAATTGTATATAGCATTTTTCAGCTTGGAGTTACAAAACTAGAAACAACACTGCTTTTTCACGTCAAATTTTTTAAGTTCCTGTGGTGCTAGTAGCATTTGTTCCTCATCTAGACTTAAGCTCAATAATCAACAATATGTCACATTACATTGTTTCAAATATCAGATGTTTTGTCTATCAAGTATGCTCATTATCTACACTTTATCTTGCTCTTTCCAATGTATTATTTTATCAAAGTATAGGCAAGTTTGAGCTCTTTAACCCTATCTGTACGCCCTAGGGTCATTTTGTACCCCTTGGGTTGTATTCTTCACATTTTAGAATACTTCTTGTACGAAGATCTCTTTGACACTTTCAGTATTACTCAAAAAATCATTTTGACAGACTGCTATGCAAAGCGTACGGATCGGATTAACGAGTAAGTTTCCTCTTTGGAAAGTGGTGGCACAGAGTTTCCCCACGTCGTATAGATACAATAGTAAAACACGACGTACGGATAGGGTTAAAGGCTAAGTGGACTTCTCCCATGTAAGCACACAAACCTACTTCAAAATGTAATGCAACACCTCAAACTCATAATGGGGCCTTTGCATGAAGATCGTAGTAGCCAAGAAAACTTTTTTTACAGTTCGTAGCAGAAGGGTTTTTATGAATTCTGTAAGCATTATTGTTTTCCAGTACCACTTCTCCTATAGTGAAAAAGGAAAAAAAGAGCTGTCTTAGGGATTTGAGCCCACAGAGAAAAGGAGAACTATTTCAGTCATCGTGGCGTTTAGAATTGCCAGATGAACTGAGTTTATAAATATGGCTAATAAACTGATCTATGAGCAGAATTTGAATTGATAATTGAGACGAGGTATAAGGACAGTATCCCCACAGGGTTGCTAGCATGGACTTTTTTTTCCCCCTGTCTCTATTTTGCTGTGTGGCTATTGATCTGCTTTTTTTTAAAGAGATGAAACAATACTTTTGCTAAGCGAGAAAAGTCTCATCTGGACATGACACATGATATCTATATTCACTGACGATCTTGCAGCTTTTAATGGGGCATCTATTTGTGTCACAATGCACTGGAATCTGGCGCTTGTCAATTTTTGGGCATGTGGAGTTTTTGGTATTATCTCAAAGCATGTTCATTTGTCTTGCTTTCGATGAAAATATATCCATCTGTCTTGAATAAAAGTGAAGATATTGCCATTGAATGAGGTGGTGGTTGCCTGGTTTGAGAGATAAAATTAGCCAAAAATTGGATGCGAAAGTTTGGGGAATGCCACAGCTTGAAAGTCCTTGGAGACTGGAAATTTACATTTTATGTGCCTTTAACCAACTTTCAACCCTTCTGTATGGCTGTAATTGTTGGACAATCGCTAAAGACAGTGAAAATAAAATGGAAGCAACAGAAATGTGGTTTCTTGGGAGACTGCTGAGAATATCATGGAAGGAAAAGAAATCAAATTAGACTTAGGGATGAAGCCTACGTGGGACGCTCACTGTTAAAAACAATCAGGAAACGACAAATGATAGGTCTCGAACATCTAGCTCTCACTGGCAAAACTGAAGGCAAATGAGGCAGGGGTAGGCCCAGAGCAACCTATTTAGAGAACTTAAACAAATGGGTAACGCCAAAAGATCAGGGTAACGTAGCTTTTTTTAAGAGCATCCAAGCAAAGGAATGAATGGAGAACAATGATCGCTGATGTCTGCAATAGATCTAGCTTTTGATGATGATGAATCAACTTTCTTCAGTAAAATCCGCACAGAGATGTTTTTATAAGCAGACATAATGGGTGTTCAGCCCCCAAAAAAAAATTTGATAAAAATTGCCAAACTGGGGGAAAAATGTCTATTTCTTCGATTTCATGATCTTGACAAGCACCTGGTTCCACCACAATGCCTCACATATACCTCTCTCTAATGGCACTTAAAAAAAATTCCAGCCACTACTGCCCTGTGGGTACCCAAGTGTCTACTCAGTTCCCCTGTCCTAAGGGCACCTTCAGAAACTTGAGTATGGGCATCAGCGAGTCGGATTGCTTCCCCTGCACGCCGGGCATGTACTGTGGTGGAGAGGGTCTCAGCGTGCCGACAGATTTCTGTGACCAAGGTATGAGGGGTGTTTGATGATGATATTCTATCTATCTTCATTCTGTATTGATTTTATTTTAAGATATTCAATTAACAAGGAGTTATGGCGCTAATACGACCTTATGCAGTTGTGAGCGCAGTAAAACCTCTACTAAAACTGAACTAAAAAACAAGGAGTTTAGGATGATCAGTTGTGCGGCATGCTCAAAAGGTGTTTCCAATTGTATGTATTCATGGAACACACTACTACTTTGTATCTAATTAATTTGTTGTTTTCTATAGATTATATGCAACTAATTATTTCTATCTTACATTTCTTTTTTTATCTTTTGGTGGATTGTACACTGAAGTTATATATTGAACAAATTTATTTGGGATGCAGATATGGTCTCAAGCTAACAAACAAATTTTTTAATAAATTTTGCACATGTTCACATTCTATGAGCTAGAATCTTTTCTGAAAAATTATTCATAACCAAAATTTCCAGATATTTGGCTAACAGTTTTAAGTCTCTAATTTTCAAACTCAACTTGACAAGCATACTTTTTTAATACTTATTTTATTCTCTGTAAAAGCATAAATACTCTTCACCAACGCATTCACGTGTGCTTACCACTAAATACCGCTTTTGTGTCCCAGGCTACTTCTGTGTGCTGGGAGCCTGGTCCTCCTCTCCGTCGGAGTACGACAATTTCACAGTCGGTGATTGCCTCTGCCCCAGCAATGTGACTGGTGGTCAGTGTCAGCCAGGCTACTACTGTCCTCAGGGTTCCTCGGAGCCAATTGCTTGCACAGAAGGCCACTACTGTGAAACCCCAGGTAAGTTGGCCCCTTAAAGTGTTTTTCTAAGTCTTTTCCAATAAAATTTGTAGTAATATCAGTGACTGATTTGATTTTTCTTCTTTTACAGGCAGATATTTTTAAAGCCGTTAATGGACATGCACACTGCATTCTGTTGTATCAGACAAATGTTTATCAAAATAAATTTTGAATTTGCAAACAATTTATATTTGCTATCTTTGATCTCCTTTACTCTTTTATCAACTACAAAACTGACAGTATTTCAATTTTTTAAAACCTCCCAACACTTAGCAACCCCCCACCCCCACCCCTCCCCCACTGCCATGTTCAGTTCTTATGCTAGACTAGACTAGTTGTGGAATTTTAACATTGACCATAATTTACACTTTAGATTTATTCATCAGTTCCCCCATCCTCAACTTGCCTGACCTAACCCTTCCCTTCCCCCCTCTCCCCCCATGAAAGAAGAAGACTCACTTGCTTCTCTCTTGTAAATTAAAATGAAATCAAAAAGTATAATTCAATGTTATTATCTGTCTTCAGGCCTTCATGCTGTGACTGGTTCCTGCCGTGCGGGCTACTACTGCGACAGAGGTGCCAGTATAGAGGACCCTACAGATGGTGTTACTGGTGATGTCTGTCCCCCTGGGCGTTATTGTGGTATGTGCCAGGTGCAATGCTGTATGATGTTTCCTTTGTTAAAGAAGTATAACCCAAGTATGGTGGCATGGGTGTTTGTAAAATAGGTCTGAGACATGATGTGAATAAGTTGGTCTGAATTTAATTTCCCTATGAATACTTTGATGTCATTTAAAAGGCGAGACCCCCAAATTTAATGTTCCTCTCTGACCTTTACTATGAATTTATTGATTCCGAGATATGGGCCTTAAGTTTATTTTCTTGTACTTTATTACAATAACAAAAGTTCAACCTACTTTGTTTTAAATTTTGGTTTGCTTATTTGCTCTTTCTAAATTTCTTCAGCAAAACTTACAGGTTATTTGTCAGTCTGCTTTTTGATAGCATCAAAATTGTGTGTTTTTCTGCGGATGCTGTACATATTCATCATCTTTTGCAAATTTATGATCAGCTTCAGATTCTTCCAGAAGTCTGAACAGTGATTGGGCAAAAATCATGATTCTCATGTCACTTTGCTTTTCATTCCAGGCATCGGCACAGGTGTGGACCAGCCCCGCTGTCCCTCTGGAACCTTCTCCAACAAAACAGGGAATCAGGATGTTTCTGACTGCACAAGCTGCACGGAGGGCTACTATTGTAACTCTCCAGGTCTAACTGAGCCAACAGGAAAATGTACAGAAGGTATATTGGAATAATCTTGGCCTTGTCATTGTTACTTTGACTCAATGCCATGCTGTAGCTGGTTCTTTTTCTAGGAGTACTTTTTAAAAGTAGGAATGAAGTTATAACCTATGCTGAAAACAACCTTTTGATTAAGAAATGCTGAAGAAATTATTCACTTCCCTGAGCTTCTGTTTGCTTCTCCATTTCAGTAAGATCTTAGGATTATCATGCTGTGGAGTTGCCTTCTAAGATGAATTTTGTTAAAAGTGTTTACTGTTGGAAGCCTATGCAAATGACAGAAATTTTACTGTACAAATTCTTAAAGATAGGCCATCAAGATGTGCATAAATTATGTGTTTTTTTTACTGGAAAAAAATGCCTTATTAAAATATTGAAGTACTGCTTTATTCAGGATACTGAATAATTTCAAAATATAATTTCATATTGAATATTGATGTGGAGATTGATATTTGACTTTAATGATTCCAGTTTTACCGAAATTGCCAACTTGTTTGTGTTATGACGCGGTGGAATCAGGCGCTTGTCAATTTTTTGGCATATGGAGTTGTTGATATCATCAACTTGTTCAGTTGTCTTTCTTTTGATTTTATAAAATTACCTAAGTGAAGATATTCGCGATTGAAGGAGGTGGGGTTAGCCTGGCTGCCAAAGTTTGGTTACTGCCAAAGCTGTAGTGTCCTTGGAAACTGTTGATTTTGATTTTTTGTGCCTTTTGATCTACGTTTTTCAGGAAAATTCACACTGGGATATGTTTTTAATTGGAAGCAAAAGCTGTTGAACCCAAAGAAGAAAATTGGAAAAAAATTGATTTCCTCGATTTAATTTCTTTTGGCAAGTGCCTGATTTCACCATGACGTCTCACATTTTCAAAGCAAGTTAAAGTCTCTAGAGCCGATTAGAGTTAAATATTTTGTGAAACATAAAAAGCAGTAAACAGTCGTTTGATGAATTAGTTGCTTAATGTCCTTTTATGTATTTGTCCTACCAGGTTATTACTGCCCCACTGGACAGAGTATTGCCACTCCATTCACCTGCAGTGCAGGTTACTATTGTCCAGAAGGCAGTCATGAAGAGATCCATTGTCCATCTGGTACCTACCAGGATCAGACTGGTCAAGGTGTATGCAAAGAGTGTCCATCAGGTGACCACATCCTTAAGCCTATCTGTACATCTTGTTTTACTATCGTATCCATACGACATGGGGAACTCTGTGCCTCCACTTTCCAAAGAGGAAATTTATTCGTTAATCCGATCCGTGCGCTTTGCATAGCAGTCTCTCAAAACGATTTTTTGAGAAATACAGAAAGTTTCAAAGAGATCTTCACACTAGAAGTATTCTAAAATGTGAAGAATACATCCCCTGGGGTACAAAATGACCCCAGGCGTACGGATAGGGTTAAAAGCTTGGTGGTTGAGTCTTCTTTGTAGTCAAAGGACCCACCATACACTAGAAGGGTTTTTCATATTCTCCTGTTTCTCCATTTCTCCAGCATTCCTCTAGGATATTAAACCATAATGTTTCCTACCTGCAGTGCAACAAGTTTTGAAGTACATAACCTAATATCATAACAGATTATAATGACCCTTTCCTTTCAGGCAATCATATGTCGTTTTCTAAGTTGTTTTTTTTATGCCAGTCAAAGTTTCTGATAAAGTAAATAAAGTAACACAAACTGTTGCATTTGATTTTGATCATAAAATGATTGAAAACTTGGAAAAGCAATAAGAAAGATGAAAGTGCGATGTATTATGATTGTTAATCACTTTAACTTTAAGACCGGAACATTTTCTTCCTCAGGGTACTATTGCAACAGTTCTGACAACCTGGACTCGTATTTGTCGTACCTGTGTCCTGAGGGCCACTACTGTCCAAATGGTACACGATGGTCAACGGAACACCCTTGTCCTGCAGGCTCGTACAATCCGTACACACAGCTGACCGCTGAGTCTGAATGTACGGCTTGCGACACCGGCAAATACTGCAGCACACCAGGACTCAGTAATTACACAGGTAATTTGTTATTTTAATGGGTTGTAAATAAAAAAATTTTGTATTGATTTTTGAAATATTACCCCTTTCTTAGAGCTACCATCAAATACGAAAGGCATTTTACTAAAAAAACAAACAGCATAAAATAGTCGACTTGTTCTTAGCAAGCTGTATGCCTTGAATATGATTTTAAATGAACCTGTATAAAGCCCCTTTTGTTCCAAAATGTCTTTTTCTTCTTATACTTTTTATGAGACATGTTCCATATTTTGAAACAAGAATTTACTTTAAGTTTAGTTTTTCATGCTTTTGTTTGATACTTTTGTAAGCATTGGTTGATTTTTTACCACTGTAGTATAAATTACAAAGGTAATTTTGATTTTGTTGACATGTACATGTGGTCGCTTTTAAGGACAAAGGGGCTAACCCAGATTTTGGGGTTTTCCAGAAATCTTGACCTATACCAAAAGTGAACAATTGCCGTACCTATAGGAGAAGTTTGGTTTCATTGGTGTGTATATTTGTTTGGTTACAGAGAAAACTTTGAGAAAACTCTCCTTGTTTTTTTAAAGGAACTGAACTAGGGTCCAAAAGCTTTACCTTTGATTTTCTCAAAACAGCATTTTTCGTGATAGCCCCCTTGTGCTTAAAAGCGACCATGTATTCTCCATACCTAATTCCCATCTTCACACTTTGAATTTTGAGATATCTTGAACGTTAAGAGCAAGTGTGAACTAATGCTACTGTGACAGGAATATTTACAGGGTTGTTGAGTCTATGGTTTTCTTTGTGGTGTAGTCATCATACTGATTTGTGTTATAGGGGACTGCTCTGCTCGCTACTGGTGCATCAACGGATCAGCATCTGCAACCCCGATAGATGGAGTGACTGGTGACCACTGTCCAGAGGGTCATTACTGTACTCGCGGTACCACTGACCCAACCCCATGCCCCACTGGCAAATGGTCGGGTAGCACAGGCTTGGCTCTGGAGACGGAGTGTTCAACTTGTACGGGCGGGTAAGTTTGATATACAGGTATAGTTAATACCAAGGTATGGTTTGGGTTTTTCACTTTTTTTGCCGATGTAAGGTTATCTAACATCTGCCTAAAACACAATTGAGTTAAGTGGCAATTTGAATTCCTACAGTTTTGCATCTTTGATGTTATTGGTAATCTGTTGAGGTATCTACCTTATTTTGGCTGCAGTTTTTTTGTATGTTTATTTAAGTCAAAGGGGTGAACTTCAGAGCAAGGGGTTTTAACCCTTTGCTATCCTATCTGCAGTGAGCAGTGTGTTGTTAATGTTAGACATAGGCCTACCCAAAATCAGCCAACTGTGGCATGTTTCTCTCTTGCAGTTTCCTCAGTTGAAGAGTTAGCCACGCTGAGAGTTGATCACTGACATTAAGCTGTAGAATTGTTTTCATTTCTGGAGAAGGAAGCATGTCAGAGTTGGTGTCAGCAGTCAGAATTTATGATTTCTTCCACAATGCATGATAGAGTGTGAACACCAGGAAGCTGCCAAGAGCAACTGAAGTTGAACAAATGGGCACCCAATGCTAGCAAGGAATATGAACAGGAAAGGGTTAACAATCTATTCATAGATCTATGTATCATAGAGATAATTTCATAATATTTTTATCTTTGTATTTTCCAGGTATTATTGCAATGGCACAGGTCTGACTACACCCTCCGGCCCGTGCTCTCCTGGCTTCTACTGCAGCGGTTCATCGGTCACTCCAGTCCCGGACGACGGTGGTGTGACTGGAGCTCCATGTACCATTGGTCACTACTGTCCTGAGGGAACAGCTGTTCCAGTTCCTTGTGCACATGGCACTTACATGAACGAGACGGGAGCCTCTAGCTGCTGGAACTGCACACCGGGGTAACAATAATAATAGATCCATTTATATAGTGCTCTATCCCATACAAGTATAAGCTCTGAGAGTACAGTATGAGTTTTTAACTTTTTCTTTTTATGTCCTTGACATGTTAGTGACTAGTATTGCAGGATTCTGTTTGAATCAACAAAAATGTAGGAGGGACAAAAATCAATTTGTAATAATAATGTGATGATTACTAAAATGTGCACGTTGATGGCGGTTCTGATAATGATGATGACATCAAAGAAGACAAGGATTATTGGTTTTCAAGGCCCTGTGTCTATTTTCTTGTCTTTTCCATCTTCTTGAAACTTTCTTGTCATCGTGGTATTGTCCTGCGTTCCTATTTTAGGTTTGTAGAGTTTTCTCTCTAGAAATTATATGTTAAAACTAATAGTAATTGACTATTTTTTTAGTTTGCACTTGACTTGTTGATACTTCTTAGTTTTCAGCAACTTTGACTCTATGGGCATCAGATTGATAGCCTATCGATTTTTATTAATTGTTAACATCATGATTTACTTAAAATCATTTTAAGTAGAAATATCTGTAAAAATGAAAATGTGCCTTTATCTTTTTTTTTTTAGGATGAGCCTGCCTCAGTGTCTGCAATGGTACAAATAATGTTTTCCTTGGAAATTAGTATGAAATATGGGTTTGAAACTACAATTCGAACCAGCCAGTGCAGTAGTAAAAGAGTTTAGGTTTCAAAGCCATCATTTATTTTTCCTTTCGTCAGATACTACTGTGTGTCTGCGGTGCAGCCAGAGTTGTGTCCACCTGGTTTCTATTGTCCGGAGAGCACGGGCCTGGTGTGGCAGTCGTGCCCCACTGGAACGTTTAGCACTGCCACAGGCCTCTTTGAGGAGCCACAGTGCACCCAGTGTACAGGAGGGAGCTACTGCTCTCAGCCCAACGCCACAGCCGTCACAGGCCTGTGTGACCCAGGCTACTACTGCACTCTTGGCTCTGACACAGCCACGCCGGACACAGGATTCAAGGGCACTGCGGGTCCGTGTCCCACCGGTCACTACTGTGGAGCGGGCACTGTCACCCCGAATGTTTGTCCTCTAGGAACTTACAATAACCAGACTAAGGTAAGATGATCTGAGGTCTGTAGTTACAAGATTTTGTTAAGAAGTAAATTTAAAGATATCTTTCTCTTTTCAGTGCTTGTGTAATACATCTGTGATTCTTTATATCTATGTCAATTCATAATTCTAAAAGTTCTATGAAAAAATAGCTTCATCAAAGTTTGCGGGAACAATTGTCTTTTGAAGTGTGTAGTCTCCCTTGTTGTGTAAATGGAAAATGGATGAATGGAGTAGAAGGTCATAGCAATGGAAAATAAATAATTTTTTCAAGATGCGTAGATGGAACAGTATTCCCTGAGGATTGTAGGATTGAATATAAAGTCAGCTTTGTGCCAATTCTCACCTAATGAGACAGTCCCTTTCAAAAGAATGTTTCCTCGTCTCCCACTAACTTTATAGCTTCTCCTATGCGCATCTCCTACAAATCTATAAGGCTTACAGAAATGTAAGCTAGTTTTGAACAGTCAGAATGATGTTCCCTTCTTCTGGACATGTCAGTGGTTCGGTAGAATTAACTCTTTGAACCCTAACCTCCTGAGGCTACCATCTGCTCGAGCTCCAGGGCGATTCTCACACATATTACTCATATTCATATCATCATCAGAGTCACATTCCATATCCCATTCAAGGTAGTCCTCATCATTACCACCACCTAATTCAGAAAGATCTTCAAAATTTGTCTAATCAGTAATGACCTGTGTAATAAACAGTTTTCCGTGCTCGTTTTGTCCCAGATGGGCTGGGTTTGGGATAGGGTCTTGTTCACGGTGTACTAGTGGCTAAGCATATAGGCAATTTTACTCGCCACTGATGTACTGGTGACTAGGGCTCAAAGGGTTAAAGCTATTTGAGAGACTTATGATCAGATTTATGTTCACTTCCTCAGGACACCTCAGTGGGTGGGTGTGAGGATTGCTCGTATGGCCAGTACTGTGGAGACACGGGACTTACTGAGCCCTCTGGTCCATGCTGGGCAGGCTTCTACTGCTTGCTTGGGGCTCAAGTGCCAAATAACCCAGTGGAAGACTCCACAGGTAAGGAGATCTGTGACATGAGAGTCATATGAATTCAAAGCGAGTCCTTATGGACAAGGAAATCTTGATAAACCTTATAAATGGAAGATCTGAACAGTAATTTTTAGATAAGGATTCTCATCGTATACTTTTACTGTGTCATTATTTAGTGTCAAAGGGTGCATCTACTGGCCTCTTGCTATGGTTTGTAGTTCTGTTGTATTAAAATGTGAAATGTAACCATTATAATGATTCATTGTTGCTGTTTAGTCTGTAGCTATTAAGACCTTATTAAACATTATTCCTGCAGTTTTTTTAATTCATGATACGCAAAATTCTTGTTAGTCAACAGTACTTATGGTATCTCACTTAAAATTGTTTGATACTTTGAAAGTCATAATAAAACTACAATGATAAAATTCTTACTTTAATACCTTTATCTTTCCTTCTCCAATATTGTTGGCTTTTAGGTTTTTAAACATGACTTGTGCTCAGTTAAGACAAACATATAAATTTCTGTCCTTTCCACTGCTTGAGCAAACATCGAACAAAAATAGAAACAGGGTCGGTATTGTTTTATAGCTTATAGTTAAAGAGAAAATTTATCATATGCAGGTTTTTGTGAAGTGAATTACATTGTATTCGAAAAAAGGACATAATGTACTGTCATTTTTTGGGGCATGTGTAACGACTTTGAAATTTCAAACTATATCTTTTTCTTTTGTTATCTTCAGGTGGACCGTGTCCCGTGGGTCACTATTGCCCGAATGGAACCTCATACCCATTGGGATGCCCACCAGGCTCTTATAGTCCAACCACTGGACTGGATTCATGCTTGACGTGTCCTGCTGGCTATTTCTGTACCCTCAATTCCACTGACTACTCTGGCAATGACTGCCCAGTGGGACATTATTGCCCTGAAGGCACAGGATATTCAACACAGTTCCCTTGTGACCAAGGATCTTACAATGGTGCCACAGGTATTTGCATATGCACTTTGAATTATTGGAATTTCACAGTCTTCTTTCTTCTTTTGTTAAGTTTTGAAAATAGTATATATTTTAAAAAACTTTAATTCATTAAACACTGGGTAGATTTATTTGGTGATGGCTTTCTATAGATATATATGTATTCATTGTGACAGCAATTTTGCTTTTAAGTCAATGGCAAAGACAAAATAAATGTCCTGAAAAAAGCTAATTTTGTACCATTTTAAAATCATCTGTTGTTTTGAGTATCAAGTTCAAATGAAAGAGTACTACAAGCAGTGACGAGAGTAGCAGTGAACAAGTAAAATCATTATGTTCCAGAATTATTTCTTGATTTGTTTCATTTTTCCAGGTAGCCAGAGTGTTGATGACTGCACACCATGTGACCCTGGCAAGTTCTGTCCGACATCAGGCATGTCTGCAGCAGGTTCAGACTGCTCCGCTGGCTGGTACTGTGTACGTGGGGCGTGGTCATCACAGCCCACTGACATTGCCAACTATAGCGCCCCAGCCTGTCACTGCCCGGTCAACTCAACAGGTGGTCAGTGTCTCCCTGGGCAGTATTGTCCGGCCGGTTCCTCCCAGCCACTCGACTGCCCTCCAGGTTTGTAAAAAAGATCACATATTCTGGTCAAAAAGTGGTACGAGAATTAGTGTACAATTTCTTTTGCTGAATTTCTGTTTAATTTGTAATCTGTTGTCTGATAATTAAGGTCTGTGTGACCCCTGATAAAAATAAGGTTTTGAGTTGATCTGATTTTAATTTTATCCTTTAATGAACATCTGGAATGTAACTAGACATGAACAATTACCTCAGATGTTGTCCAAATACTTTGTAGTTAAAAAAATATCAAATGAGGGTTGATAATAATATTTGTTCTTTGTGGCAGATCATGAGGAAGCTTGGGAACATACTGCATTTTTAAAAACGTAGGCTGTCTGTGTTTATTGAGTGTTCACTAAGCAGCGGTTGGTGGGTGGGTGCTCTGTTGTGATTTGCTCCTTCTTTCCTATCAATTGTCCTTGTCTTTCCTTCTTTTTTTGTGTTTGTTACTCTCTTGTGACACTTCTAATCTTTGCCCTTATGTGACCTTATTGTATTGCTAGTGCAGTAAAACTTTTACCAAAACTAAACTAAACTAAGTGTTCACAAAGCAATGTTTCTTTTTCACCATTCAGGCTACTACTGCGACGTTCATGGCCTGAGCAGCGCCACAGCTGAGTGTGATGCTGGCTACTTCTGTACCTCTGCTGCCGTCCAGAAGGACCCGACAGATGGAGTAACGGGCGACGTGTGTCCTCCAGGGCATTACTGCCCCCAAGGAACGGGCACTCCAGATAAATGTCCTCCTGGCACGTACAGCAACACAACTGGCAATGTGGATCTTTCGGACTGCTTGGATTGCACTCCAGGTTTGTTCCTGTGTTTTGCCAACCAGATAAAGTTAGTGATGGATTATTGCTAAAACTTTTTTGCTGATTTTCCTGTGTGCTGTGCAACTGGATTTCAGCGAGCGATATTTTATTTTCTAAAAACTGATCTTCTATGTATGGAGGATAAATTCCTGTATTATTCAAACTGAACACTAATACTATTGTTTGTGGTTTTTGCCCTTCAGCATGTTAACCGTCTCTGAATATCGCAATTCTGTGAATGGACACTGAAGAAGTTAAAACTCATAATAGAATTCATTTTTTTTTGTTTTCCTACATTCGCATGAAAAAAAAATGTGTCTTAATATCTATTTTGTCATTATAATAACCAAACTGGCATTATGCCCTAGCTTTTGAGATCATAGTTTCAATGGATGTTCAGAACTTCTATAACTTCTATATGTTTTTTATTTGATATGTTTGTATTTAATTTATGGCTATCATTGTTTCTCCCCAGGCTTCTACTGTGATGCCTATGGCTTGTTCGAGCCCACAGCACAATGCTCGGGCGGCTTCTACTGTCCTGGAGGTCAGAACACCAGCAGTCCAGCTGAGTACATCTGTACCCCTGGCTCAATGTGTCCAGTTGGCAGTGCTGCTTTGGTTGCTTGTGCCTCTGGCACATACCAAGATAATTTTGGACAGGTATGTCTTCATTGTCTTGTTGACTATAGTGGAGTTGTTGATAGTGAATGATAATATCATTTTGGTTTCCTCTTTTTATAATTGTTGACAGTAATGAAATCAAAGTCTTCTTGTTTTATCGATTATAGTATTAATTGGAAGTAACTGATTACTGTGCCATCAGACTTGTAAACGGATATATTGTGTAACTGATGCTTTCACATGTACTGTGTACAAATGTGTGTTCGTGTCTGCACTTGAGAGAATGTGAGCTGAAGTTTGTGCATAAATTAGATGTGTATTTTCATCTGTTATACTTTCCCTCTGAATTTCATCAACATTGAACTGATTGATATATTGAATGGGTAAAGAAAAGATGTATTTTTAGATCTATCTTAACTGGGGATGCTCAGAAATGTATTGAAACCTTTTTTGTCTGTGTCTTAAGGCATCATGCAAGGAGTGTCCAGAAGGCTATTTCTGTGATGGAACCCAGCAAAACAGCTCTGTGTGCTCTCATGGAGTCCAGAATCCTGAGCCCTGTCCCATGGGCTACTACTGTCCTAATGGAACAAGGTATTCTACAGAGTTTGGCTGTCCCAATGGCACATACTCTGACAGTCTCAATCTGAAGTCTTCATTGGAGTGCACACAATGCCCAGGTGGTTACTACTGTGGTAGCGAAGGTGAGCTTGTGTTTGGCCTAATCCGTAACAACAGATTGCTCTTTTACTAAAAGTATGTACAAAATGATAAACCAGCATCTGTGGTGTAGCAGTTAGACACTTTGCCATTGCATGCAGGAGACCTGAGTTTGATTCCCGAATAGAGAAAATTTTAATCGAGTATCTTATTCTTTCTTCTGGGATGTTTTATCCCTTTCAGACCGGCTCTGACAGGCTAGGTCAAAGCCAACCTGCTTGTAAATGATCTAAATTGTGTCAATAGTGGTGTAAAACACCTACATGTTAAAAGAAAAAAAAATTATGCCTTTTATCTAACATGGTAATGTCTGGAAAAGATTAGTGTGTGTAGCAAAGGAGCTTGTGACATAGCAGTTGTAGCTAACCTCATTGCGCTGAATAAATACTACCCTATGATCCTTGTCTCTTAGGTAGAGAGCAGAAATGTTAAAGATGTTTAAATTCCACAATTCATTTCCTCCTTTTATTCTTTTAATAGAAAATTCTGATACTGCACATAACAATATTTGTAGATGTTCATCTGCTATTTACTTTCCTCTGACTAGTAAATTTTTTCTTATAGATTATGCTTTGAACTGCAACACTAATAAGTCTTTAAAAGAGTAAAACAATTTGCTGATAACGAGTGCCTTTTTACGTGAATTGCTACCTGTTTAAAATTAAAACGAGTCTTCCTAAGTGACTCGGCTCTCTATTCTCCATAAAATTCTTTATTATCATTATCTTATGTTGACCCCCAGGCCTGTCCTCCCCCACTGGTCAATGCTCTGCTGGCTACTTCTGCACCTCGGGTGCTTGGAGCGCCACACCTACCGACAGCATCACTGGTGATGTTTGTGAAATGGGCGGCTACTGCCCGACCGGCTCAAATGTGACTGTGCCTTGTCCTGCTGGCACGTACAGTGGCATGTATGGTAAGTCTGAATAAATCTGATGTAATAAGGCAACGTGGCCTGAAGGTGCATGGGATAACCCTGAGGTAAACATGATACAAGTCAAATTTGAGCCGCCTTATTCCTCTTGTTATTATGCTATCATACAGTGCAGTGTCTTTGGCCAGAATTGAATTAAATAAAATGCAGATTGGCTAGAAAATGGGTTAATAATTGAGACGTGTAAAATTTCACCAATTGGTAAGTTTTTTCACCTCTGTTTATCTGAATTTTGTCATTGGTGAACTACACAGATTTGAGTATCATAGCAATTTTTTGGTGATATTCAAATTATGTATGTTTAAAGCATCATGCATTTTAAAAAAAATTCTTTATATTTTGAGATGGTAAGAATTTGAAACTGAATTTTTTGCAAATGAATATATCTCTTGTCTCTAATCTTTTTTTAAAACAACTTTATGAATATGTTGTTGTTTTTCAAAATCTATACTCCCTCAGTTTTGAATAGATTTTTGCATGAGATGAGACTTGGTAAGGGAAGGATTTTTTTGTATGATAGATTTACTGATCTCGAGAAACTGTAGAAATTGGTTCATCTGACTCTTACTTTGATGTTAAATGCTCTTATTGCAACTTCCACTTTTTCCCTCAGGTTTGCAGCAAGAGAGTGAGTGTGCAGGCTGTGAGCCTGGCACGTACTGCCCTGTGCCTGGCCTGACGTCCCCACAAGCCAACTGCTCCTCCAGATATTACTGCAGTGGTAATGCGACAACCAGTGCCCCCATTGATGGAGTGACCGGCAACAAGTGTCCGGTTGGCTACTACTGTCCTGAGGGGAGTGGTCAGCCAATCCCATGCGAGGACGGGACGTTTACTGACACAGAACTTAATGAAGCCTGTCTGCCCTGCACTCCGGGTCACTACTGTGTGAATGGACAGACCCCACCTGTGGACTGCCCGGCGGGATTCTACTGCCCAGAAGGTGTGGACCTGACTAATGTACTCATAGTATACTAAAGTTATTATAGTAATGGAAAGTGAAAGGGGCACAGAGATCCAAAGACAGACAAACAGACAGAGAAAAAGGGGCTGGTGTTGATGACTCGAAAATATAATAATGATAATAATAAACAGCGTTTGTATAGTGCAAATTCTCACTCAAGAGCAAGTTCTTTGCACTTTAATTAAAACAGATATTTTTATGCTTGTAGACCTGATAGCATTCAGAAACTATCTCAACTTCCTGGGAAGCATACAGTGCAAGATGAGCAGAGAAAGACAGAAAATAATGGGAGAGCCAAATGGATAAAAACAGTAATGACTCTGGAGCAGATCTAGAAGCAATTCCTTGTCTATTTGCAGTATCACATCAACCTTTCTTTATTCACAGGTACGGGTGTTGTGTGGCAGTCCTGCCCAGCAGGAACATTCAGCTCTAGTGTAGGTCTGGCTAATGTAACACAATGCACTCAATGCACCGGTGGCTTCTACTGCGACACAGTCAACTTGACCTCCACTTCCGGACCGTGTGATGCAGGATTCTTCTGTCGCTCTGGCTCAGATAATATTCAGCCATCTGGCCTCGGGGCAGGAGATGCTGGTAGGTTTTTGTTTCTTTTTTTTCCCTTTTCCTCCACCTTGGTATTTTATGTTTCTCTTTCTAGATAGTGGGGCTTGTCGACAGTAGTTTTTTTTCACTAATGGTGCAACTGATTTTTACACAAGTGACCTTTTTTGTTCACTTTACGGCAGACACCATTTTTGAAAAATTCAAAAGTTATCTATACAATCAGTTTCTTCAGAATTTTTTAAAAGATTTTAAAATTTTCTACTCTCCTGTGGACAGTCCTGCTACTGTTTGCTTTCTGACTGGCGAGTTGGTTAATGTGCCCATGAGACCTCTGAGATTTTCTGTTTGTCTGAGAAAAGTTCCATTCTCAATATCACTTATCTCAGGTGTTATGAGTGTTGTAACAAAAATGTCCACAAACATGCCTTCACCTACCAGGAAATGGATCTGGGATCTTGTCATGAAAGATAAGCACTTTTCTTTGGGAAAAATTCTGAAGAAAGATATTATTATTCTGAAAGTTTAAAGGATGGGATAAGAATCTGTCTTGGTCATTTATCTAAATGTTGCTAATTTAAGTGGCATAATAGAACTCTGAGAGCTTACAAAAACTTTGGCTTCTGTATCAAAAGAGCAGACTTATCTTCGTTTATCTTTGTTGAACACGAGTTTGATGATTGCTGAAGACTCCAATAGTTTTTACCCTTAGAATGAGATGTCAGTTCCATTTTGATGAAAAGGAGAAACAGGGAACTCTTTCACAGGGTGGGTCAAAACAATGAGTAGATTCTAAACCTTTGTGGATACTCAAGTAAATGAAGGAAAAGGTTAGGCAAAACATTCTAAAAGAAAGCAAAAGCAACCAACTTTTGTCTGCTACTTGACTTGAGACTTCCTGTTGTATGTTTTCTCACAGGTGTGTGTCCTCAAGGCTATTACTGCGTCCAGCAAACCCAGGAGCCTGAGCCATGTCCTGCAGGGACTTTCAACAACCGGACTGGACTGACCGCTGAAGCAGAGTGCCAGTCTTGTTTGCCTGGCTATCACTGCCCTGTGCCAGGCCTGGACTTCCCTGCTGGTCTTTGTGATGCAGGTGAGGTTTAACTGAAGTCTCAGCGCTGATTTTTAAGTCTTGTGAACCCTTGAAACTCAAGTTTGTGTAGTCTAATATTCCAGTGACTTATACTTGGTCTGTTTTTGCAGTATAATCGTAATGAGATGGTGCTTTGATCATTGTACAGAATGAAGCTTTCACATTTGGAATATTGCCTCTTTAATAATTTGGCAACATTGTTGTAATGTTTCGTTAGGTGTAGGCCTATGCTGATATGTCTTGTCTGAGAGGTGCTGTAGGAGTGTCATAAGTGCTGGTGATAAATCATTTTCTTTGGGCTGGAGAGCACTTTCCAATGATTTGAATTGAATATTGACATTATCAGAATATACTTACCAAAATAATACTACAGCCACTATCAGTTTCTGCCAGAACTAAAAACTTTTTAGAGTTATTCTAGTTGTAATTGAGGTAATGGATTATCAAAATGGTTAGATGTCTCTTTGAAACAAGCCATAAGTCAATGTTTAAGATTATATTCTTGTACATAAATACTCTCTGTCCTTTCTAATCCTTTTAATAATACTAATTCCTAGAAATGTTATAAAATTGCTTGTGCTGAAAATGGTTTCTTTTCCCTCAGGCCATTATTGTACGGGAGGCTCCAACATTTCTAACCCAAGCTCAGTGACAGCCACAGGTGGGCCCTGTCCTAGTGGGTCTTTCTGTGTCTCTGGTTCTAGCAGTCCCCAGCAGTGTGCAGCCGGAACGTACACACCAGTAGAACAGTCTGCTAACTGTACCTCATGCCCTCAAGGTTATTACTGTGAGGCTGGAAGTAGCAACATTACCACTTGTCCTAAAGGTAAGTCTTGAAAAATGTACCTCTTGGATCACTAGTCTTTTAATCAAAACATTTCTGAGTGCATTGTGAGTTTCTACGCTTCAGTTATGGTGTGTTCTTTTCATTAATTAATCAAAAGGTGCTTTTTTATAGTTCAGTTGAGTGCAGTCATTGTATCAATTTTTATCTCTCTTTCAGGACCACCCATTGTTGTTTTTGTTTTTCTGTTTTTTGTTGTTGTGTTGTTGCTTTTGTTGAGAGAGCTGATCTTGATAAAGGCAGCACTTAAACATAATACATGAAGTAGGTTACATCAGACAACTCACCATTGTCCTTATTTACTAGAACATGTAGCATGGTTAGTAGGCCTATAAAACATTTCCCTCAATTTATTTTCTTTTCATTCGTGTAAATTAGCATTGCAAGTTTTGAAGGAAAATATGTTTGTTTGGATGTATCTATTAGAGTAGTTGCAAGGTGTATTGATTGGTCCTTCCCCTTAAATATATATTTAATATGTTCTTCTTTGTTTTTTTCTGCCTCCTGCACAGTTTAGACCCAATACTTTAAAGCTTTTTAAATACTAATGAATGCCCATCTAATATTACAATATATATCTGTGTTCCCAGCGCAAGAATATGCTCATTTATCATATTCTCTCTTATTTCAGATATTCCAAGGAATTTTTTGTGATTGTGATAGCATTTAAATTTCTCACCTGTACTCCAGGTCACTATTGCCCAGAGGGAACAGAGTTTGCTGTCCAGTACCCATGCCCTAACGGCACATTCAATGGTGCAAGTGGCAGCTCCAGCTACTCTGCCTGTCAGTTGTGCACTCCAGGTTCCTACTGTGCTGGACCAGGCCTGGAGCAGCCCACAGGTCGGTGCATACCCTAGATTTTTAAAAAAATCTGTAGCCAAGATCTGCTAAAAAAGCCCATAATGTATGTGCTGTTTATGTTTTCCATCAGTTATTATAATCAACCTTTATACAATTATTTCTGCGTAAAATTATTTCTGGTATTTTAAAATTTTCTGTCTTCTAGTTGTGCATAACATACAAGCGTTTGGAGTACAATAGTTAAATTCAAGAGAATAGCTTGATGTTCCAATTACTAGAGAAATTTTGTATTGATATAGTTTACCATCCATGGCAAAATTTCATATGGCAGCATACCCTCAGTAGCTTTTTGTTCATACTTATGTACTCTGCCTTCATTTTATTTATTATTGTAAGAGATTTGCACCTTACTTACGCAAAAAGATGATCTCAAAATCAGAGCATTTGGTCCAGTGTTTAAAGTAAAAAAGAAAGAACGAGATAGGAAAGAAGACAGAGATAATACGTAGAAAAGCTAATGTTTACAGCGATACATCAAAGCTTCTCTTTCCCAGTGGATGGTTGGCGGGTGCTCTGGTATAGTTTGTCTCCTTCTTTTCCATATCTCTCCTCATTCTTTTATTTGTCTGTTACTATCTAGAAAAATTTCTAATCTTCTGTACCAATATGACTTAATTGTGTTGCAAGTGCCATAAAATTTGTACTAAAACTTTTTTAAAACCCAAACTTCTCCTTCTCTCACAGCACTATGTGCCAGTGGCTACTACTGCACCTCCGGAGCCTGGTCCCCTCGTCCAGCGACTCTTGGGAACGACACTGGGAGCTCATGTGACTGTCCAGCTCAGAGCACTGGTGGTCAATGCAAGGCCGGCACTTTCTGCCCTGAGGGCTCCACAGCTCCCACACCCTGCACAGGTGAGTCAGGCTGCATGGTTTTTGACTCACAGGTTTGTTACTGATTTTTTGTTGTTGTTCTTCTCCTTCCTGTTGCCTTTCTCATCAGCCCAATGCCATGTTGATGATATAATGATAATTGCAATGATATAGCAGATATCCATGCGCCACAACATAGGCCTACTCAATGCGCTTTAAAATTATTTTGTTCCTGTAGGCCCTGTAATGTTTTGAATCAATTTTGGCTTTCTGGGAAGCATACAGTGCATGCAGTGATTAAGTGCTTAATTGAGCAAAACAAACGGACAAGATATTTTGCCGTCTTTAGCTGAGTACTCATTCTGACCAGGATGATAAGGAAAACTGGAGTAAAGCGCCTTTCCCATCAACAAAATGGTGAGCTCCTGACAGGGTTCAAACCCATGACCATTCAGTTGCGAGCTTGACAACTTTACCACTAAATCATCAATGCTGATTAGTGTTTGTGGTATGTCGTGCAAACTGACATACCTATTGCTGGCCATAAAGAGTATGATTATTTATCAGAAGTGATTCTGGCTTGAAGTCTGCTTAATGAGTGGTGTGAAGTTAAACATTTTAAGTGAGACTTTATGTATAATTCTGTGCTTTTGGAAATGCATATTCATGCTGGAACTTTTCACCACTGAGATTTTGATTAATATTATCATTGCCATTTTACAAATTTGCTGATATTCTTCCTTCAGGGATGACTTCATTGTCTGACCTTGCATTATTCGGTAGCATAACATGCGTATCAATACTCAATGTTCTGTTGACATTAGTACACTTCTAACTGTTGTGGATGAATGCCAAATGTTTATTTTCCACTTTTGTTCTGAGATTATCCTTCTTCATTTAGATTATCCTTTCTTCTTTTCAGTGGTCTAGTTTGCATTCATTCTGTCTTGATTCTGTTCAAACCTGTGGCATTCCTTTTTGTTACCTTGGCTTTGTATTCATGCAATTGACAATTTTCACTCAAGTATTTTTATGTCTTGTCTAAACAAATTGATGATACTTTCATGTGTCTATCTTGTTGGACAGGTGGCTATTACTGCGATGCTGATGGTCTGGCTAATGAGACAGGAAAATGCTATGCTGGATACTACTGCAGTGGCAATGCCACTATTCCCAACCCTGTCAATGAGACATTTGGAGACGCTTGTCCACAAGGTCACTACTGCCCTGAAGGCAGCTCAGCCCCAACAGCCTGTGATGCTGGCACCTACTCTGGCCTCTTCTACAACCAGAATGTCACCAACTGCCTTCCCTGTACTGCTGGTCAGTACTGCTCAAGCCCTGGACTTGACCAGCCTGTAGACGATTGTGACGAGGGATGGTTCTGCCCAGAAGGTCAAACTGTGCCTCAACCTCCAGGAAATGAGTGTTTAGCTGGACATCAGTGTCCTCGGGGCAGTCCAGATCAGAGTCCGTGTGCGTCTGGATTGTACCAACCGCTGACTGGTCAGGGAAGCTGTGTTGAGTGTCCAGCTGGGATGTACTGTGACCAGACCGAAGCTATATCAGAGCAACAAAGTGGAGTGAGTGCCCCGTCTCATGGTGTGGTCACTCCCAAGGACTGTCCTGCTGGCTACTTCTGCCCCAATGGTACTCAGACTGATAAGGAAAATCCCTGCCCTCTGGGTACTTTTGGGAATGCAACAGGCCTGGAGAGTGAGGCAGAGTGTTCTCCGTGCTCTGCAGGCTACTACTGTCAAGCTCCTGGCATCACCTCTCCAACAGGGCTCTGTAATGCAGGATTCTTCTGCATCCTCAACCAAACCTCTCCATCTCCCGCTGACAACAGTCAAGGTGGATCATGTCCACAAGGATCATACTGTGTCCAGGGCACCTCCCTCCCAGAGCCTTGTCCGAAAGGTACATTTGGTGATCGCCAAGAATTACAAGCATTGTCTGACTGTACGTTCTGCCCTCCGGGAGAGTTCTGTGCTCAATCAGGTCTCTCTGCACCTAATGGCTCCTGTTTAGCTGGCTACTATTGCTCAAATGCCTCTGAAGAAGCAAACCCAGTTGGTCAGACATATGGAGATGAGTGCCCACCAGGTTATTACTGCCCTGAGCACAGTTACCAGCCAAATGCTTGTCCTCACAGCACATACCAACCATTTACTCAGCGAGTCGCATTGATAGATTGTTCCTCATGTGACCCAGGCTTTTACTGTAACAGCACAGGCAGTAGCTCTGTGGCAGGCCCCTGTGACGCCGGCTTCTATTGCTCTGGTGGTGCCAACTCATCCGCTCCCACTGACGGTGTGACTGGAGATATTTGCCCTACTGGCTCATACTGCCCCCAGCAGTCAGTGCAGCACATTTACTGCCCCAATGGAACGTACACTAACCACTCTGGTGCGGCTCAGTGCTACGACTGCCCTGAAGGTAAGCCTAAAGTAGCATTATCTTTTGTCTTGATAGGGCTTTCCTTGTCTTGTGGTTAAAATGTTGGGCTTTGAGTTGTGGGGTCATGAGCCGGTAGGACAATGTTTAAAAAGTTTTGTTTTTTAAATGCAGGTGTTTTTATGCCTCCATCAGCACAATTTAAATCATATAGGAGATGGGATTCTGACCCTGACTGTTAGGGCCAACCTGTCTGAGAGAAGTACAGCATCCCAACAGAAAGACTGAGAAACTCAATAAAAATTTTCTCTTCCCTCGGGAATTGAATTGGGTCTCCTGCATGTGACAGTGAAGTGCCTAACTGCTACCCCACAGACACCAGTTAGAGCCACGTGTCCTGTGAAAGGAATACAAGTTTTTCTTCATTCACCAAGCTGTAAATGGGTTCTCAGCAATGACAGGAGTAGAAATATGTGAACAATAGAGTCTGAGGGTGCCACTCCTCTCTATTTACCCCAGGGGTACTGAGATTTAAAATTGGAATGAATAAGTGGTTCAAAGGTTGTTACTGTGCAGCCAAACAAGCCTGAGATGGGAAGGGATACAAAAGTAATAGTTTAACATTATTTTTTCATAATAACCTTTTCTATTGTCAGCACACAGTTAGTAGTCTTCCTTTTTGTCAATCTAGTGAGAAAACCCTGTTTAGTAAAGAAGACACTTTTCTGTGCACTTCTTTTATTTAAGTCAGGCTTTTATAGTCTGTTTGGCCCTTCAAAAGGCACAATATATTGAGAGCCCCCACCCCACCCCACCCGAAAAAAAAATTTGATGGAAATTGCGCAACGGCTGGGAAAATGCTGTTTTCTTTGATTTCATTATTTTGATGAGTGCCTAATTTCACCACGATGCCACACATGCATTTTTTAATTTTTCAGACATAGTAAGAGTGCTTATTTTGACAAATTACAAGAATTTTTTTTCTCCGAAATTAGGATTAAAATGGCCCTCGTTAACTCTCCTCCAGGTTTCTACTGTGTCAACCGCGACCGTGCAGATCTGTGTCCTCCCGGCTACTACTGCCCGTACCAGACAGGTGCCGACCTCCAGCCATGTCCAGCGGGAACATACAACCCTCTGTACGGCATGGCCAATGAGTCAGAGTGCACAGCCTGCGAGGGTGGAAAATTCTGCCTCACTCCGCAGCTCAGCGCTGTCTCAGGGGACTGTTCAGCTGGATACTACTGCAGGGCTGGTCTGTTTTGATTATGATTCACTTTTATACATTCTGTTTTAAGAGCCTTTCTTTTACCATGTGTTTTTTGTTTTGTTTTTGTTTGGAGATGTTTTCTGGCAGGTGATTTAGTGATGCTTTAGTATGTTGCTTCTACTTCTTTTTCAGTGTGACTATTGCCTTAATCTGTTCCTTGTGGAATGGAACCCTTTTGTGCAGGCTTGCCATAAAGTCCAGCTGAACAACCACAGCCTAGCCACAACTACTTGCAACTAATTTTTCTTTTAAATGTGTATTCTTTCCAATGAGTATTGGTCTTTTTGCTTAATCCATTTTACGCAAATTGCTTTCATGAAACTCAACAAAGCAAGGCTTTTTATTCCAGTTGAAATGTCTTTTCGAAATGGTTTTGAAAAGGTACTCTTTTAAATGGTACACTATTTGCTGAAACTAAAAGACAAGGGGAAACAAAGCTGATTACTGTTTGATATGGAGATCAGGCTCAACTGATATCAGAAGTAAACATGAGGATACTTCTGACAACAAGATAGCAAATTTTTTTTGTTTGTAATTTATTTTTGTTGCACTGTTCTCACATTACTCATACTGATATTGGAATGACAAATCAACTGAAAATTAGGGAAGTCTTTGGATGAGGATGGCGTACACATTAATTGCCAAATGTTTTATGTTTTAAAAATTAACAGAAAATGTATAACGAAGTCTGATGTTTGTTTTCATGTACGCAGGTGTGGATACAGCTACCCCCTCAGGTAGTCACACAGGTGATGGAGGAATCTGTCCTATTGGTAATTACTGCCCAGTGGGCACTGCTGAGCCCATACCTTGCCCACCAGGCCAATATAGGTCAGTTCTAAACTGGAAATATTTATATATTTCGTTGCTTACAATATGTTTGTAAACTTGCCTTATCAACAACTTTAAAGCCACGTTGAAACAATGAAATATGAAACAGTGGAAGATTATAGACTAGCTATTCTTTCAGACACCATAAATTAATGCTTTTAAGTAATCTGGTACAATTGATCAAAAGTGGACAAATTAAGACTTCCCAACATGCACATCTGGCTCCTTATCATAAACAGAGTAATCTCACAAGATTATGATTGTCCTTTAATTATCTCTAATTTAAAGTTACTAAATGTTACTCTCTATCTGATTGAAATTACAAAATTTATCTTGTTTTTCTTTGCATAAATTCTTCTTTCAATGGACTTTTTCTGTGTCCTGTGTTTCAGTGACAGTCCCCAGCAAGCCACTTGCACACCCTGCCCCGCAGGCTACTACTGCGTGGAGAACTCCACCGACTACCAGCAGGTCTGTCCGTCCGGTCATTACTGCCCACAAGGTACTACTCAGCCGTATGAGTTTCCATGCCCTAAGGGTAGCTATAACCCTGTCAACGGGAGCCAGGATGACATGGACTGCTTGGCCTGTCCACCTGGACAGTATTGTGAGAGTGAGTCTTGGTTTTTCATATAATCTTGACTTTGTGTTGTCTTCAAACATATTGACTGCTCAGTGTAAGACACCCTCAAACATCACTTTTCAAAATGGCGTGTGGAGGAGTTATACACTGAATTGTTGATCTCTTGTTCTGTATTGCGAGAGACGGAGAGGGAGAGAGAGAGAGAGAGAGAGAGAGAGAGAGAGAGAGAGAGAGAGGGAGGGAGGAAGTGTGTTTGTCATTGACTGTTTTTGCAAGACATGTTAGCATTGTCTTGATATGACGTTAAGTATTATATTTATGAATATTTCATAAATTGAAGCGATTTTTAGTCAGACCACAATGTACTCTATATATGTTTTACTGTTGCATTGTAAAGTGCTCAGAATGAGTGGTTGGCGGGTGCTCTGGTGTGGTTTGCTCCTTCTCTCCTATCAAGCATATATTGTCCTTATCTCTCCTCTTTTTTTAAAATGTTTGTTACTCTCTTGAAACACCTCTAATCTTCGGCACTTATATGACCTTATTGTGTTGCAAGTGCCGTTAAACACTTACTGAAACTTTTAAAAAGTGCTCAGAGCCTGTGTACTTGAATTGAGCACTGTATAAATGTCATATATTATTACTATTATATTTACTGCTCCCAGCTGATGGCCTGTCTGCTCCATCTGGCAACTGCAGTGACGGCTGGTACTGTACTAGCGGAGCGTTCTCCTCCATGCCTACGTTCAGTGACAACACCACCTCAAACCTTTCGCAATGCTCTTGTCCGTTGGCTAACTACACTGGAGGAGAGTGCTGGCCGGGCACCTTCTGCCCAAGTGGTGCTTCGTATCCTGTGGACTGTACCGCTGGCCAGTATTGTAGCATCAGTGGTTTACATGCACCGGAGGGACTTTGTAATGCTGGGTGAGGAGACTGTAGACTGATTTACTGTTGAATACAAGTTGTGTACATTCTATATTGTACAATGACTGAATTATTGTTGAATATAAATTTCTACACTGTATATTGTTGTATTTTGGCAGTGTGTTTTGAAATGTGGGTGAGTCCTGTACAGTACCAGCAACTGGTGTTCATAGGAGCCTATATGCAAACACTCACACAAACGCACGCGCACACACACACACACACACACACGCACACTCACACTCACACACACACACACATACCGTCACACACACACACACACACACACACACACACACACACACACACACACACACACACACACACACACATACATGCACACACACTTGGATTTGGTGGCGGACAGGATCCATCCAATTTGAGCACTATGTTGATAGTGATAGTGCTTTTTAGCGGTCTATAGGTAGAAATTTGCAGCATAACAATTGCTGCTGATGGCAGTGAATCAGTTTGTTAATTTGTGTGTTGTAGCAACATGAAACTGTCAATTTACATATGTGAGTTTAAAAGTGCAGTGTTTTAGATTTGGTTTATTTCCTTGAATTGTGCATTTTTATTTTCACAAAATTTAGTACATTTAGTGTCAATTTCTGAATCTCGAAGTTTAAGACTTGTGCTACTTACAAACAGCACAGCATGAGTCATATATATAAGTCTATTATGTTTTTTATTTCAGTATTTGAACTATTTAAAAACAGTACAATGGAAGTCACAAAATGTGTACGCCTATTTCTTTTAAATTAATGTTCATGTTAACGCCAACAGTTTGATGAAAATATTATGTCTCGAAGTGCTCAGAGCATTTGGTTAAGGAGAGATTATGGTTTATTTCAGCTTCTATTGCCCTGGTGGAGACAGCAGGCCTGACCCACCCAGCACTGAATGTCTTGCTGGTCACTACTGTGAGTCAGGCTCCGCCACGCCCACTCCTTGCCCAGCTGGCACGATGAGCAACACACCAGGCAACGTCAATGTATCCAATTGTGACGCGTGTACTGCTGGCTACTACTGTGCCGGCACAGGTAACACCAATTACACTGGACCGTGCAGCGCTGGGTATTATTGTCCAGCAGGTCAAGAGAGTCCAGCCCCAGTTGAGTACAACTGTACTCTTGGTCATTACTGCCCTGTTGCCAGCGGTCAGCCCATCACCTGTAACCCTGGATACTACCAAGACGAGGAAGCACAGAGTGCATGCAAGGACTGTCCAGCCGGAAGGTAAGGAGTAGATCTCAAGAGAAAGTTTTAAATATTTGTTTGCAGACTTGTGTCCCATCACTTGATTTAATTTCACAATAGCTGCTGTGGTCAGTATGTATAATTTTATCACAGGTACACTGTATATCGACTAGAAAATTTTGGACATTTTTCAGTTAAAATCTGATTATAATTTTTCACTTTGTGAAATCAGTGCATTATGTGTACTTGTGATAAGTTGGCTTTCTTTCTTTTTCAAAAAGGAAAACGGAAACCAAGCTTATTTTGTCTACTGTTGATACCACTAAACATAATTTCTGTGCTTTCAAAATTCAAAACAAGGCATGTTTGAGTCATGTGTTAATGGTTTTTGTTTACTGAAGCATTTTAGTATTAAGTTTCATTTTGGAAATGGTAATGTAAGCAATATTATTATTCTTTTACAAACTTGTTCCAAATTCTATTAGTTTGCCAGTGTTCATTATGGAAAGTTTTATCTAAATGTTGAAGTAGTCTAGTACAGACATGGCAATGTGGTTCCCTTTGTTTATATGCTTGCTGTACTTTTGATGATCCAGATACTGTGACCCAGCTGAAGTGGCCAGTTTGTCAGGAATCCCAGGAGATGGAGTGACCATCCCAGCAGACTGCCCACCAGGCTACTACTGTCCTGCCAACACTGGAGTGAAGACCAGTTTCCCGTGCCCTGCTGGAACATTCAGCAACAGCAGCCTTCTTCAGACTGTGGGAGAGTGTATGATGTGCACCGGGGGATACTTCTGTGACTCTGATGGTGAGAGGCAGTGTGTTCATTGCTACAGATATTTTACTCAACGATTTGCTGTATGTGGAACTGACTAAAGGGAATCAGGGTAGAGTGAATAACATTATACTAAGAGATGTAGTCAGTTATGTCAGCAGCATGGAGAATTTGAAGGAATAAGGGACTTACACGAGATGCAAAATATCATTTCGGTTCTCAGGCTTTGCTATGACTATATCGACAGCTCAGTGTAAGATGCCCTCATATGTCACTTTTCGAACTCACATATGGGGAAGTCTTACTCTAGACAATTGATTTAATGTTTGTCTTTTGAACAATGCAGCGAGAATAGCTGTTTATATCTTTATTGTATTCTTTAACTTTTGGTTTTATCTCATGCCTGTTCATCCCATTAAAATTTGTCAGAGCTGATATTTGGATTTCATCAAGTTTCTACTTTGAAGAAGATGATGTTTTTATATTAGATTTATCAAGTATTGTATGGTCTAAAAAAGAACACTTTGGTCTAAGTTAAGATATATGTCAAACATAGAAACACATTCATTTTTCTACTGCAACAAGAAATAGCACAACTGACTGAGACATTTGTCATCACCAGGATTGACTGCTCCAGCCGACCAGTGCAATGCCGGGTATGTGTGTGTATCGGGTGCTAATTCCTCTCGTCCAACTGATGGTGCCACCGGTTACGAATGTCTGCCCGGCTACTACTGTCCAAAGGGCTCAGACCAGGGTGTCAAGTGTCCAACTGGAACCTTCAGTAATGCTGTAGGACTGGAGAATGTGACAGAATGCCAGGCCTGTACACCGGGCACGTACTGTGATGTGGAAGGTGAGTTGAGGCTTTCAAGTTTAAGTTTGCTAACTTTTCTTTTCGGGTGTCTTAGCCTACGCTACTGTTTACTTAATTGTGCACTTAAGAGCACTGGTTCATTTCCTGGCTTCTACAACTGAATTTTTGTATCAAGTGAAAGGTGAGGTGTTTTTTCCTTTTGTCCTCTGTTTGTTAATACACGAAGGAGATATTGGAGGTAGAGTTTATGTAAATGATAGGGGTTGACATCTAGATGTTGTTGACATTGTGTATCACATAGTTCACTGAATGAATTGACTGACAGAAAGAGTTATTGTGAGTCTTGAGAGCCTCCTTTGGATTGTTAAAAGCTATTAAAAATTACTTTGATCCTTTTAAGAGAAATAAAAAGCAGATGTAATTTTTGTTCCTCATTTTGACAGTGCTGATTTAATATGGAAGTTTTTGTTATTTGATGGATACTATGACACTCTCTGTTTGATGATAAAAGCGTTTGAAAATGTTCTATTGAGAGTCCTGTAGCTGTCTGTCATTTGAAGTCTTGAATGTTATCTGAACGTAAAGGTTATGATATTCTTAATAAAAAGAGATAGTTGACTAGCATGAATTGGTGATGAGTAGCCATCATTAACTTCAACTTAATTACTCATACCTCTTTTTCCTTACTTAAAATTAAATTTTAACATGGCATTTAAGTTTGCTCCATTCTCTTTTTTTGAGAGTGAAAGGTAAATACCAAATACTTATCTATCTTTTTACTTTGTAAAAAAAAAGTAACATTGACTTTTCCATTAATTTTCATGGTAGTTATTTATCAATGCATTATTGTCAACCCTCAGGTTTGACCAGCCCAGCAGGGAACTGCACAGCAGGTCATTACTGTACTCTGGGTTCTGATGCCCAAAGCCCTATCTCCCAGTCCTTTGGAGACTACTGTCCTAGCGGTCACTACTGTCCAGAGGGCACAGGCACCCCTGTCCCATGCTCTGCTGGCACCTACCTGCCTGATACTGGCCGCACTGCAGACACAGACTGTTTGGACTGTCCAGGCGGTCAATACTGTGTCTCAGATGGACTCTCTAACTCTACAGGTGAGTTAATAATTTTTAGAAGTTTATTATTAACTCGTTCACTTCGTAATTTTCTACCCTCATGTATGTGAGTTCTTAAGCTGGACGGAACTTGTATAGCTCTCTATAATTTAATATGATTTTTTTTCTTTTTTAAATGCATATCTAATGTCCTTCGTCTTCCTTGTGGAATGTAACCATTATTGTGCTGATTTATGTAAACTACTTTTCATCAGCATTGTTCTTCACTGAGTTGTGTTATTCCCCCTTGCAGGCTCCTGTGACCCAGGCTATTACTGTGAGCGAGCCGCCAGCTCGGCCACACCCACTGATGGAGTCACAGGTGACATCTGTCCAGCAGGAACCTACTGCCCTCAAGGAACAGCCAGTCCTCTGCCTTGTGATGATGGTAGGCTTTACATTTGATTCTTTTGATTTTTAAAAAAATATTTTAATTGAGAGTTGTATCTTTTGGTTGAAGAAAGTAAACCAATATTAGATAATGATAAATTACACTCTATTGATCTTTGTGTGGAAATTTTGATTACAATGGCTAACACACATACATACATGCACAATACATAATTAAACACAAAAATATACATACAAAGAATACCAAATACACGATAATATTACACCAATGCAGCACAATTTTACAAACATGCCATTGCTGGTCGTCACTTCGCAGTGCCCTGATAAAGATGTGGTCATCAAGAGTTGTAGCATTTAAGTGTCTTTTCTCTAACTTCTATTATCCTACTTATTTCTCCTTCTTTTGTTTATATGTTACTCTCTAGTAACACCTCTAATCTTCGATGCTTATACGACCCAATTGTGTTGCAAGGGCCATAAAGCTCTTGCTAATACTAAAACTAAACTGTGGTCTTTGTATGGTTGATGGTTCTTATTTCTTCCCTATCCAGGCACTTATATGAACCACACCCAGGCTTCAGCTTGTGATGCATGCCCGGAACGCTACTACTGTGTCAACAAAGACCGAGCAGATCCATGCCCCGTGGGACGCTACTGTGAGGGCTACACAGGATTCAACATGTCACTGTGTCCAGCAGGGACGTATGGACCAACAGGTGGGAAGTGTTCCCCATTTGACCATACCTTGAAATGTCATAGAATCTTGGTTTTAGTTTAAGTCTACTTTTTCTTCATTATTAAAATTGCACTAAGACATCATTGCTGAAGAGTCTCAGGTTTTTAAAATGTGAGGCATCACAGTGAAATCAGGTGCTTGTCAAAATAATGAAATCAAAGTAATCGGCATTTTTTTTTTACCCATGGGCAATTTTTTTTCTTATTTTCTTTTTTTTGGGGTTCAACACCTTTTATGTCCTTTTAAAAATACTTTTTTTGTGTGGATTTTACTGAAAAAGATTGATTAAAGGCTCACAAAATGTAAATTTTCAGTTTCCAAGGACTTTCAGGCTATGGAAGTTACCAAACTTTGGCAGCCATTTTCTCTCAAATTTTTCCTCTAAAACAAGACTACCCTGACCTCCTTCAATTGCATATATTTTTACTTCTATTCAACATAGATGGATCTTTTTTCACCAAAAGGGAGGCAAATGAACAGCTTTTAAGATGATACCAATAACCTCATATGCCGAAAAATTGATGAGTGCGTGATTCCACCACGTCGTGACACCAATGATGCTGCTGTTTGTTTAAAAAAATTATTAGCACTGACCACAAAACATGCTAAGTTGTTGTGGGCTTTTGATGTCTTGAATGTCGGCTTATAATCAAAGGATGCTTTAGCTACTGACTATAGTGTAACAAAAACAATGATAAAAAAGTATATTTACAGTGGCGGTGGGTGGACCAAAATTTTGGTGGGGCTTAGGTTGCTTCCAGTTCTTTACCACCAAATAGCAAGAAATAAGAACTAAACAGAGATGATTTTTCTATACTTACGGTGAGCCACGGCAGTTTGAGAACCATTCCACGAGAAGAGTTGCCTTTGTTTTCCATCTCTTTGTTCTTAGTTAAATTCTTGTTGATGGTGGGGACGAAGCCGATTCACCTCTAATTTCCTGTAATTAGTTTTCGTGTGATGAAAAAGTTGCCTTAAAAGTAGTTCGACCTGGTTTATAACTGTTAAATCTCAGCGGCACAAACACAAACATGCACACACAATACTTCAAACATAATACTTCTATGAGCTGGATTAGGCCGTGTAGTCGAGAAAGTTGAACGCACCCAACAAAGAACCAATGAGCGCATAAGTATCTGTGTCAGTGGGGGAAAGTGTGTCGTAAACTTTCACCCCACTGTCAGGGCTAGGAGAGCGTGAGCCCTCGGTACAGTGTTATTTTTTCCCAGTCTTCTACCTTTTTACAAGAAGAGTTTCATTAAAGGAAGGGCTGTGGGAAAAGGGCTCATCTTCGCTAAGCCCTAAAGACTTTTGATTGGCTGCTGGGTTACTATAGTTGTAAGCGGTCACAACAGTGATTGGATAAGCGAGCAAGCGGCCAAGTTAATCACTCTGTGTTCATTGCGTGCGGTAATAACGGTTTCAACTGCGTATTTCATTATGGAGAAACTTTCACTTTCATTTACTTTGGGATAGAGTTTGGGGTGGTGGATGGGAAGGGGGTAGGGGCTCAAGCCCGTGAGCCCTTCACTACCCACCGCCACTGTATATTAATTATTTATATATTTAATATTACTTATGTTTCTGTGGTCAGTTTATCATCATACTGCTTTTGCCTTCTCGTTTTGTGAATATCAAACTCTATGCTTTTCTTTATTTATCCCACTAAATTGTGTCAATGGGGATGTAAAAACATCTACAATTAAAAAAACAATTGTTTCCCTTTGTGTTCTCCTCTCAGAGATGCTGGCCGCGCAGAACGAATGTACGGAATGTGATGGTGGCAGCTACTGTCTTACCCCTGGCCTGTTTGCAGTCAGTGGGCAATGTGATGCAGGCTACTACTGCAGCAGTGGTGTAGATACAGCCACTCCCAATGGAGCACACACAGGCACTGGAGGTGATTACTAGGAATATCACCGTCATAAAATACAAGTCATTAGCTTCATGAATGTTGAAGAATAAACAGTAATTAGGTCAAAAAAACATTTGAAGAGAATAGTGTTTCTTGTACCATTGCTGTCCCCTGTAAAAATAAAAGTGATATGGATTTTTTAAATTGTCACTTTGGACTGTGTAACAGAATTAATCAGAAATGGTTGTTTATCCAAAGTGTAGCAAATAATGTGACAAAGATTGTGATCTACTCAGGTCCTACTATTAAAGCATTGAGACCTCACGTTCATAAGTCTTCATGGGGAAACATGACTAAAAAGCATTTTAACTCTTACCTTGTTTTGGAGCCTTACATTTACTCTTCATAGTTCGTATTAATATTGCTCAGGTTCATGAGATTTATAATCTCCTTCATGAGTGTATGATAATTGTTTGTCTTAGGTGACTGTCCCATTGGCCATTATTGTCCTCAAGGGACAGCTGATCCTATTGGATGTGCTGCTGGAACGTACAATGATTTGACCAATCAGGATGTGTGTAAGACGTGTGAAGCTGGTTATTATTGTTTGGCAAACTCTACAACATACTCAGGAACACCTTGTCCAAAAGGTAAAGGATTACAACAACATTGTTGCCATTGAAATATGTAAAGAATATTGAAGTGTCTTTCTTACGCTCTTTTATTAATTCCACTGTGGCCCTAAGTTAAAATTTGCTAGGCCAGTTTTTGTTCTCCATTCATAGTCTGACCTGCATTTAATCTGCTGTTCAACTGTCCCATTGAGCTCTGAAGAGCAAGACTGATATTATGTCTTTTTTCTATTAAGCAGAAGATTTTGTTCTAATTTTGTAGGAAGATAAACTGTTTATATTTGCTGTAATTTATATATACTTTACATTCTAACCTTTTATGTGAATACATTCTTGCTTGAATTGCATAATACTACATGCAGTCAAATTCTTTTTATGGAAGATTGCAGATATTTTCACAATGCTGTGTCTCTGGTCTTGCATTGGTATGATCAACACACAGCTTTGGTTTAGAAATAACACATCCTCTTAGATTGCAGACTTAATTATATATCTTTGCTTAATGAACAATTTATTCACAAAAAGTTTGTGGAACATCCTTTCACATTCCACATTTTTTTTCACTCTCACCAGGTGCATATTGCCCAGCTGGTACAGAATTTGCTCACCAGTTTGACTGCCCACCTGGTACCTACAACAACAGGACAAATGCTGACAACATGTACGACTGCATCTCTTGTCCAGGTAATTGTTCATTATCAACTCTCTCCCTAGTACAAATTGGTGTTCAATACACAGTGACTTCCCACACTTTCTTTTCCTCTCTTTCTCTGACCTCTTTTATATATAGGACCATTTTTTTCTCCTTTTTTGTTCACTTGAATTTAGATCTAGTGCATATTTTTCATATTGAAATACATGTTGGTAGTCCAACACTGAAAGTGTTTTGTTTTGACACAACTTCTTCGCTCATTTCACTGTTATAGGGCTGAGTTATTTTCGTTTTGTTTCCTTCATTTTGTTTTGATATTTCCACAGTCAAATCGTCAAAATAACTATTTTGTTTTCATTTACAGCTGGTGAATATTGTGGCAGTGCAGGTCTACCCGAGCCCAGTGGACTTTGTGCTGCAGGCTGGTACTGCAGTGGCGGGGCTTTTGTAGACAAACCGACACCCATCAACAACGTGACTGGCTTTGACAGTCTGAACACGTCATGCCCGGCGTACTCCCTGAATGATACAGGAAACATCTGTGAACCTGGTAAGTTATTGAAAAAGAAGAGTTTTTGGCTGGAACAAAAGTGCATAGGTCTTTGCCATGTTACTGATTAGTAGACCATATCGAGTACAGTATTATGATCAATGACCAAACGTTATTAGCATGTTACAGAAATTCAGTGGTCTGTCACTTGTTGTTGTTGACAAGTATGATTGTATCACGCTGATTGCCATAGATGGTTATTTTCTAAATCTTGTGCCTGGTGATATGTTTGTCTGTCAGTCAGTGCTAATTACTTGGAGCCCTATGTGTGGGCTGTTATTGACGGGCTATTCTTACAATGATAACACTGCAATTCAATATCAATTTATTTATTTTAACTTTAAATGGTCAGAACATTTGAATGACATAATATTAAGAATCTCATTAAATGCAGTCATTTGAAAAAAAAAAGAAGTTCTTTATGCAAATTATGTAACATTTTTAGTTGCGGTGACTGACCGGACAAATGAGATATTTGTTCTAATTAGTCAACTCACACAACATGGTGAACACGGCTGTTTCCCTCACACTAAAACTTGACTTTCCCACAGTTTCATTATTCATGTCTCTGCATTGTATGCGTTCAGGAACTTACTGCCCCACTGGAAGCTCCCAGCAGCTTGCCTGCCCATTGGGTCAGTACTGTGACCAGTATGGACTGGCCACACCCACAGGCGATTGTTACGAGGGCTACTTCTGCAATGGAAGTTCCTCAACTCCTGACCCACAGCTTTGCTCGAAGGGACATTACTGTCCTCAGGGCACCACCCTGGAAGTGGACTGTTCTCCTGGTACCTTCTCAGGTTTGTGGATGTCTTTTCAGCCTCTTTTGTTCATAAACCACACGGACCTGGGAACATTGAGGAAGGGTTTTTTGGGGATTTTTTTGTGTAAAGCGATTGAGATTTGTACCAACGACTAATTTTAATGACACCTCTTAGCTTTGTTTTTTCAGTTTCATTATTGAGACACGTTTTGGATGCAACCACTTTTATTTTATATGGACTCGCATATTCCAGAATGCTGTATATGTCCTTTCCACCTGTATATTTTTATAAAATCTTATCCTATTTGCTTTGAACGTTTTCTTTACGTATTCAGGGAAAATACAATTTTATTAATTGCACAATCCACAAATGAAATCTTATAAATGTCAAAATGAGGCTGCTCTGAGGTTGGTATGTTAAAAGATTTCTGGTAAGAAATTCATGTTATTAGAGTGACACTGACTGAGGGCATTTGAGAAACAAATGTTTACTGTTAAATACATTCAATATTGCTTTCAATACTTCAAAATACTGTCTGAGCTCTGTTCAAAACCTGACTTTATCTAAATTGTTTTTTTTACCTAGGGATAACATGTCTTTACAGAAGTACACCATCAGGAAACACTTTTGAGTTGTTGCCTCGTAGGCAATAGATTGTCAAATTTTGACTTTTATTTTCATTCTGTGTTTCCTCAATGATTTTGTGTTCCCTCAATGATGTTATGTTCCCTCAATGCAGACCGTGAAGGTAACACAAATGTGACTGGTTGCGACCCATGTACCGCGGGCTACTACTGCTTGGAGTATGGGCTGTCTACACCTACGGCTCCTTGTGATGCTGGCTTCTACTGCCCAGAGGGACAGAGTGTGCCCAGACCCACAGACCTGGCCTGTAGCCCCGGTCACTTCTGTCCACAGGGCAGTCACAACGAGACGGGCTGCCCATCTGGAACCTACCAGCCACATTGGCAGCAGAGCAACTGCGATGCCTGCCCAGCGGGATTCTTCTGTAAAGCTTTTGGTACGTTATTTTCCTGTTTATCAGTTAGAGCATGACTCTCACTTATGATGCTGTGGGTTGATTCCTAGGCATGATGAAATTCTCTTCTGACGAGATGTAGTTTACTGGTCAATTAGCTATTTTTTTTAAAAAGTCCATTCTCTAGAATGCCTACAATGTGATCCGAATTGGGGGGAATCTCAATTACTTTATAATGATGGGAAAAGTTTTCTGGGCAATTTTGGCTTTTAAGCATAAGGAAAAAGTACAGCACCCTGTGTATTATCTGGCCAATTATTTTTTATTAGAACACTGTTCTGGCCTTTGAGTTGACGCTAATGTTTTTTTCCAGGTGACTATCTGGCTCTGGATGTGACCAACACCTCCAGCCCTACCAACGTGTCTGTCAGCTACCGCGGGGTTTCAGTACCTACCACCTGCCCACCAGGCTCATACTGTCCTGACAGCTCTGAGTTCGAGACCCACTACCTGTGCCCAGCTGGCAGTTACAGTAACAAGACAGGCCTTGCCAATGACACTCAATGCTCACCTTGTGACCCTGGAATGTTCTGCCTGGGTGAAGGTGAGTGTGTATTGGACCACAGAAATTCATGGCAGTTTAGAGATATTTGGTGCTCCTGACTTTTGTTAGAATGTTATGTCACAGTTAAGTCCGTGACCTTTTACTATAGGGGATAAGAGATTTATGCTCAAGTAGACACGGAGATGTCTTGATGAAGACATACTCGTAGGTGACATTTATATATGTTATTGGAGAGCACTGGTGAGTTAATCTAAAATGGGGCTTGAAGTTGAGCTCTATAAGGTCCCCCCGTATTTTGAAGAGAAGCTTTTAAAACTCATTATTCCAATTTTTAAATGTATTTTTTATCCATGTTTAATCACCTGATAGTTTTAGATTGTTTCTGTTAGTTGATTTTTGTCTTCTGCTTCTGCATTTTCTTTCATGTGTAGTGTGCCTATTTGTGAAGTCATGGTCATCTTCATATGCGAAGGACGAACAACATCAGTGTGCCTACTATTTTAAGCAGTGAAAACCCTGCTCTCTGTTGAATCATATCAATAGTCTTTTCAGCTTTTTCTGTCATTTTGATTGTTAACATTTGTTCTTGCCTTTTTAATTTACAAGTTTGTTCTTTGTAATTTTTTCCAGGAAACACTGAGCCAACTGGGCCTTGTTCTCCTGGCTTTTACTGCACAATGGGAGCTTTCAACTCCACTCCAACAGATGGGGTGACAGGAGACATCTGCCCGGCTGGCCGCTATTGTGAGTCCGGCAGCATAACCGGTGTGGGCTGTCCGGTGGGGACCTTCAGCTTCACTCTTGGATTGACCAACAGTTCTGAGTGTGAGCTGTGTACTCCTGGTCAATACTGCGGTGTAACAGGACTTACTGCTGTCAGTGGACCCTGCTGGGCAGGTGAGAAATCAAGTCAGGCTAGGAATGTGAAATTCAGTGCCACAGATGAGTATGTAGTTGATAGCGAACAGGTGTTTTTTTCAACAGTTTGGCAATCATCGGTGAGAAACATTAACTTTCTGAAAAAGTAGTATAATTCAGTCAAATAGTGTTTTTGCTTGAATACTGTGTGAATGTTTTTTCATTCAACTATATGCACTGTGATTCAAAGACAAGAAAAGAATGTGATGAGAAAAGGTTTTTTTTAAAATTTTGGTCATGAGCACAATGACCACTGTGTGGCAGAGATGGATCATGAATTTGGCGAACATGAGCAGGTTTGTGCAGTCTTCATGAACTGTGTCTTGTAGGTTAATTACTAAGTCAATGTGGTTATTTTTTTCCTTCAAAGGTGTTTTTTTTGTGTGTGTACAGGATTCTTCTGCAGCCTCGGCTCAGAGCAGCGGGCCCCAACAAGCCAGTTGTATGGCGATGTGTGTCCAGCAGGCTTCTTTTGCCCCAATGGCACAGCCACACCCAACCCCTGCCCCAGTGGGACGTACTTGGACACCACAGGGGCTGGAGATGTTGGAGACTGTCTCAGCTGTAGTCCTGGTAAGTCTGTTGTGCTTTGGCTATAGAAATATCGACTGCTCAGTGTAAAACTCCGTCATATGTCACTTTTCAAAATGATTTATGACAAGGTCTTGCACTAAACAGTAAATACTGAATAGGGTCTTGTGCATATATATGCATTAGGAGAACCACTGGCTTGATTTCTAGTTTTGTCCTTGTAACCTTGGGACACTTATTTTGTTTTATTTTCCTCAGTCTATCAAGTTGTGAATGGGTTTTTTGCAGTCTTCGGAAATGGAATGTGTGAATGATACTGGCATTCCTTAACAGGCAACATAGGTGTATGTCCACTGGACAGTCTGAGGTGTTCAATTGAAATGGACTGACTGGTAAAGCGGGATATTGTGATGAAAAGAGATGTGCAAATAAAAGAGCACCGCCGTCTTCTTAGCAGATGGTGGATTCTCTCGTATTGACATATTTACGTCCTTTGCCTTCATGTCAGAGAAGAAGGTTGAAGAATGAGTCTTCTTTCCATATATTTTAGATTTTAATTAAATTCCGTAGGCAATGACTTATGCAGATTGCGTGAAATTCAAAACATTTTGTCCTGTCATATATTGTATTAATAGAGCACAGGATATTTGTACAGCTTGCATATTCAAATACATTTAAATGTATTTCAGGTTTCTACTGTGAGAGCACGGGTCAGACCAATACCACGGGTCCGTGTGGTGCTGGGTACTACTGCAGCTTGGGAGCTAACACCACCACACCAACAGATGGCACCACAGGTTTGTGTTCATTATAAGATTAAGATGCAACAGTTTGCCTTTATCCATGTGAGTATTGGCTTGAAAGATATGAGGTAGATATCCCACACAGGGAAGATGAATTTATTTATATTGTGTTTCATCACCTTTCATCTGAGGAGTATTTTATATAGTCTGGTTAGACCCTAATGGTGAGGGAAGATCTAAGCCTACTCCATAATAATCTGAATTGTGTTGGTTGGGACTTTAAAATGTTTATAACCAGCCTTTGCACTTTTTAGGCTTATTATATTATATCCTTTTTAAAATCTGAAGACAGTTCTGGCCAAGATAATGAAGGGATTAAAGAGTAGACAGCACGATTTTGAAAATGTAATCATAATGTGACAAAAAATACAATACCCCTGGTCATACTTTATACATTTGCATAGATTACTTTGAAGAACCTACTCTTTCATTTTGGCATTTCAGTTTTAAAATATCCAAATAGATTGCAAGATTGATCTTATTTGCTGAAGTTTAAATGCTGTGCTATTAGTGCATTATCATATTTATTCTAAGATGAGACCTTGAGTGTTTCTACGTGGGTATGGCCTTTTTCTTCACAGGAAACATTTGTCCAGAAGGCTTCTACTGCGAGCAGGGCTCACCTAGTCCTGAGCCATGCCCCAATGCGACGTACGTTAATCACACAGGTGCTTCACAGTGCTATGTGTGCCCGGCTGGCTATTTCTGTGTCAATCGAGATCGTGCTGACGAGTGTCGCCAGGGCTACTACTGCCCAGAAGGCACCGGGGCAGACTTACAGCCCTGTCCTGGAGGAACGTTTGGCAACACCACAGGATTGTCTCAGGAGGTGCAGTGTACCCAATGTACAGGTCAGTGGCAAAAATACAACCTGTATAAGACAATCACCTGTATACAAACAGCCTCTCCCTATTTCCTCCCTTGTGTATTTTTTACATTATAATGACACAGTGTAAGACGGCCACCTGTCTAAGACATCCATTTTTCTCCTCAACAATGGGTGGGAGTCTTAGACTGTTTCTACTGTAGGCGTAATGGTTTTTATCCTATCTTTTTGATAATAGGCTGCCTGGGTTTGAAAAGAAAAATTAATAACAGCATATGCACGAGAAAGACAGGTTATGTCCCTGACATTTTAAATTTTCTTTATTTTTAGTCCTGTAAGTCCTTGAAACGCAACTCTGTCTTGAGCCTTTTGTGCATCGCTGTGGTGACTTCGGGTATTTATAGTATCTTCATGATATGTAGAGTTGACAAGTTCAAATTTTAGAGTTTGGTTTTTGTCCTCACTACACTATTTGATTAATACATAATAAAAGTCCCTCTTAATAATGGACTGGCATGAACAGATGTAATTTATGACTAAATTCTGTAGGTGCCTACATGTTAGATATAAAAAACTTTCCAATTTAAGATCATGAATTAAATTAGATTAGATTTCTCTTAATGCTGCCCCCCAAAAATGTAATTTACAATATTTTTATTTCTACCGTTTATTGAATATTGAAAATGGTGACAACTTAAAGTTAATTAATGAATTTTTTTTTCGGGTCTGGTCCAAAATGATGCTCAAGTCCTGTCTGGGTTTTTTTCAGGTGGCCATTTCTGTGGGACGCCCGGTTCACCCGCCGTGGATGGAGAGTGCCAGGCAGGCTACTACTGTGAGAGTGGAGTGGATACCGCCACGCCCACAGACACTGGTATACATACAGGAACTGGCGGCGAATGCCCTGTGGGATCCTACTGTCCTCAAGGTTCTGCTTTGCCTGCCATCTGTGCTGCTGGCACATACGCCGGTGTGAAGGGTGAGTGTTGTGAAATTAAGGTGGCTAGGATAGAAAGGAGAAGTTACCGCTGCTAGGAGTATGTATCATGTGTGGAATGAAGAAATGAAAAGAGTGATGTTTTGGAAGAATTTCGCATTTCGGCCTGTGGGACTGACTTAGAATCTGTAATCACTGCAATGATTTGTTTTTTTAATGTTTAAATATTACTATGAATTTAAAAGAAAAACTTCTTGGCATTGGTGTTTAAGCGGTAAGAGGTTCATTCTTATGATTAAATGGTTATTGCTTCAGTCCATGGTCACACAATGTCTGATTTTGTTTCCTTTGGAAATGCAATTAAAACCTTTTCTTTCATTACTCTTATTCTCAAAATGCAGTTTAATACCAACTTTAGTCAGGGGAAAGGGGAGGCGGCGGGGGAGACTAAGACAAATTAGAATCTTGTTCAGGAGGTGGTTTCGTATCACTTTCGTCCACCAAGTCCTTTTTAGGTAAGTAATTGTGAGCTTTAGGCTTTCTATGCCTGCAAAAGTAATTTTATGAAGATATGACTTTTGGGGTAACTAACAAACATGGTAAGTAATTGTGAGCTTTAGGCTTTCTATGCCTGCAAAAGTAATTTTATGAAGATATGACTTTTGGATAACTAGCAAACATGGTCTTTTTTTTCCTATCATGTGGGGATTAGGCAAGTCGGCATGTGACAGCTGCCCTGGAGGTTTCTACTGCGTGGCCAATACAAGCGACTACAGTGCCACCCCCTGTGATCCTGGCTACTACTGTCCCACGGGCACACAGCATGCCTCAGAGTTCCCCTGCCCAGCTGGTTCCTACAACCCCGATATTGGACAGGACTCGTCTGCCTCTTGCCGAGATTGCCCAGCCGGACAATATTGCGGCAACTCTGGCCTCTCTGCTCCTAGTGGAAACTGTAGCGCTGGCTGGTTCTGCACGGGTGCTGCTTTCCAGGCAATGCCAACTGTAATGGGTAAGTGACGCAGGTTAGACAACCATCCCAATTTTCCCAGGACCGTCCCAGATTTCGCTGTCAGGAATTTGAGAGTCTTATCGCATACATCCCACTGTCTGTGTCATGGAGCTTGCTAGACCATGATCTCATAAACAGACATATTTGTCAATCTGGTGCTCCAAAGCCATCAGATTGCATCTAAAACTTTTTTAAAGTTTTCCATTGGTGATATTTCTAAGATAAAATTTTAAAACCCCAAAAACTAGAATGCTCCTCAGAAGGTCTTAAGCTTCTTAATGTGATGGTGGATTTGCACTCTATGGGCCTACAAAATGTTGTGACATGTTCTATGATTTTTTTTTCCTTCTTTCTCAATGACAGGCAACTATTCGGCCATTGATGTGTGTACCTGTCCTGAGTTTAACACAACAGGAGGCAGGTGTCAGCCCGGTGACTACTGTCCAGAGGGTTCCTCCGCTCCAGTCAAGTGTACTGCAGGCTACTACTGTGATGACTATGAGCTGGCTCAACCCAAAGGTTAGTCTTGTCTTGTGTGTTTGTGTGTGTGTATTTACATTTGCTTGTGCGTGTTCTTGTGTGTGTGTGTGTGTGTGTGCGTGTGTGTGTGTGTGTGTATGTGTGTGTGTTTACATTTGTATGTGTATGTGTGTGTTTGTTGTGTGTGTGTGTGTGTGTGTGTGTGTGTGTGTGTGTGTGTGTGTGTGTTTTGCATTTGTATATGTGTGTGTTTGTTGTGTGTGTGTGTATGCCTGCATGTGTGTGTGTATGCCTGCATGTGTGTGTGTGTGTGTGTGTTTGTGTGTACATGCATGCGCATGTATGTGTTTGTTTGGGCATATAAGTGTTCATTTGTGTCATGTGTGTGTGTGCATGGGATTTGTGTGTGTTATGTTACTTTGCCAGATTATTAGTAGGGACTCTTGCTAAATCAATTAATGGCTATGTACAGGCAATTAACAATATTTTTGAAATAGTCTGTAGATTTCAGCTTGGAATGGAGGAGTGACTGCTGATGTTGTTGTTGAATTTCCATGGTTCTTGTACATCTTTTCACTTTTTAAAACTCAGTTTTTGATACCACGTAAAATTTTAACTTTTTAGATATAAATGTCAATGTTTTCAAATGTTAATTACGCAGGACATACATGCAAAATATATTCATATTATTTTGGAACCTCTTTTTAGTTTAGACTTCTTTTCTGACAGTTTGGATTTATAAAAGCTACTGAAGTGATAGTACCTCAAATGAACGTCCTGTGGCTGTTTTTCTCTCTCTCAGGCAAATGTGACCCTGGCTACTATTGCCCTGCGGGACAGACAGAGCAAAACCCAACTAACTTTGTCTGCACTGCTGGCTACTACTGCCAGGAAGGTTCTGCCACACCTACAGCTTGCCCCACCGGAACTTTCTCCAATGCCACAGGGAACACCAATGTCACAGAGTGCATGGACTGTACCCCAGGCTAGTTGAACATATGATCTATACCTTTTAGTGTGAAGGACTTCGAAGAGAAATATTGTGATGGTTGCCTAACATTCTTTCTCTTTTTTATCACATTCCTCGCTTTGGCTCGACCTGTCTTTCTCTTTCTTACCCCCTGTCCCTCTCAGAAGTAGGTCAGCAAAAGAAAAGCTTTTATTTACTCTACTTTACCCCATTGTTTAGTATAGAGGGTTAAAATTAGGAATATTTGAAGACAATTAAAAACTTTTAGAATGTTCATGCTGTCTTGCTTTTTCCCTTTCCAAATGTGACAGTTCTGCTAACAATTAAGTGTGCAGCCTGCACAGCTCAGCTTTTTTGTTACCCAGGCATCCCTTTCTTTAGAAACATGTTGTATATATATGTATATATATATATATATATACATTTCATTTGAAGAGAAGATATGTTTATCAATGCAAACCTTCAATAGCGTTTGTAATTATAATCATGTCTTTGAATCAAATTAATTGTCATAGCTTCACACCTCAGTAAAGCCAAAGCAAATAAACCCATGAACACATAAAAATAAGTAGCTTGATACTGACTTTGCATTTGAATAGGTCAGAAGTGACAGCCTTGTGATTTTTCCAATGGTCCCATGTTTATCCTTGTCCAGGTTACTACTGTAGTGGTACAGGCCTGACAGAAGAGACCGGTCAATGTGATGGTGGCTACTACTGTCCAGGTGGTCAGTCCACAGCCTCCCCGGCAGCTTATGCTTGTCCAGAGGGTTTCTACTGCCCAGTGGGTTCGGATCAGCCAGTGATGTGTGACAGAGGTGGGCATGTTTGACTCATTTGCTTTGCTTTAGTTTTTATCAATGCACTTCATTTTTTGTTGGACTGTGAAGCCGAAATTATTTTGAGGAAGTGGCTTCTTTAGAAAGATAAATTCTGTGGGAATATAATGGAATTATCATAATCACATTTAGTTGTCATAATTGTCTGTTGGTTTGTATCCTCAAGTGTTTTTGGGGGGGCACAAACAGGCAGTGTCAACTAAAAACCAAAGTTCCTTAATTGAATGGTTACTGCTGCTTATTTTTGTCAACCTCCTTCATCATTTTATGAGTAGCTAAAAAAATAATTATCCATTTGCCTGTCACTCTTGATTTTTGTATTTACACATTTTGAAATATATAAATATAGTAAAGTTTAGAGTTTTCAGAATCGTGTTTCACGTTCATGAATTTATGTTTTCATGTGCAATCTTTGTGTGTTTGTCTACAGGAACATACCAGGCACTCACTGGCAGGCCCACATGTGACACCTGTCCAAGAGCCTTCTACTGTGATCCCTATGAGCTGGGTAATGTGACTGGTGTCATAACCCCAGTCACTTGTCCTGCTGGCTACTACTGCCCGGATGGCACAGGAGACAAGTATACGAACCCCTGCCCTCTGGGTACATACAGTGCCAGCACAGGAAATCAGGATTCAAGTATGGCTTCAGTTTTATCGTGTGTCCCTGAAATTGTACATAATTCAGGCAAAAGAATGATATATGACATTAGGATATGTGTATTGTGATGACAGAGAGCTTTTAAATGGTAAAGACTGCAAGCCCATAAAAAGCAAGACCTTTTATAATAAGGAAAAACTGCTTAGCTTCAAATTTGATAAGTAAAAATTATTTTAATGTTATAGATTGCAATAATCTTTTGCAAGATGCGGTAAAAATGGGTAAAAAAGGTATTCTTGACAATTATAGTTTTTGGCTCGAGTTAGACTTTTTTCATTTTGTGGTGTGTTCTCTATATGAGGACCAGTAATAGTTGATAACTTTTTTCTGACTGTGACAGATTCTTGGTCATCTTGCCTGAACTTTTAAAGATTTTGCCATGTCTGCCTAAGTTCTTTCATCTGTGATCCTATTGTGCCGTATTTGTTTCATTACCAAGTCTCAATGCTTATCCTCTATCCTGATAAGATTTGTATTTCTTATATTGAGATAATTTAATTTCCTTTTTTTTTCTTTTCTTTTTTTTTGTATTCTCAGGTCAGTGTACTTCCTGCGATTTTGGGTTCTACTGTGGCACTCTGGGACTGACTGCGGTTGAAGGTGAATGTAGTGCTGGCCACTACTGTTTGATTGGAGCCTCCAGCCCAACGCCCACCGATGGTGTCACTGGAGACCTTTGCCCCAGGGGACAGTACTGTTTGCAGGGATCATTCCAAGGTAACTGCCATTCGCCATTGTGAAAAGTGATGTATGACTGAGTCTTACACTGAACAGTTGATTTGTTATTTTTGGAAAACTGACTAAAACTCAAAGATATTAACATCATACAAGTCATGTTTTGTTTGCAAAACAAGGAATATATCAGCTCTTACAAGCACCCCCATTGCCGTTTTTACAGCATGACCGCTCAGATTTTGATAAGTGTGGGTTTGGCCTTTTTGGCAAAAGGAGCAGGTTTGCCAAGGTGAATTTTAAGATTAGTTTTTTATCATCAATTCTCTTTGCATCTTTCTGGCTAAGTTTTCTGTGGAAGAATGAAATTCCGGTAAATAGTTAACTAACTCTGAAAAACTGCATTTAGCTATTTTCTCTTTGGTTGGCCACAATTCGACCCAGGCTAAGGTGACCCTGATGAAACGGAAAGGCTGATGAATATTTACCATAATTTTATGTTTGCCTCAGGTGAATTCTGTCCTGCCGGAACATTCAACAACATCACTGGCCTACGAAACTATACCGATTGCTTCCCTTGCACACCGGGCTCGTACTGTGCAACAGATGGACTGACAGAGCCCAGCGGAGACTGTAATGCTGGATACTATTGTGAGCTGGCTTCCACAGAAAATCAGCCAGTGGCCAAGACCTATGGCTACCGCTGCCCTGTGGGGAACTACTGTCCTCAGGGCACCTTGGCCCCAGTGCCCTGTGCTGCTGGTTCTTACCAGCCTTTGGAAGGTAAAGCAAAGATTAGACTGCAGCTTTAATTGTTAGTTCATATGGGTTTATGTTGTTTTTTTGTTTTTTGTCTCTACGTTCCTTAACAATTTCTAGACATGGAAAAGTAGTTGTTTTTTATCTTGACACAATACAGCTGTAGATAAGGACTATAATGAGTTGTTTTTTCTGCTTCCCGTCTTATTTCAATGTTCCTTTGCCTTGTGTGTTGTTTTGTGCACCTGTTACAGCTATTTTTGTTAGGCATTCTCATAAATTTAATAAATTCTTAAGTAGATTAAAACTTCATGAATGTAAATTGTGTTTATTCTACCTTTTAAAAATTTGTAGATTCTATGGGTTTGCATTATCATGCCTCCTTCTGTTGTTGAATTATGAATAACAGGTGTGTACAATAATACCCCAATGTCGTCACAAATGAATGAGAACAGTGGAAGAACTGAATAGAAACAGAAGTAGCAGACCTCATCCGATCCTCCTAATGTCTTTTTCTGGTACTTGCAGGTAGTACGAGTTCCTCAGAGTGCGTGTCATGTGACGCTGGCTACTACTGTCTCCACGCGGGGAACAACTCAGTTACTGACCAGTGCTCAGCTGGTTATTACTGTGTGGCCGGAGCAGCAACATCCACCCCTACTGGTGAGCCAATGTAACATCTAACAGATCACTAGTTACAGTGTCATGTCATGTGTATTGTCATATCTATTTCCTGGTTAGAGAGTGAAATCTTTCAAAGGAAAAATATTAAAATAATTCTATTAATGATTGCATTTACATAGTGCATATCGAAGCTCTAGAGCATGCTATGTGTACTTTACAACAATTATTATCACAGCAGACATGAGAATAAGACTTAGAAACATTCTCCTCTTCCTGGGAATCGTACTATGCGAACAGTGGATTACATGCATTAAACCACTTACAAACTGACTAGGTCTTTTGCTGTCTATAGTCAGTTATGTACCCATTTTAGATTGTAATGACTGAGGCAGTAAAGCTATCTATTAAGGGAGTTATTATAAAGCCATGTGAGGCTTCCATCTCGGAGATATAAGACAAGAAATGGCCTTGGTTTCTTTCAGTCTTTTAAAAAATAGTTTAATAAAAAAAAAACCCAATTCAACTTGGAATGAAATTTGATTTTAGGTTATTTGATGATGGTAGTCTACTGTCATACCAAGAATATTAATTTTTTTCTGGTTTGTTGGTGAAATTTGTTTATGACCAATTTTTATTTCTGAAAGTGCCATTGAATTTTTGTGTTACTATTACAGGACAGCAGTTCTTGAACTATAGGCTTAAGTTTCGAAATGCTTTTTATTTTTTACATGTATTTTTCAAATATTGACACAAAGCATAGAGTTTTTAAAATTTTGTAGAATTTATTTCTTTTCTTTATTAAAAAATACGAAGTTACAAGTAGAAAACTTTTTTTTCCTGAGCATCAAAGTTAGGGAATGTAAAAATAAATTCAGAACCTACGTATTCTGTTCCTGTTCCTCAGATGGTGTCACTGGAGACATTTGCCCCGTGGGCCACTACTGTCCCACTGGCTCCTCCTCCCCTCAACCCTGCGCTGTGAGCACGTACATGAACCACACCGGTGCCGCAGTCTGCGACATCTGTCCTGCTGGATTCTTCTGCATTGACGGCTCCCAGGCTGAGCCCTGCCCGCAGGGAAGGTACTGCCCAGAAGGTACTGGTGCAAATGACCAGCCATGCCCACAGGGCACCTATGGAGCCAGTGAGCGACTCACGAATGCGACAGAGTGTACCCAGTGCACTGGTGGCTACTACTGTGACTCCCCAGGCCTCACAGCTCCCACTGCTCAGTGTACAGGCGGATACTACTGTGTGTCAGGTACCTCGCTTATTTTTCACCGTCTAGTTGTGTGGCGGGGAAAGACCATGACAATAATGTTTTATTGAGAGCAACCAAGCAAAGAAATGATTGGCAAATTATGATCACCATTGTCCGTTTTAGATCTTGCACTTTATGATGATGAGTTGTATGGTTCCATTCAGTGTGTGCAAAGATGTCAAGTAGTATGTGCATACTGCTTGCAAAAGAGGCAAGTGGCATTAATTAACGATGACTGCAGTTTGATGAGTTGTAAAGGTATTCATGAAGGAAAGTCTCTCCGTCCTGAAAATTAATAAATGATTTCCTTCGTTATAATTAAGGGATAGGGACCAGGTGAAGGCCTAAGCCTGGAGATCAAGAAATCATTGCTTCAGTATTCTGAAAGTTTCATCACTCATGCTATTTTAGATGCTCCAATTTTTACATTTCATCAATTCAGTTTTCCGTCTATGTCAGTCTGTTTCTTTCTTCTTTTTGTGTGTTTAGCGATAAATAATCCGCTGCCAAATTGCTAGGCAGAATGGTTCGAGATAACATCTGGAGTAAAACAAGGTTGTGTCCTATCACCACTACTATTTATCATATATATGGATAGAATTACAAAAGAGGCCAACACAGAATCAGACGCCCTAAATGAATTACTCTTCGCTGATGACCAAAGCCTGGCGCACAAATATGAACAAAGTTTTCAACACCACACAACCAGATTAAACGAAGAATGTAACAACTACGACATGAAGATCAACATCACCAAAACAGAGACAATGAAAGTAAGCAGAAACCCAGAACCACTCAAGATACACATCAACAACAACAGTCTCAGACAGGTCCAATAATTTAAGTACCTCGGAAGTATATTCACAGAGGATGGGCGACTGAACAGAGAAATTGAAACATGAATACAAAAGGCCTATAATGTTAGTTACCAGCTTACTCCACTACTGAAACATCCTAACATCCCCATGACAACAAAACTCAAAATGATCAACACCACATTCATCCCAACAGTCACCTATCAACGCCAAACATGGACCACGAACAAGACATTAGAGCAAAGAATTACAACATGTGAAATGCGATGCCTTAGAAAAGCAGTAAACAAGACCAGGTGAGACAAAATCAGAAACTGTAATCCGCATGGTGGGCACAAATGATGTCATGCATCACATCCAACACCAAAGAATCAAATGGTTCAGACATCTACTACGATTACCAACACACCATCCAGCACAACGTGCCTACATCCAAAAATTCGATGGCAACAAGGCTAGAGTGCGACTGAGAAGGACCTGGATAGATGGAGTCAGGGAAACATTAACCACACACGGCATCCCCCTGACCCAAGCTCTCTGGCTGGCGACAGAGAGACGTCTCTTTCTTCCTGCGACACCCAAAAGGGTATAAGCGGCGGATAAAAGTAAAAGTAAAGTAAAGATCAATTCAGTTTTGAGTCAAATTTTGTGTCCTTTTTTTTTTCAAGAACCTTTACACTTTTTATTTTCTTACCCTCACACAATATGCTCTCTTATTACTATACTGAGAGGATGCTACACATTTTAACTAATCACCTCTACAGTGAGCATTGTGTCCGTAGGTCTGGATTTTGCTGCATACAGTTTTGGTTCTTGTGAATATATGCCTTCTGGCTGCATTCAAGAACAGCCATAAGCCTTGGCTGCCCTTAACAGGGTGTTCACAATATGAACACAAAGAATGCTTTCTACCAAGTGACAATGTGAATGCAGCCTCAAACTTCACCCTCCATGAGGCAGTTAAGAGTACCCGTTCCCTTGCTCAGGATTATGGACTCACAGACATTAAGATTTGTTTTCCTTTTCCAGGTGTTGATGTGGCCACACCAAACAGTGGTGTAACCCACACTGGTGAAGGGGATGAATGCCCTGCTGGTTCGCAGTGTCCTGTTGGGTCGAGTTCTCCTCAACCCTGTGCTGCTGGCACATACACCCCCCACACAGCCATGCCGCTCTGTCTGAGTTGTCCTGAAGGTATGTGCTCAAAGTCTCTTGATGGAATTTCTACATTTAGTGTGTGCTTTACTAATAAGAGTCAGATCTTAATTCATTGGTCAAAATGACTTATTTCAAAGGAAAATTTATAATTCGTAGGTGTTTTAAAAGAAATATATTTCACCAGGTGTTTTGAATATCATGTCTTTCGAGAAAAATTTGTTGTAGTTTGTTACAAAAAAGTCTCAGAATCAACCACATGTTTTTACACAAGTATGGTCCAGTAGTGCTAGTGAAAGTGTATTGCAAGCAAGTGCCTGTTTCATTCAATAAAAGGCTTTGTTAAGCAATATGCAATGAGATAACAGTATTTTCATCTATTTTATTTGAAAATGCTGCAAAGGATGATGTAACTTCATGTATGGGAGTTCTTCTTTTGTAAAATGTTTTTGTTGCTAGAATATCGCATATTTTAAATCCCCATTCTTTGTATTTTGAGATATAACATTGTTAAATTGTAACTAATTGCAAGTCAGTGCAATAATGGCCATGTTTCTCATAGAACAGATTAGGACTGTGAATGCACTGTGAATGAATAATAAGATAATTAGACCATTGAATGGCATCCACTTATCACTTATGGCTTTGTTGGTGAATAGATGTGTCTTATATAAACAAACTGGAATACCTGTATTCGAATACAGATTATAATATTTTTTGATAAAATATATATCTTTATCCTGTTCAGGCTACTTCTGTGAGAATGGTACAGTTACACCATCTGATTGTCCCACTGGTAGCTACTGCCCAGAGAGTACTGAGTTCAGCTCTCAGTACCCTTGCCCTCCAGGCACCTACAACAACAATACAGGTAAGAAGGAGCAAGACTGAATGTAAATATTTTATGTCTTCTTCAAAACAACTCAGATCTTTCAGAAGGTGCATTGCTTGGTTGCCTAGTACTCTGCCTGTTGGGGCCAGGTTGTCTGGAATATCACACTCCACCAGAAAGGCTGTGATACTCGATAAAGTATCTTCCAATGTTGTGGATAGATTAAATATGTTTTGCGTGCAAGGCAAAAAGAGTTACTATTATGACACAGATGCATGCAAATATAAGGGTGACGGATCCGATGTTCCTCTACCTTTTCACTAGTTAGGGTCTGGTTGAGAGAGTGCTAACTTTTAAAACCTTTAGTAAGATCTTTTAGGTAGTCCATCTTACTATTGTTTCTGTCCCAAACTGTCAAGTTATTCTCTCATATCAGCCGACATCAGTCTGATGAAAGTTTTTCTCTACTTTGACCTGAAAAGGGGCCTGTGGAACACATTATTAGCCACTTATTTAGAGGTAGGACTTTTGGCCTTGAAACTTCAATAAAATCTTTTGCTGATGTGAACAGAGCCAAGATCACCACATTTCGCTTGGCTGTATATGCCTGAATCACAATCTTCTTCACTACAACAGCTAAATCATGGATTATTATGTTTTGGGATCTTTATGTTTCTGCTTAACCCCTGTCATAGGAGAATAATGTCGCTGAGGTTGTATGAGCCCGAATTTCTCCAATTTCTCTTCAAAGTATGCTGACAGCACTAAATGCTATGTGGAAAAAAGCCACTCTAGTAACTTTAAGACTGACGTTATTGAACTGTATGTGCTGGCACACAGCACAAGACTTGCAATAATTTATCAACAGGTAAATGGCCATTTGTTAGAAAAAATGTTATGCTCTAGTTGTCCATCATGGTTTTTACCCCCATTTTTAAAAATTAATCACCATTTTCTCTTTGTATGCCTCATGTAGTTCCTTGTACTTTGAAATATTTTTGTTGTCTCATGATCCATGTTTATATCTCAATACTTTTTGTTGTTTTTGTTGTTAATCGTTGTTAACTGATCAGCCCATAATGAACTTTTGCACTGTGGCCCAAAGCATGTTTCTAGAAGTGGAGGGTTTTTATAAATTGTTCTGATGCAACATAGAATTTTGCTCTATCTGTGGCATGTGAAGGTAAAATGTTACTCAGTGTTGAGGTACCATTCTGTTGTCTGCACTCAGGTGCTACCAATGAGACCAGCTGCCAGGACTGTCCTCCTGGTGAGTACTGTGAGGGACATGGCAATGTGATCCCCACTGGACTCTGTGATGAGGGCTTCTTCTGTGCCGGCAAGTCTTTCCAGCGCAGGCCCTATGACTCTGGAAACCTCACTACAGTCAATGGAACAACAAGGTTAGTTTGTGGAGATAATGGCAACTCTTATTAGCTTTTGTTTCAACTGTGTACAGAATAAACATATGAAAAGATGTGAAGGAAGCAATTGTTACAACTTTACTTTCTGCTGTGTTCACAATGAACTCGCATCGTGTGCACGAACACATTACATTTCTTTTCTTTTCTTTTACCCCTATTGAACTACAACATTGCAAGTCAGTTTTCTACTTTTTGGAAATAAATTTGTCTGCATTTTTGGAGTTTTAACAGTCTTATTTGGTGATGACAACGGCTTTTCGTAAATTTGTCTTGAAGAGAAGTCATTTTGAGTAGTTTTAAACATGTGAAAAGTCTCTTTTGGCTATATGATGTGACAAATGAAAGAAGGTTTTATTGTGATATTAAAAGAAGCATATCCTTATCTCTGTTGCAAACTCAGAATTCACCTGTGCTTTGTTCCAACACAAGTGCTTAAGCTTTCTTTACCTATTTTGTTCAAGTCTCAATATCAGGTTCACTTGTTGAAGTGTAGAAGGCCCAAAGTGTGGCTCACATTCTGATTGCTTGAATTTGTTTTCTAATGTCAACGTATTGAGATGTTTAAGCCAGTGTTTTATTTTCACTTTAGCCATCAGTTATATCATTGTGCACCTGGTGATGCTACGTCTACTTCATGACAATGGACTTAGGTAATGAGCTATTGGACAGTAACAAGGGCAGCAGCTACATGTTTATAAGAGAATACACAGGAAAGTGCTTTGAGCTTCGAAAAATACATCACTCTTCTTATCTGATTACTTACTGCAAAATTCCAGTGATCTGTACTCCAACGACACATGCACTCCGATGTGGGACTGTGTGTGTTCAGCCTTCCAAATGACCAGTGGTGGCTTGTGTCCCATCGGCTACTACTGCCCACAAGGCTCTGCTAAACCGACAGCCTGCGACCCTGGACAGTACTGTGAGACTCCAGGCTTGGCCATTCCCACAGGTGGGTGCTGCCTTTGTCAGGGTCAAACTATCTCTTGGTTATGAAGAAAATAGTGAAAATAATGATTTAAAAAATACTGATAATAATGATGATGTAGATAATTTTTATTGCGCCTACTCCCATGTACAAACAGTTCTGGGCTCTTAACGTAAATTCTGGTAGAGAAAACAATATTTGTGATCTCAGGGGTAATCGACATTAGGTTTTGCAACTAGCAGTGGAGCTGATTGTAATGTATATTACCCATTTTCATACCAGAATATAGTATTCCTTTCCATGCTAGGGTATGTTTTGTTATTGGATGGAGATTGATTATTAATTTTTGCTGTGGGTTGTTGTTCTAGGCAGACCTGGTTTTCTTCTACCTTCCCTTAACAAGGTGACTTTTACAAACACAACTTGGACTCCAGACCTTCAATATTCTTGTGTCCTTCATCCTTTTACACTCTCAATACTTAATGATACAGGCTATATGAGACTCCCTTACTCTCATTCAGCACTTAATGATCTTTGGATTCCTTTTTGGTCATCCTCCAGCTCTGTCATCTAAAATAAACTCACTTATGATAACAGGAAACTGCAGCAGTGGCTTCTACTGTAACGGCACCAGCAGCTCAGCCAACCAGTGGGTGTGTCCCGTGGGCTACTACTGTGAAGTCGGGACCAGTGTACCTGAGCCGTGCCCTGCCGGAACATTCTCTGGTTCCCCACAGGGACAGAGTGTGGGAGACTGCACCAACTGTACCGCTGGATCTTACTGTCAAGGTGAGATTGGTTTTATTTGTAGTTTTAACAAAAAGAATTTAATATTGCATAAGTAGGAGGTCAAAATGTTTGTTGTTTAGCTTTTCTCTCAAGTTGAAGAGATATATTGTAGACTTGTGTCCCTTTCCACTGAAGTGTCTTATGGCTTCAACTCACTTTGGTTGCTTGTTCATTGCAACTTTCTGTTTTTATCTCCAAGGCTCTGTTTGATATTTTTGGTCTCTTCTCATAGGAGAAACTTGGTCAGATAGGCAAAGAACCTTTCCCATAAATGCTATGTCTTAATCAGGAACAGCAAGAAATCAGATACTCAGTCTTTCACTTGTGAGTTGACACCTTTTTGACTGGACTAACATGTACAGTCAACAATATGTGATGATACTAGTGAGTTATAAGAGCTCTACTACAGGGGGAAAAAAATAGGTCATTATAAAAGCTGAGCATCCATGTAGTGCAACATTGTGAGTAGATACGTATATTATAGTGTCTCTCATACAATTTGTTAACTATTTGTCCTATGAAATAGGTCTGGGCAACACTGTACCTACTGCCCTCTGTGACCCTGGCTACTACTGTCCTGGTGGTCAAGACACACCAACACCTGGAACCTATCTGTGCTGGGCCGGTCACTACTGTGAGGCAGGAGCGGTCATCCCTACATCTTGTCTCAACGGAACCTACCAGCCAAACCAGGGACAGAGCACATGCGTAGACTGCTCAGCTGGCTACTACTGTGATCCCAATGCAGGTAAGAAAGATGAAGCATGGAACATTACAACTACTACTACTAGACACCAAAGTTAAAGATGAAGTAGCTAAGGATTTGATAGCTTTTCTGCAAAATGTTTTTAGAGATTGGAAGATTTTGATTGTGTCTTCTGGTACACTGTTGTTCAATACTGTTTGTTAAACCAGAAATACTTCATCTCACCCTTTAATGTTTTCCTGTATTTGGTAGACTGTTCCTTCATTGACTTACACGCTTATGCCTCATGGGAACATACTATTTGGAGTCTTGCCAAACTGATTCTCTATAATATGTTGATGATAATTTCTTTTAACCGTTCTGAAAAACATCCTATGGACATGAAATTCTTCTGTAAAACCTTCCTCATAATAAATGCCTTTCATTTTAACTGTGGATTTTTCCACATCTTTTTTGTACCCCAACATTTCTGTAATTTTCATGCATGATTTGTTTTGGTCTCTATTCTTTGAACCCACCCTTCTATAATACTGATTACTTTTTCCTCTCACCTTTGTTAATAAATATGCACTTGCAAGAGCTATTAATTGTTTAACAACTTCCTTATTTCATGTCTAAAACTAGATTATTTTCACCTCTCATTAAAATCATTATTTTGGGGGGTTTTTCAAATTACTCATCTCATATCAATTTAACCTTAATAAAACCATTTTTTCTCTTCAGCCAATGTTACAGTCATAAATGGTAAAAACCCACACAATAAGTGTTTTGGTCATTTCGTTCCTTTCTATGTGGATTTTTGCATCTAGCATGTGGAAGTTATTGTTATGCTGTGGATCCATAGCAATTGGGTGTTGAACGATGGCGTGGATTTTGGTTGGTTAAATGCACATATTGCAATGTATTTTAATGGCTGCTTGATTCATTACTAAAACAAAGAGAACTTATCAGGAGTTCAAGCATCATTTTGTTTACAGTTATTGTATTTGTTTACATCACTAATACGCTTTTCGTGTATGATATTGTTGCTGTCTGATTATTACATCAATATATATTCATATATATAATATATATTTAACTCTTTATCTCCGAGGGGGGTGAACCCACTACACCGGGGCTCTTTTTTGGTGCTAAATCTAAAAATGACAAAAACATCATTAAATGGGTCATTAAAGCGGAACTAGCAAACCTATTTTGATAGTTCTTCATCTAATGAATGAACTTACGGTAAAAGAGACCTGTTTTTGGCAATTGCCGAAAAGTAATCTTAAAGTAATGTGCCAGAGCCGCTTTCAGCGGCTCACCGGCAAAGCGATTCCGACTGCCAGCCACTGGGAGCGGCTTGCCGGAGATAAAGAGTTAAGCTGGTTTGCAAAAAATGCAGTGAAACCCACTCTCACCAACGAACTTGATATGACTTCCGTGCAAGACTGAAGTCCTAAGTATGGTACAGCATACACTCCTTTGGATTTAAAACTATGTTGTATTTGTTAGACGATTCAGTCGTAGGGTGTTATAAAATACTTTTTAGTGAAGTGAATTCTTATAAACTTTCTATGTTTTTAGTCTGTGCTGTTTCTGTTTGACAAAGAATTAGATCTTGGTCCCTCAGGGGATCAGAATTTTAGATAGACCCATTGTACACCAGTAGAGGGTGCAATCCTCCTTTTGGTAGAATGTGGTAGGAAAAAACTGAGCACCTGCACGTCTGAACTCAGTCGTATGCTATTGATGTTTTCTTTGGTATTTCATCTTTGCCACTCTTTCTTTCCTGTTTTCTTCTTCTTTACCGTTACCTAGTGGGATGAGTGTCAATCTTCGAAATGACTTTTTATGTGTCCAGTAAGGCTCTAGCGTAAAAACAAAAATAGTGTGATTTTGGTGTGTCTTTTTGATTTAAAAGTATGGTTTTCTTGTACGTTTTCCAATTAGAATTCTTTTTCGTTTCCATGGAATGACCTATCATCCCAAATCCCCAGATTTACATTGTTTTCTTTTTAAAATCTATATATATTGTTTTTCTGTGGACATAATTTGGTCTTTGGCATCTTTGACAAGGTGGAGTTGATTGTTAAATTGATGCCTTAAGCAATTCAGATCTATAAATTGAAATACAAAATACAAAGAATTGAAAATTTGAATCCAAAGTTAAATGTTTTTTTGTTCCATATTGGTTGCCACACCTTATTTTTGTCAAGCAAAACTTACTCGCCAAATAAAAGATTTTTTTGTATTGCAAAAGGTTTCAGGAAAGGGTTTTTATTCAGAAAAAAGTAACCGAAAACAACAGCTCTTTTAGGAGGCATCATGAGGTATACTGGTGGGTAAAAATGTTTAATATCATTTGCAAATTGTTAAATGTACTAAGCCAAGAAAGCAAAATTTTACAGGAGAAAGACAAAGTGTTTTGTTTGTTTAACAATTGTATGTACCGACATTAAATATTGTCTCTTGCTTTTTTCAACATTTAGAATTTGAATTTCCACAAAATATTTCTTGAGCACATGTAACTGATATCATAGGTTAAGTAACTGCAATTAGACCAAAAAAATTCTGGTCTTAACATATTATTTTCACAGCAGGCTGATGGTATATATTCTGTAATCAATTGCCTAGTACTTAGTGAAACAACCATGTATAAATTGCAAGGACAACTTTATTGTCTGTGGTTCTCTTCATTAAAATTTTTCTAACAAAGTATTTTCACATGTGTTGATATTGTGAAAGAAACTAGAACAAATGAAAGTATTACTCTTTTCTTGAAAGTACTCTTTGCTTTGTTTTTGTTTCTTGTTTTTTTTTTTTTTATTGAATTTTTTACAGGTCTATCATGTACTCAGAAAATTTGTGATTGAACAGAAAAGCCTATCAAAATTTGCAAGTTTATGTTGACATAGAGATAAGTTGGTTTTTAAATTGTTTTTTTGTTCAAAGGGAAATGTTACTTGTAATGTCTCATAAACTTTAGAACTTTATACTTAAACAAGGATATGACTTCAAGTAAAAAGTAAAGTGCTTGTATTTGGCTGGATAAGACTTTAAATAGGTAAGGATTTCAATAATGATTGTGGAACTTATGGGCTTTTCTGTGCCAACCCACAAACTTTTTAAGGTGCTTATAGATATATCTTTTTTCCTATTGAAAATTTATGTTTATGTGTCAATACATTTATTTTGCTTGTTCAGATTGACTGCATCTTTTTCAGTCTGAGAGTGTATTTTGTGGCCTAAATGGAGGGAATTACTAACAACCTTTCTTTTGTTGTGCTGAAAATTAAGCTAACCTTTTGTTTATTGTAGGTCTCAGCTCAAATCTTTTGTTGCTGACTTGACCTCGTATTCTTTGTTTCATTTTTTCGCTGTGATGTTGTCATGAAAGTAATGTATGTGGTTTATGTTCTTGTTTTTGTTCTACAGGAGTATATCTGATAACAGTTTTCTTTTAATCAAAGCACATACACACACACGCACACACACACACACACACACACACACACACACACACACACACACACACACACACACACATACACACACTCACACACGTACACTCACACATGTGTACATACACACCCATACATGTACACACACTGACACACACATTTACACATCCGTCATACACACACACACACACACACCCACACACACACACACACACACACACACACACAATCACATTATATAAATACATCTTTTATATATATATATATATATATATATATATATATATATATATATATATATATATATATATAAAAATATATGTATAGGGCCTACTGATAAAAATATAAGTACAAATTTTTAAGGTATGGGGCTCTTTAACGAAGGAACATTTCCTATCAAAAACTGGTAGTTTTTTTTAGTATTCTACTGTCTCTTGGTTCGTCTGATTAGAATTCAGAATGAAAAATTAATTTCAAAAGCTAGGGAACAGATTTTGTTAGCCCATAGGGCTCTCTTTTAGAGTCATGCCTCTATCATTGAAACATTTGATTGCATATGTGTGTGTGTGTGTGTGTCTTTGTGTGTGTGTGTGTGTGTGTGTGTGTGTGTGTGTGTGTGTGACCATGTAAAAATAAAAGTTTCATTATCTTGTTATCTTTGCTGTCAAATTTCATGGATCATTATATCAATGACAGAAAGGGCATGATACTGAAGACGTAGGTCATTTCATGGCTGGACTTTTCACAATCAAATTATATATTTATGAGCTGGCTAATGTAATGGTGAATGTGTTAACGTTTCATAAAGTAAAAAGCTGGTGTGAATGAAAGTACAATATTTGCAATTTTTCTTATACTAAGTTTGTTCTTATTTACCTTAACTTACTTGACAATCATTTTGGTAATCTTCATTTAATTGTGCACTTGGCTACTGCATTTTTTAAAAAGCAGTAACATGCCAATACAAATTTGCTGACACACATGGTATTGTTTTTGCTTCCAGGAGGTCCAGTGTCCACCCCAACCCCTTGTCCAGCCGGCTACTACTGCCCACCCAAGACGACAGCTGGTCAGTCATTCCCGTGCCCTGCTGGAACGTTTGGCCCAGATGAGTACTACTCCTCCGTGGACAACTGCACGTCTTGTACCTCCGGCTACTACTGTGACCGGGACGGCTTGGACAGCCCCACTGGCGAGTGCTGGGCTGGCTTCTACTGTACTGGTGGAGCCAGTTCTCCTACTCCTGTCTTTGACAATGTAAGCCAACAGTGAAGCAGCTGCTACTGTCTGCTAAAATCTATAAAGAACTTTTATGATTATAATTTTTTTTTCAACCCTCTGTCTTATAGTTCTCACCCCTACATGTGTTTACATATATAAGTACTATTACCTGCACATACACACACAAACATGCACAGACAAATATGCACGCACTCACATACATGTGCGCGCACACATACACACACATACACACACACATGAAATCTGCATCAACTACCTTTCCATTCTTTCACAGGTAAACACCACCGACAACTCCACTTTCACTGGCAACGACCGCTGTCCTATCGGCTACTACTGCACCAACGGTACAAGCTACCCGATCCCATGCCCGAGAGGGACTTTCTCCACAGAGAGGGAAGTGACCAGTCCCGATGGCTGTGAGCCGTGTCCCCGTGGTCGCTACTGTAACATCAAGGCCTTCACCAAGGTGGATGATGCTCCACTGTGTTCACCCGGGTATGTGATGACTTGGTACACTTGGGTACAGATAACATGAACATGGGAAACTCAAAATCACTGATAGCTCAGACAATTTGTCATTCCCGAACTGATATCTCTTTAATTTCTCGTTATGGGATAACCTGCATTATGAATGTCAAACAAGTTTGTTGATCCCTGACACGTTTCAGTTTTCCGTGCCTGACTGCATTAAGTTTATTTGAAGTAGGATTCTAGGATTTTCTAAAAAATATATGAGTGCAACATCCATGAGATTGAAGTTCAGTTGCATTACATTTCTTAATAAATTAGGCAATTCAAGGAGAGTAGCCTGAGGAAATTATCAGCTTGGCTATAATGCATTATTATTTCTGTCTTTCTGTAATTTTTATCTTTCTTAAGGATTTTGTTTAATTAATAATGTACTTGTGGGTTTATGGTTTTTATGTAGCATCTGATCAACGATTATCTAAATGTTTATTTTATATTCTTACTTCATCAACATGTTTCTTACTCTATATTTTAGAATTTTGGAGTATTGTTGTACTGGACAGTTTTTTAGGATGTATATAAACAATGCATGTTTTGAAAGTTATATTGTACTCAATCTTTGAGTCTCTGGTCCTCAGCTATGTCTGTACTGGAGGCAGCACCGTACCTACGCCCAATAACACCAGTGAAGGCTACATATGTCCTGCTGGCTACTTCTGCATTGAGGGAGCTCTGATAGAGGAAGGCTGTCCCATCAGCACATACCAGCCATACGAAGGCATGGACAACTGTACCATTTGCCCCGCTGGTTACATGTGCCCCACTATGAACATGACGATGGCTGAACCCTGCCAGTCTGGTAAGGCAGGATAGGTTATTTTTTTCGTCTAGTTGGAAGTTGATAATTGCTTTCTGTTCTATAAATTTGAAATTCATAGTATTGAACACATATACAGATATAAATATGTCTTGTGATATGTACAAGCATTTGAGTATCAATTATATTTAAGACATTATAATGATGCTTTATGTTTGCTGACATAACTTTGGTTCTATTAAAAGACGGAATAAGTTACAGAAATTTGCAGTATGAGGTAAGTCTTAGAAATGTGCTTTCTAGAATATAGTATACATTTCATTTCCATGTTTCTTTTTCTTTGCTTTAAGTCTAAGAATAAAAACTACAGGGTGAAATGATGAATACTACAACTACAAAATACCAGGACTAAAGCTTATCATAGCATCAGTAAACCTATTTTTTTCTGCTAAAGAGGACACGTTATAATGACACTTGACTGTGAATTGTTTTGTTCTTTTTCCACCAGGTTACTATTGCCCTGAGGGTCAGCTGGTGCCGTGCCCCGCTGGAACATTCAACAACATCACAGGTCTGTCCCTGGCCTCCCAGTGTACGGACTGCACCACCGGCCAGTACTGTCAAGGCGTTGGCAACAGTTTCCCTACAGGTGTGCTTTAATGTACAAGTTGTCATAATTAGGTTAGGGCTAGGTGGTCACAGTATATTTTGTTTTATGTTTCATACATGAACACGTAATCAGACAAACTTGCACACGTACATGTTTTAATACTTTTGTGCTTTCTCACATATGTACATACTCATGCATAAGTGAGCTCACTCACTCACAAGCTTATTGTTAAGTAGGTGATTTGCTCCTTGTACTTATTTTCAGTGTCATTATTGTCCTTATCTCCTCCTTTGCAAGACATGGTTGTTATTGCATTGACACGCCCTGAACAAAAACTCAATAAAACTCAATCACAGATAAATATACACACGTGCGTGCATGCATACTTGCATATGCAATCACGCACACACACATGCATGCATCATGTACACCCATACTGGGGGTGGGGGGTGGATGGAGAACAGCTATCTGACTTTTTTCCGCAGAGCGAAGTGCAACCCCTTACAATGTTCCCTATTTTTTGCTTATGATAAATAAAATGACTACCTACAGGTGATTGTGATGCTGGCTACTTCTGTGAGGGTGGTGCGGACAGCCAAGCTCCATCCATCCACATGACCTACACCTTGAATGGAGAGTGCATCCTTGGCCATTATTGCCCCCAGGGCACCACCATCATGGTGCCTTGCCCGGCTGGTACCATCAGGAATAACACAGGTAGAGAAACAATATTTACGCTGAATTAATACCTTAACTGATTCAGCCCGCAGTTAATTTTGACTGCGGACACAAATAATTTGTGACTGCTACGTGACCTCACAAGTGGTCTCACAAAAAATTGATAAAGGAATATCTTAATTTGATAAAAACCTTATGTGTGACATACAAAAATGTTCAGAATACAAAATAATATTCAATAAAACCAGAATAAAGGGTTGGAATGTAAGCAGTTCGGAAAAAAGACGAGAGGAAAGTGATGCGAAGAAAAGGGAGCAATAGATAAGAGCTGCTCTGAGTGACTCTTCGTCAAAACACAGGAGATTGTCAGCCGCTGTGAGCGGTGCTGCGGGCTGAATCAGTTAAAGAATCAAATTTTTCAACCCTGTTGAGGAGGGGTTAGGCGTTATGGATAGAATCCGTCTCTGAAGACCCCAGTTCTGGAATCAAGTAATCAAGAATCAAAGCAGGTGATCTGTGAAGTTTTTTGTAAAACTGTCTGGGAGTGGGACCACTGAATAATGTCTTGCTTTGTTGTAAAGAATTCATTTAAAACTTCAGTGGGAACTGGAGCTTTAACTGTAGTTTTAACTTGGTAATACACACATTGTAGAAGCATCCTTTTCCTTGTGTTTGTTTTATTGATAAGCCTGAAAGAAAAGTTTTCAGTTTTAATTATATTTTCTGTCCTCTTAACATGGTCTAGACACTTTGTACATATTTCTCAATATCTTATCCCAGTGGGTCGTGGCAATCTGCTGCCGGAGAATGAACCAGTACAATGGACAAATAGTGCTCCTAGTATCAGTTTTCAGATCCTCTTGTCCGTTGCATCAAAGCAAAGAATTTTATAACTATGAAACAGACAAGGTAGGTTGAAATCAAACTTACAGTAATATGTCAATTCCAAAAATGACTGGTCTGTGTCTGATAAGATACAAGACTGAAAAAGTAACTCCACGTCGATGAACTTAGGCTCCTTCTCTTGTATCTTTCTCCACAGGTGGTCAGGCGGAGACAGACTGTTTGCCTTGCCCTGGTGGCTACTACTGTGACCAGGACGGCCAGACAGATCCAGCAGGTCTGTGCACACAGGGCTACTATTGTCCAGCTAACGACAGCATCATCTCTCCGACACCGTCTGGCTATCTGTGTCCTGTCGGCTACTACTGCCCTGAAGGCACTGCAGATCCTAATATTTGCCCACCAGGCTTGTTCCAAATTAGTAGCGGTCAGTGGACATGTGACTCATGTCCGGCAGGTTCCTACTGCCCAAGCACAATTCCTCCAGAACTGAAGGACTGCCCACAATACAATTTCTGTCCAAATGGTAAGCAGAGCTATTAGTTACACTGGTAATTTCATAAGCTGTCTGTGTTTCAGATGTTAATGTTGTGATTTCTTTAATGAAAGACTATAATGGGTTGTTCTTTTAACTTGATATACCATCCTTCTGTAGAGAATCAACTCGCAAGTCTTTCATCATCCAAACCAGACATATATAACAGCCTTGCATACTTTATCCCATATCCAGTGCTAAAAACCTGTAAATTTTACATAGTACCATCTCATCAACTGGTGCAGTATCAAACAACTAAGGAAGATAAAGTATTTTGGTGACTTATCTTTTGACAAAAATTCAATAAATTTTTGCTCTAGCAATATCCAAAGATATCTAGATGTGCAATCATTGTAGCTTTGAGAATCAGCCTGTATAGTCTAAGAGTACAAACTGGTTTTCATGTCTGATGATCAGTAGGAAACGAATGGTCCTTTAGGTGGACCCTCCTTGCAAGAAATGCGGAGAAAACAAAATTTTGTATACCGGCATAGCTTGTCGAAATGATGACATAAAATGTATTCTTTTGTATTTTCTCTGTAGGTACTGTTACTCCAATCCCTTGTGCAGATGGAACGTTCACATACGACAACATGACTAAACTTCAGTCTCAGTCAGATTGCCTGCCTTGTGAGGCTGGGCAGTTTTGCAGGTGAAGACTGATATTTCTATGCTTATCTTTTAAATTGGAATATTGTTAACAAACTAAAAGGTTCAATTGAACAATTGTGTCACGACGCGGTGGATTCAGGCGCTAGTCAATTTTGGGGCATATGGAGTTATTAATATTGTCATAAAGCTTGTTCATTTGTCTTGCTTCTAGCAAAAAAATACCCCTCTCTCTTGAATTGAAGTTCAGATATTTGCAAACGAAGGAGGTGGGGGTCACCTGGTTTCAGAGATAAAATTAGTGAGAAAATGGCTGCCAAAGATTAGTTATAATATCCTTAGCTTGAGAGTCAGTGGAAACTCAAAATTTACATTTTTTGTGTCTTTAATCAACCTTTTCCAGTAAAATCCACTCAGAAATGTGTTCTTTAGTGGGCATGAAAGGTGTTGAGCCAAAATACGAAATTCGATAAAAATCCATAAACCTGCTGAAAAATGCTAGTTTATTCACTTTCATTATATTGACGAGCACCTGATTTCACCACACTGCCTCACAATTGTTTTTACTTGAACTGCTTTTACTTTAGATCCAGTTTTTCATTACTCTGCAGTGTTGTTTTTATCATTGTAACTTCCAACGTTTCTTTACTTGCTCAGAAATGTTTAAGTGAAAAGAAGGAACAAAAGATAAATTCTCAAAAAGGACGACTGAAGTGGTCTTTCTGTTCTCTTGTTTCTGAGCTCAATGCTTTACTATTTTACATTCTTACCACATCTCTTTATTTTCTCAGAAACGGCCAACTGTATGGCAACTGCTCAGCTGGCTACTACTGCAAGTCAGGCTCATTGGAGAACATGCCCAACTCCACATCAGACTTCACCGCATGTGTTGCTGACACTGTCTGTGCTGGCCTCTGCCCCACTGGCTCCTACTGCCCTGACGGCATAGAGCTCCCAGTGCCGTGTCCTGCCGACACATACAGGGACACAGTGGGAGCTGCTCAGGAGTCAGACTGCGCTAGCTGTCCTGCCGGATCCCTCTGTCCTGAAGGTATTTAAGCTCTTAGATATGAGTTTCTTCCATTGTTCTTTCTCTCAAAGAGCACTGGCTTTACTTAATCAGTTTACCTTCAAATAGCTGTGAGGTGCATGCACCTTGTTAATGACAGTATTTCAGTAATTTTGTTGGAGATTGTCCCCATGGAGATGTGAATTTTGAAAGGAGGTAGCTGTGGTTTTAGTTTTTAGTTTAAGATTACAGTAAAAGGAGATTGTGTTAAGGGCGGTTATATGCAGGGTGATATGTGCAAAACTTCACGCCAAAATGAGTCATTTGTTGCATTTTGACTGTGTACCAATGTGGTATCAAATTATAGATCTGTTCAAGCCCTAAAAGTTGATAAAAACAGGGGAGTCAGGAGCACTAGGTTATGAGAAAATCGAGGCTTTTGGCCAGATATCTCGAGCCAACTCAGAGCAACAAGTGACACAATTTTTTCTTATTGCTACACAAATTATCATTGAACTTATTGATAGAGGTATGTTCTTCTGTATTTAACTTTTCTTTTTTTTACTCTGTTCATGATTTGATTGTCTTCAACTCTGATCTTTGTTCCGCAGATGATAATGCTAATTTGATATTCATCTGAGTGTCAATAAATCATCTAATAAATAGAATAAAATTACTTGGCGCAATGCCGAGCTTTTCACTTTAAAATTAAGGCAGATAGAGTATTTACAAACTTCATTAGTTTAAGGGTGACTTAAGAATTATGAGATGTGCTGATTTAAACCCTTCACCCGAGCGAGCTGTGTTTCACAAGACTTGGAACATATGTTTCTCTACCCCAGGAACCACCAACCCAGAGCCGTGCCCTGTTGGCCAGTACTGTCTGAAAGGCAACGGCACTGAGCCCTGTCCTCGCTTGACTTACAGGAACATTACCGGAGCAGCTGTCATCACTGATTGCTTCCCCTGTCCAGCTGGCTATTGGTGCAACTACACTGGTATGGAGATATAGTCAAAATTGTCTAAGAGAAAAGAGGATACTTTATACAAGAGGCAATCTCACAGTGTCATTATAATGCCCCCAAAAAATGCAAGGGGAAAAATGGAAAGTGGCCATTTGTACAGGTGATTGTCTCATACAGGTGGCCATTAGAGCAGGTTGAACTGTATTGGCGTAACAATTTGATACTGTCGGACTGCTGTTATATGATTACATTTGTTTAAATTTGTTATACACTGTCTCAAAACATCAATATTTCATGTCTGTGCTCGAGGAATAATAACTAATATGCACACAAGAATGTGGAAACAAGAACACAAAAACCATCACACTATTGAATTGTTCAACTAGTCTTAGAATTTTTTATTTTACCAATTGAATACGTCAAAGTTTGCAAATGATGTTCTCAATTAGCTTTACGTTTGAATTTCTATAGAGACTTATCTTTTGGATTTTTTTAAACAAAAAAGCTGTATCATGATATGTTCCTGTAGGGTTTGTCATTTTTTTGTTCTTTATGTACAAGTATCTCTCTCTTGCCCTTTTTAACTCCCCAACAACATTGTACAAGTATAGCCAGCTTTATATTACAATATGTGTGTGTTAATTCAGTGTATCCCTTTGGTTATTTTCTCTGTGTGTCTTCAGGTATGGCAAGCTATGAGTGGAATCTGTGTCCTCCCGGCTTCTTCTGTCTGGAGGGAGATGAGCCTCGCCTGTGTCCAGCGGGACGCATGAGGGACACACCTGGGGCAGGATCAACTGACGACTGTCCCCTGTGTCGACCAGGGTACTACTGCCCTAATGACACGGACAACACTCAAGGCATACCCTGCAGAGAGACGTTTGAGTGTCCAGAGGGTAGGTTGCTATGAGAATAAAACTGATTTATGAAAATTCATTATTCGAGTACCGTAAAACCTCTACTAAAACAAAAAAGTAGGGACTGTTGTGTGATCTGCCCTCTCTAGTTCTTTCCACTGTTTTTATTAATTTAATTACATCGGAGTGAAATGTGACTGTTATTATGCTGACTTTGTTAAACTGCTAATTTCCAACTCTAATCTTTTTAGATTCCACAAATCAGTCTCGTGTTTTCAAGTTTTTTGTTGTTTGTTATGTGCTCGAATAATTCACTCTTGTTTCAATTATTTCCTTTTTATTACAGGGGCCTCAATTGAAATCGATTGCCGGCCAGGATATTTCTGTAATGGAACAACTGGAGATCCATACATCTGCCCCGGTGGCTACAAGTGTCCAAACGCCACAGACACGCCCATACTGTGTCTTTACCCGTTCTACTGTCCCGAGGGCAGCAACATGAGCTTAATGTGCCCACTAGGTATTTTTCTACTTTTTTCCTTGTGAAGTAAAAATCAGCTGTGAACAATAACTTTTTTTAAAAACTTTAATGTTAGACAGTTTTGAACATCTAGTACTAATAAAAGATAATGGATAAGCATGTACAAAAGATATTTCTCACGAACCAAGTTATCAGATTTATCCTGAATTCTCAATTACACATAATCGCTGTTGCAAACGATCGAGTGAAGTCCAGCTGCTGGTGAACTCATACACTTTCTGTCTGCACTGAAGCCTGGAGCTATGATATACTGTGTTTGCCTCCAGATGTGAAGCAAACTGGTGGCTGAATGGCAGTGGGAATGGTGCCTGCAGTAGCACCTTCTGTGAGACTGTTTAGGGGTACTCACCCTACTATTTACATAAATGTTAGGAGGAAGTTTGAGTCGACTACTAACAAAATAAAAATACAGTCGAATCTGCTTTAACGACCGCCAGTCCAAGATAATTAGCCGCATAAATTGCCACTTCCAACTTCCACCCTTGCATTTTTAAAACTATTATAATGATACTACCCAAGATGTCCACCTGTCTAAGACAATCGCATGTCACCTCGATGAAGGATGGTCATCTTGGACAATTTCACTATACTAGTAAAGGCAATACCAGTATATTTGTACGCAGATAATAATAATAATAATATTAATAAATGAATTTATAACGCGCCAGAATCCATAAAAAGTGCTCGGTGGTGCTTACAAAACACACACGCACACAGACACTCACACACACACACACACACACAAACACACACACACACACACACACACACACACACACACACACAAAAGCTCTAAAGCTCAGTACCACAACGACATGCATAAATTTCAACAAACAAACAAACAAACAAACAAAACTGACAGATATATCAGATATAGAGTTCCAGCATTATAAATATACTTTTCTGAAAAACATTTTTGTCTGGTTCGTATTTCCTGCTAATTGTATTTTCTATTTGCGTCCAGGATACAAGGCTGACCACCCAAGTGGCATTCGAGACACCCTGGCCAAATCTTGCTCCCCTTGCCCTGCCGGCTACTATGGCAATGATACGGATAGAGCGGACTGCTACATCTGCCCTGCGGGCTACTACTGTCCCGCGATGACTCACCATGGCACTGACAACCCATGCCCTATAGGTTCCTATTGTCCTGAAGGTTCCCCATGGTATCTGCCATGTCCTGCGGTAAGACTTGCAAAAACAAAAAAACCCCACTGTTTACACAGCAAAGTTACCTTGTTCTCAAGTACAAAGATTGTTCAAAGTACAATTTGATTAGCACTTTTCCTTGTGGTAGGGAAAGATAATGGTTTTTGCAGCAACGAAAAATTGTCATGACAAATGATGTTTAAATGAGGATAATAGCTAGTGAATTTCTATCTAAAATCATTCTATTTCTAACCGACTTCATATATTCATTCAAGGGGAATGAAAAAACATTTTCTTAAACATGTATCCTTTATCAAGTGTGTTCCTGGAACAAAAAAAATACTGCTCTTTCCCCAGGATTATGCCACTTTATTTCTAAATGTTTAGGGTACTATGGTCTTTAAATCTAATATGATCCTATTTTAAAAAAAAATAATTTACTAAGACTTCTTTTATTACCCAATTGAAACTTATCATAAGTAGGATTAAGTAGTCACACTGTTACTGTTGATTGCTTCGATTCAAATATATCTCATCCTAGTTTCATTACACCATATTAACTTCCAGGGCATGTATGGAACCAGAGAACTAGCCACAGAGTATGCGGATTGCACCAATTGTCCAGAGGGTACCTACAATGACCTTGAAGGTCAGCAGTACTGTCGGGTCTGTGGTAGCTCGGCAACATCAAGTGTGGGCAGCTCAATGTGCTCATGTATCGGCAAATACCGTTACTACCAGCCCTCTGATGGCAGCTGCGAGTGTCTCTCGGGCTACATCTTCTACGACGAGGCGGAGGGTCAAGCGGTCAATGGAGACTCGGATGCGAACTGCCAGCAGGTTGTGGACAGCTCTTGTTCCACCACGGAGGTACGCTGGGCCAGTGACAGAACCTGCAAGAACCCCAGTGCTGTGGACTGTACCACAACTTGCCCTAATGGAGGATCGGTGCAAGTCAGTCTGGGATAGTAAGTACAGTGTAGTTTGTTTTTTCTTTTCCTCCTCCTCCTCCTCCTGTATACCCTGTGCTCTTCCGCCTACAGTTCAACTGACTTCCAAGTTTATGGCCTATTTTGCTTACTACTTCTGTCGATTTTAATATCTCAAGTATCTTCATTGACCATTTCTTAACTGATGTAAATAAAATTGAAAGATTCTACCATAGTGTATTAAAACTTTATCAAATATTGCTTACTGGATTAGTCTTACTTTTCATCAAGTCAGAATCTTGTTGAAATTTATTTATGCTATGAAAATTAAAAACCTATTGACCCCATATGCTATGTCTTGTTTTTTTGTCTTGCTTAGCTGCCAATGTGACAACTACAAAGACTACACAGAGATCTGCAACATCACGTGTCAGAGCACAACTCAGCCGGGCGTACAGCTAGAGCTGGCCTCGGATGGAACCATCAGTATCTCCATCACTGATCCTGTCACTGGCACAACTACCGCTTTTGTAAGTTTGCAAAATGCACTGATTTTGTGATATTTAGAAAACTTGCTTGACAAATGGAAAAAAACCCAAATTGGTTTCAAAAGAGGATAGAAATGAAAAATGAACCAAGAAAAGGGAGAATAGGAATGCTAAAGTAGGATATGTACTGACTGTCATGATATTCGATACTTATACTGGAATATAGTGAAGATGTTCGATAAGAAAATATACCCTTCCCTTCCCTATGAAATCATGGCTGAATGTTTACTATCATCTTGGTACTTCTTGACTAATAAAAGAGCAAAACTGAAAGTGGACGTAAAGTAATTAAAAGACTATTATACATGTTTTATGGCTGACTACTGGAGTATAAGCAGCTAGAAAATGCTGCATCAAGTTCACAACATACTTTTAAGTAAATCTAGTGGTTACAGCTTGACCAAGCCACTGATTCACTTGAAAGTCAAAATTGCTCTTCTTTATTGTTCTCAAATAACCTGGTATGATGAAAGAAATGTACAAAGACAAATAATCAAAATAATGTATCGTTAATGATATCTGGTGAAACTCAAGCAAGAGATGTGCTATGCACATACTATTTTGTTATTGTTCTGATAATATTGAAATTCTGTTCCCTTTTCTGTGACTGTAGACCAAGACGGATGTGTACGGGCCAAGCGAGGCCACCACCGGCTCCAGCAATGTCTATGTCATCAACTTCTTTGACACCGGTGTGGCGGGCTCCGTGTACACTGATGCTGCATCTGCCCAAGATATATTGTGTAAATATGATTATTGGTTACATGATCAAGTCAGAGAAATCATAGCTTTCTGGAGGTGTCTCCTCTATCAGTATGCATTTTGTATCATCCATGTTTTCATATTATGTTTTAGATAGTGACATGGGAGGGGGGGGGGGTGTAAGTCTTGTAGTTATGACATCAGACCCACAACCCTATGATTATGAGTTCAATTTTTGGCTCAGCAAGGAGAGACTATGATCCTTGTGAAAGGTGTTTTATTAAGGACATTAAATTTATTGTGGAAAATAGAAAATTTAAAAAAACAACCACTAGTTAGATTTATTTTTGACTGTTTAAAATTGATAAAAGGAGATGAATACATCATTCCCATCAAATGAAACATTATTACTGTCATGAGACATTTGATTAACAGAGTCACTGAGGCTGGTTACATGCCAGCAGCTGTTCATGCTCAGGCTTTCCAAAAGCTTAGAGATAGTGATAAATATTCAGATATGTCTCTTCAAACGTGCGTGAATAAATTATAATTTTAGAATCATGATCATAATGAATTCTTTGATTACAAGTTAATGGTGTTTTACTTTTCTGACCCACCTTACAGATGACCTGCCAACACTGGGCTCTGGTGTGCCGATAGGAAGAAGACGTTTGTTGTCAACCACAATCCCCTTTAACATGATCACCAATCCTGCCCTGTGTCTGGAGCTGGGAGAAATTGTTCTCTTTAATGTCTGGATCAACTCCACCGACCGTGCGTCAAGCCACTATCCTGTGAGTTTTAGCGTTCTGACTTCATGTTTGTGCTCTAGAGTGGTGCAGCAAGTTTTAACACATCAGATAGACACTGTTTTACAAGTTTTCAGGGGTCTAAGTTGTGGGCCAGTCTTGTTTAGGATTTGTAAGCCCCTCTCCTGTTTTTAACTTTTTGCTAACGTGCAATGTCCTTCTGTCTAGACAGTGGGCATCTTTTCCCTTCTATCCGATCTTTTGTAAAAAAAATTGTTGGCGTATTGGATAAAAAAAAAAGAGCCTTAAACATTGTACTTCTTTGATGTAGGATTCTTCAAAAGATGAAATGTGAATTTTCTTTCGACAATATCTTTCAGTTGTTTCTGCAATTTGAAATTTTGTTGTTGTGAATTTTGTTAATATGTTTCAATAAGTGTTGCTGTTTTTGTTAATGATGATTAGCTGATATATGTGTTTAAAACCTTTTTCTAAGACTGTCTTTATTTGAATTTTTTCAGGTATATGTGAAGAATCATCTGTACAACTCCAACCCCACCTTTGACTATGGTGCCTTCACGCAGCTACAGAACCTGATTGACAACACCAATGCTTCCATCACATCCTTTGCTCATGCTTTCACAGCTGCTGGGACTTATGTGTTTGCTGATGCGCAAGAGCCTTCTTGGTACGAACATAAAACATACTGCAATAGTTTTTAACTCTTAAAAAAATAGTATAGCGAGTATTGATCTATATTTTATTCAAATTGTAAAAAGTGCTAAAGTGCATTCTGTCAGGGAGGTAGAAAAGAAAGGTTATTTAGTCAGGTATTGAGGCACCCTTTTTCAAAAACCTTGGTTTTGTTTTGTTTGAGCTGCATGTGATCTTAAAGTCTCACAGAACTACTTGATAGTTGTTTACGTTTAATAGATTTTCATGTCCAGTGCTAACTGTAACAGAAGATAAGAAGACCTGTTGTTTAAAGAAACAAATGTGACTAGAATAATTTGCTATCTGCAGGGAGGTGACGATTGAAGTGAAGGCGACTGGTACTTCCTGTAGTTCCACCTCAGCCCGCATGATGCCGGCCACATCTTCCAACCTGGTGGGACTTGGGGTCTACAAGCAGAGTGTGGCCAACGAGGAGCCCGACTGGGGAATTATTGTTGGTGAGATTTTTGTCTCTGCAGGGTAGTGAGACTGGAAAAATACCTAAAGAACTGCGAGTATAAAGTAGAGAATTAGACTTACTCATTTTTTACCTTTTCTGTCCTCTTACGCTACGAGGTGTCAAGGGGAGATGTGATTGTCGGATGTGACCCTGGTGTATTGCTCATAGGATCTTCATGTTGTTCTTTGGAGGGTATCTTTGACTCCATTCATCCCTTTTTGGCCTTGAGTAACCTTTAAATGGCTCTACTTTTCACTTTGAAGTAAATATCTTCCCCATCATGCCAAAAGGTCATATACGGACCCATTATGCCCTTCAACAAGAAATACAGCTTTTCTAAACGTGGACTGGTTATCATAAGTTGAAACAGAATGTTCTCTCTTTTAAGATATTTGAACATTATTTTAAAAGGAATTAACCAGAAAGATAGCAAAAGATAAACCATTCAAAGAAGATGTTTAATCAGTTGTTGAGAAAAGTGTCATGAGACCTCACGAAATTAACGATTGCTATTTTGAAATTGTGATGAGTGATGAGGTGATAGTTCTCCCTTCCCATTTTTTCTTACCCCCCCCCCCCCCCCCCCTTGATCAAAGAAAAGAAGGGCTTTTGACCCATATGTCCTTGACAAGCATTTGTCCCTTAAAAGTTTGTATTTGAAATGTCATTTCTTATGAGACAATTGTTGTCGGTAGAAGCGTAGTTTAACAAACATTAAGCGTAACACTTCTGTTTGGGTTTATAAAGATCTTCTTAGACACTAGGAGGGTCTTTAGATATTGATGTCAGCCTTACATTACCAGATAGATGTATCTGACAACTGTTTTACTTTCCTAAGGACTCAAGTTAAGATAAGATAAGATAATACTTTATTATCCCAGAGGAACATTTTTCTTGGCTGTACAGGACCGTATAAACACATGCAGGTATACATAAAAATCTATATTGTATATTACTCTAATTAAAATTTAATATGTAAAGAAAAGTAAAGCTGACAAAATGTACATATCATATCAGATGCATCATTCAACCACATGCAGGAATTTAATTACAAAACCTATAGAGTTATATAGATACATACTCGAAAGAGCAATACACATTGATGCTTATTCTGACAATAGCCTTATGGTAGATGGTTAAAAAAGTTCTTTATACCTTTCTTTCTTTGGTTATAGAGGTACATATCTGCCGTTGCATGATCTTACAATTTGCATGGAAAGGGGGTGTGATAGGTCGTTTATAACACTTTTTATCTTTTTTATGACTTGTCCTATTGAAACTTTCAGATTGATTTATGAAAGATTTGTTTCCCTCACTACACAGGTTTGATTGCCTTCTTCGCTGCCTTGGTACTGCTTCTTGTGGTGGCAGTCATTGTCTGGCGTCCTCATGACTCAGTAATCTATCCAGTCAAACACTGGAAGCCACAGTACAGGAAACTTGGTCTGCCGCCACCTGTACCATCGTACCTACGTTATGATCCAGATAACTGGCCAGAGAGATATATCAGGTGATTACATGTTTTTATACAAACTTCTTATGCATGAACGCAATGAAATGAAGCAGAATGTGTTCATAACATCAGTTACACAGTTAGTGTTGTTGTCTTCTGTTGTTTTGTCTTTTTACTAAAATTGTGGGGGTGGGGGGGAGAATTCAGAAAATGAGGATTAAAATAAAGAGAAAGAGTGTGTAGATTAGAAACAAAGAAACAAAGATAGCCTGAGAAGAATCAGACAATACTTCAGGTCCCATCAGAATTCTATAAATTTGTCCAAGGCTGTTCTTTATTTTCAGTCAAGCTCCTTCTCTTTTGACAGGCTTTCTCGTTACAAAATAACTGTGTATTTGATCTTCAGTAAAACTGATGCTCTTGGCCCCAGACCAGGAGTGGAGGGAGCTGAGGCTGATCCCATTCTGGCTGATAAAGGTAGGCCTTGCTCTGTGCTATGTACTCTGTATTTACTGTTATTTTAACAATTCTATACCAGCATAGTATCTTTACTTTGGAACCTTTGTCAGCACTAGTTCTGCTTTTATCAGATAAATGAATAAACGCATATTCCACCTGTTATGATCCCTGGTATCTGAAAAAAGCAAGCTCATGTGTAAATTTGAAGTCCGCTGGTAATCAAGTAGCAATGGGAATGTAGCCTCTCACTGTACTATTTATGACACAGTGAAGAGTATGAAAGCTGTACCCAGGGCAAGTGTTGAGAATGATGCTTGTTAGCTTCAAAAGTTGTTTTCACAAAGGTGAAAGTCATGAGCTTAATTTAGGCTTGTTAAAAAATGCTGAAAATGCTGCTAAACTGCTGGACATTTTTTGTTAAGTAATGTCTAATATAAAGAGTTAGGTTTTTTTCTGGATAGTGCAGTTTATGCTCAGCTTGTCTATTGGCTGTCATCTTTCTGTGACCTGATAATATGTAAATGCTTCTATAACAGGTAAATCTGCTGACGATCTGGATGACTTCAATGTTCGGGTTCTGTATGACAAGTTGGAAGATCAGAATCTACATCTGGCCTCTCAGTTGGCCCGTCAACAAGAAGACCTCGAGTCATTCTACAACCGCATCTGTCAGCAAAATGAAGAACTAAAAAAACTGCTCAATGACCTTGACCCAGAGAAAATGGCTGCTCTTGAAGCCCGCCAAGCAGCCATTGAGAAGGACGGTCTGCAAGGCGCTGCGGCAGCTGCTGCTGGTGCCACAATTGTCGGAGCCAGTCTCACGATGGGAGAGGGCGGAACTAAGGGCAAATTTGCCGGTGAGTTTTAGACTTAGAAATCTTGCTCCTCCAGGGATAACTCTTGCTACAGCTGTATGCGCTCTCCTTTCTGCCGACCTAGCAGCTCACCATTAGCACCAAAGGTCTGAGATAAAAGATGTTAGAAGACACTGTACCCCAAAGTGTATATAGTGCATTTATGGATGTGGCAGTCAAAGACATTTTTTGCCACATTTGCACAATGCTCAGGGGAGGGTAATCTCAGCTACTATCCTCAAGTACATTTTCATTGTTTGTAATTACTTTGACAAAAGTAAACTTTCATTGATATGTGCAATTTGAAGTGAACAAATATCCTGAAAACTGAGGTTATCAGTTGAAGGACTTTTTCTAGGGGGTGGTTACACTATTAGGTTTTGGGAGAAACATGTACTTTTGAATGATTTTTGCCCTATGGCCAACTTTTTGCAAGAGACAAGAACTCCTTATTTTACAAAAATCCCACAACAATGTTCTGAATGTCCAGTAAAAAGGTATATATGCGTCATGTGTCAGACCCTTAAAATTGTAATGAAAATCCCAGGCACAAGTCAAGGCCGTGAGGATGACCTTATGGCAGCACTGAAAATCCTGCTGGATAAACTCAACTCTGGCAACATCCCGCTCAGCCCAGAAATGTGGGAACAGCTCCAGCGTGGGAAGGCTGCTGGGGCAAGCACAGTGACGAATGTCAACATCACCGGCGGAGCTGCACACATGCAGGTGAGAAAGTTTTCCCTTAAATATTGGGTTTGGGCGGAACCTTTTCGGATTGTAAGCCAACCTGAGGTGTAATTCTTGGTATACCATAAGGCTGGTTAACGGGTGTGGAGCATATTTCTTGGAATTCTGTAGGGCCGGTAACCCAGCTCAGAGCTATTTCTGTAAGGTTGGCACACCTGGGGCTTACCAGGTTCAAGAATTTCAAGATTAAGGAAACATCGAGGAGGAGTAGGTTAATAAGTTAACAGAACATCAGCAGTGTGCAAAAGTAACAGTGCAGATGTTAATTGCAGATAACTTCCACTTTCAGGGACATTAAGACTATTGTCATGCAAGATTGTGAGGCTCAGCCTTTTGCTCTGGTCCACGGATGGAGAGAATAAAAGGGCGTAAATAGTAAACCTATAAATTTATATAAATGTTGTTTCTTTGGCTGAGTAGGCCTGCAGAGACTGAATTGATGCAAAGATTGAAAGATGGCCTTACATTTTTTGTTTCTTTGGTTTCCTACAATAATTGGACGTCAAAAACGTCAATTACTTTTAATTGACCTTTTGCTAATATCTGTTATCTCAGGCCTCTGGTGCTAATGGTGAGTTGCTAGGCAGACAGAATGGAGAGCGCATACAGCTAGAACAGGAGTTGTCCAGGGAGGAGCGTGATGCCATGGAGAACCTGCTACAGGACAACGGCAACAAGGAGAAAGAGACCATGGCTGCTCTGGCTGCAGATCTCGAGTCCAAACTGCAAGGTAGGCTTTGCTGAGTTTGGACTGTTATTTGGTCTATTTATCTCTATTTCATGTGATTTTTGTTTAGATGTTGTTATGTGGGCTGTGGCGATCAAGTGGAAGACCACCTGGAACTGGAGAAGAGTCACAGAGAATGATGTACAGAAAAGTGGGAAGACATGGAATAATGTCAAGAGGCTAGCTCAAGATAGGGAATGGTAGAAAGTGTTTGTTTATGACCTCAACCGTGATGCTGGGGGAGAAAGGCAGTGATGATGATGATACATGCTTTATCATACTTCTGTTGGTGCTCTTTATAAGAGAAGTTGTGATCTTAGTTTTTGTGGTAGAATTTCTTTTAACCCTTCCAGCCCCAGCCATTTTGTGCACTCCCTAACCCTAGTCCCAGCCAATACAGCAGTATTTCAGAAAAAGAGGCATGCATTCTAACAGGTAATAGAGTATCCGTGTAATAAGGTTTAGATAATAACATATGACGATATTTAAAAGTAATTGAAAAAAATATTATAAAAATTTAATTTTAATTAGTTAGTTAATTTATTTCGAAAAAATGGGCAAATTCAGTATTCCCTGAAACTGAAAATATATGCTCTTGGGACGATGGGAGGTACAAGGGCTGCTAAAAATATATGGGGCTCGAAGGGTTAATGTGCCCATCAATGCCTTTAGTTTATCATAACAAACTTAAAAATTAAATTTGGTTTGTGAGGGGTTTTTGTGGCATCATTGTGACCTATATTTATTCCACCTCTTTTTTTTTTGTCTTTCTCTTTCTTTTCACAGAGTGGGTTGTTGATGGGCCCTCTGATGTGTTTTGCTCCTATTTATTTTCAATACTGTTTCCTTATCAACTCCTGTCTAAAGATGGCTGTTATCAAGCCAATTAGCAGTAGACTACAATGCAACTATACTTCCCCTTCTCCTTTATCAAATAGTTAGTGATAGTGTTCATTTGTATTGTGAATTTTCATTGTCTAGGTGACCTGAAGGATGGTGAAATCAAGGAAATTTTGTCTCAGCATGAGAAAGACTTGCACCTTGCCCTTGGGAAGCTAAGCAAATCCCGGGAGAGACAGATGGAGGATCTGAGGCAGAAGCTGGCAGAGAGGAGAAGACATAGGGAAGAACAACTGAGGAACAAGCACTCTCAGGAGGTACCCTTTGAATGTGTTTTGTGATTGTATGAACCTGTGTGTTTGTGTGCTGACATACGTGAAATTATGCATTGATGTCTAGTTCAACCTCAAACTTGCCATCTAGAAGATTCAGCAAAAGTATATTTTCACACATCATCGGTCATATTATTTGTGTCTCATCATCCTTTTGTGTAACATTATAAATCCTTTGTGAATATCTATGTCCATACATTACCTAGTCTATTGTTTGTGTCTCAGTGAACATTTTATTCCCTAACAACAGCTAGTCATTTGTTTATACTCAATCATTTTTCTGTGTGAGCTTTGGGAATCTAACAATCACCTTTTAATATTTGCATCACATCATTTTCCATTGAGAATTTTAAAAAATCACCTATGTATGTTTATTTGGATACACTATCTCTCCCATTGTTTATATCTTATCATTTTCCTGTGACTGTATTTTTGGATACATTATCTCATCAAGTGTTTGTATCTCATCATTTTTCTGTGCAGGCCCTGGAGGCTGGTCTTCCTCCCCCCGTCCGAGGTCATGATGACACAGAGTCCAAACTGAAGACAGAAGAGGAACAGCTGACCGCTGCCCACTTTGAGCAGGCGGCCGGACAGTCCCAGGCTGAGATGGATGCTGACCATCAGCTGAGCAATGAGCTCCGACAGAAGTTGTCCAGTAATCTCACAGACCAGATGGTAGGTTCTTCTCCAGCACATTCCTGGTTTGAAAAATGGAAATGCCTTAACAGATTTATACAGAAAGTCATCAAAATTTACTTTGTTCTTTATTAAACTCTCCTGTCTTTTTTCTAAACCAATTGTTCATAAAGGATCGGATTCATACTGATTTCTCCCTTATCTCATTTGCTGATATACTTTGAAGAGTTCAAAAGAGAATGTCTTCACTCAGTTTAGATGCAAAATCTTAAAGAAAAGCATCCACACCCATGATGGGTTGGTTGTAATGCACAGAACCACATGCACTTTTGCAGGAGGTGCAGCATAATGTAACATACATTAACATTATTGTTTCTCCAGTGTATTTATGTGATATTAACTGTTATGTATTTTCCTGTTCTCTACATCACTTCTTCTCTCCCTATATTGTCAAGTTTCTTTACTCTAGCCAAGTGTTCCAGCTTCACTCAAATAGACACAAAAGAATAAATAGCCTTTGAAGCATTCATTTTATGTGGTGTGTCAACAGGAGGCCGTGGGGACCCAGGGCTTGGTATCAGAGGAGAAAGTGAAAGACTTGATTGACAAACAACGAGCGATGGAGGCAGATCTGAACAAGAGGTTTGACCGCCAGAGGGAGGCGCAGCAGCAGCGTTTTAAGGCCAACATGGAGAAACGACGGCAGCAGCGACTGAGAGAACTTCAGCAACAACATGACCAAGAAAGAGGACAGGTTAGAAATACCTAGCTGGAATAATGGAATAAATGTTGAAAGTGATGTCAACTGCTATTTCAGATTTTTTTCTAAAAGATCCTTGAAATAAAAAAGACCCATTTTAAAAACAATGCCATCATCTTTACACTAATTTCAACAAAACTTTGAGCAGATAAAATTCATCCAAGGGGATGTGTCAGTTTGAAGTAAATTTACTATATCAAGTTCTAAAAATTTCACCAAAATTGATGAAAATTGATGTCCCAGCCTTGGTTGAATTTTATTTCTTGGAAGTTTTAAAAAATCAAATTAGTGCTAAAATAACCCATGTACATGCGTCCTTTTTTTTTCAGACGCTAGGTATTTCAAGGTTTTAGGTATGTTATAAATCCTGACATTATGACATTGCATGATTCACAGTTTCATTGTTTTTAGTTTGTTTAAATAGAATGCTTCTAGTACAAAAGCAGTGAAATAAAAAGCATGACATCTGTTTATAATAGAATATGATTATATCTTGAAGGAAAATTAAATGTCTGCAAAAAAGAATGAAATGAAGTTGCTGCATAGAAATTGTTAAGGTTTATTTTATTGAAAGTTAAAATAATTTACTGCAAATATTTTTTTATTTTGTTGTCTTATGTCTTGACCAATATAATGTATAATTGGGTTCTATACTGAGCTTTACATCTGTTTGTGTTAGTTGTCAAGCCAGCTGACCCAGGAAGGCCGGCATCAGGACAAGGAGCGTGCTCTGGCCGGTCTGGAGCTACAACAACAGCAGGAGATGATGAGCCTGGAGGCAGCGCTGTTGGCCGAGGAGACAGAGCTTGGACGGCAGATGTCTCATGCTCTGGACGAGGAACATACAGCTCTGGTCAAGGATGAACACCGCAAGCTCTCTGACCAGGTTAGATATCAATGTACTGACTGATCAATACTTGTGATAAGACTGCGTCAGTTCATAATAATAATAACAACAATAATAATAATGATAATAAATAGCATTCATATAGCACATATCCCCACTCGATGGCAAGTTTGTGAGCTTTACACTATATTATTTCCCCAGCAGACCCTAGAACACGTAGAAACATTTTCGGCTTCACAGGGAGCATACAGTGCCTTCAGCTGATTAAGCACTCAAACACAAACAAACAAGATTTTTTTGCTGTCACACAAAAAAATAGGAAACCCATGTCTTTGTTTTATATTTGTGGGTACATAGTTCATAGAAAGTCAGCACAACAGCAGCCATATTTGGCCACTTTGGTTGATGTAGAAGAATGATATTTAGACTTAAACTGCATCTTTTATTGATCTTGAGTAATTTATTGGCTGCAGCCACTTTTTATTTTACTGAATTAATCTTAGGCTTGTGTGATTTGGATGGTGCCTGTATTTTAAATGTTTTTTCAGGTCAGGATTATTGTCAGCAAGTAATAGACATCAAATTCTTAGCCATAGGCCTATATGATCTGGCTTTAGATTGTTTGCACACACTTTTACAAGTGCTCCAGCAAATGCTTTGACTCTTTTTTATTATGTTTTCTGTTTCATATATCATTTATTTGTATTGTTGTGTCGGGAAATCCTCATTTTTAGTGTCCATCATAATTGACTTGTGAATTGTTCTTAAACTGTCTCTCGTACTGCCAGGTTACTGCCAAAAAACTGTGATGCAACTAGCCACAAATTTCAATTCGATATAGCGAGGTTTTGTTTTTATTTGAATCCTAGTGATATGTAAATCTGTTGGGGTCCTTCCTACAATTTTTTATTTTAGGTACATTTCTTACTTTCTACTTGGTGCAGTCCTATTAAAATATTCTAAAGGTCTGTTAAGTTCATCCTGACAGAAACAAACTCTCTGATTGTAGTGTTGATGTACCTTTTGATTCTTTTTATCTTCAGCTCATAGCTCTGACCCCAGAAGCTGATCGCTTGACCGCTCAAAGAATTGTAGACCAGCACCGTCGTCGTCTGGACTCTTTGGACCAGGATCTGGAAGTACAAAAGACACGCCAGATGGCAGAACTGCAAGCCAAATTAGCATCGAGGAACGAACGCAAGAAACGTGAGGGCGCGAGAAAGCTCGAAGAACTGGCAACTCAGAAGTTTGTTGCTGAGCAAAATGAACAGATGTCTGGTCTGAAGGGGGCGGACGATGGCTTTGTGGCTGGAGCTGACCTACAACACATGCCGGCTGTCACTTACTCGGAGACCCCAGAGGAAATGGCAATGAAGAGACAACAGGTATGTGTCGTGATGATGAGTGATTTTTTTGGGGGGGTGGGGGGGTATTTTTGTTTTGTTTCTGGTAATGGTTATTTCACAGATGAGGAGAGGTCTAATTTTTAAACGATGCTTTTTAAATCTCAAGATGTAGTGGGTTTCTGCTGAAAAGACTGGTGATAAATTTCAAATGACTACCAGATAAAATGAAGGGAGTTGTTGAGAAGTCATATTAGTTTTCCTTTGAATGGGACACAAATGATCACATTGACTTTAACTTTTAGAATATTCCTTTATTTATGCTCAATACTCATTAAGAAAAAATACCCAGGCTGTTGTTTACATTGATACTGGTTCTATTTTAGTAGTACATATTGACTTGTGAAGAGTTCTTTTTTAAACACTTTTTTCTCTCGCATTTTGTTCTACTTCTGTTTATTATTGCTTGTGACTGAGTGACTTTTTCCAGTAATTTTTAAAAAATTAGATCTATCACTTAACACTTACAAGTTGGAAGTCTATTCCCCGCTTTGTCACAAACAGTTTGATTTGGAAATATGGTTATGTTAGCATTTTCAGCTTAAAAAATAAGGGTTTTAAGTTAAAAGCATGTATTACTCACCAAAATTGTAAGAAAAGAAGAAAGCTTTGATATATGAGGACACGCAGTTATAGTACAGGCAGGCAGAAAGTATTTATGATGAATAAAGAAAACCATAAAAAAGCAATAATGCAGCATTTAGTCAGTTGGTGTGCCATGCTCTAAGAGTAAAAGTTACCAAAGCAGGCATAGCTGCAGGATTCAATACTTCTTTCTTTGTTTAGTTTGTATTGTTTGCTTAGTTCATAATGATAATATGTAGTAGTAGTAGTAGGAGTAGGAGTAGTAGGAGGTAGTAGTATAATATTATTTTCTCAGTTCATGATAAAATAATAGCTGTGTTTGTACAACAAAAATTCTGTTGCTTTTCCGGTTACTGGTTACTGCTTTTGTTATGTTTCTGTTCTCTACCATAAGAGAGACTGTGCTTTAGAACATACTTTTTTTTCACCAGGAACGAGCCCAGGAAGAACTAAAGAAGCGTCACCAGACAGAACGTGACCAGCTAGCAGTCAAGTTAGACACCGATGCCCAGCGCCAGGAGCAGGAGATGGCCCGGGCCCTGGATGCTCAGACAGAGCAAGCCTTGAGGGAGAAAAAGAGCAGACATGCTGCGGAGGAGGCAGCCAGGACAGACCTTAGTCAGGACGAAATGGCCGCTGTAAGTACAGTCGAACCTGCTCTAGTGACCACCTGTTTAAGACCATCACCTGGACCAACGGCCACTTCCTATTTCTCCCATTGCGTTGTTTTACATTATAATGATACTGTGTAAGACGGTCACCTGTATAAGATGGCTACTTTTCTCCTCGACGATGGGTGGCTGTCTGAGACAATTTCGACTGTAGTCTGTTGCTTTGTTCATTTCTGTACATGTTTTTTTGATACTATATCACGACTAGGGTTCTCTGTCTGGTAGTTCACCTTTGAGTGCATGAAATATGTAATATGTAATTGATAACATTTAAGCTACTTTATTGAGCAGGTTGCCATGCACTAGGTTAATAAACTTGGAAGAACTTGTCTGCCATAGGAATTTAGTTGGAAGGGATACCGAATTATAGACTACCATTGAAACAGCTATGTCTCACTTCTATTTTCTGCTTTTTGCCATTTTTTAAGGAAGGTGGTTCTCTAAAATATTTGACAACCAGAAATGGTAGTCAAGTTACAGAAATGTGTAACCCCCTCTGTATTTTGTTGAACCTCATGACATACCGTATCTTGCTCTGCCTCCAACGTACTTTACAAAATTTCTGTTGTGTCTTCCAGCTGATGGCAGCTCATGCCCAGGAGGTGGATGCTCTGACCGAGCGTCTGGACAATGAGAAGATGCGTCAGCAACGAACCCTACGGGACAAACTGGCAGAACAGAGGAAACGACGAATGGAGGAGCTGCGCCGTCGCCAGGATGCTGAGCTCATGTCAGAGATGTTGGAGCAGAAGAAAGAACTGGACAACGTCAGGCTCAAGCAGGTGAAGAAAAAGTGTTTAACAAGTGGCAGTGATGAATTTTAAGGTTTACTTTTAAGTCATATTGTTTCCCTTTACCTCCCTTCTGCCAGAACGGCACACAGCATGTGGTCGTTACCTCCCCTAATTAAGTACATATGTCCCTCTACAATACACTGATGTTGCCAGTGGTTAATTTTTTGGCATGGTGAACGAAATAGACCTGGATCCAAAATCATCAATGATTCAAAAACATATTAATTTGTGAATGACAGCACAGTTGATTTTTAGCTGTTCAGGAAAATCCTTGAAATTAATTCAGCTGATAAGAGTTGAGCCAGACTGAGTACAAATAAGGTATTTTAATCAGCTGCCAATTTCCTCCTATGGAGGGTCAGTATACATAATATATTGTCTGTATTTCTTATATTATCTCATTCATATTGAGGATGTATGGCATTTTGATTTTCTTTAAAGTTTCCATGAGAGTATTAAGTATCAACATCAAAGTCTATAAGTTGTGCCAGAGGCCTTGTTTTGGTTTGTTCAAGTGTGGTTGCTAGGGATGTTAGTTCTGTTGTTGATGAGGGCTATTATATTGGTAATAGTAGTAAAGTATTGTAATCTTTTTTTTTTCGTCATTGTTCCTCTTCTCTCCTTTTTTACAAATTTCTAGCCACAAAAGGAACAGAACCCTATTTGACAGATTGCTTTTACATTTGTTCATCATGGAACATGCGGTTGATCACTTTGATTTTTGTTTGTTCTGGGGGTTTTTCTTTGCTGCTATTAATGGGTTTCTTAGGGCTCTACTGGACTGTAGCATGGGTTGCTCGGATTATAATTTCCAATAGGGTATTCTTGAACTTGGGCTTTTCAGATTTTCATGCTGTCAGAGATAAATGTTTATGAAGATGTCCCAATACTTTTTTAACCTTTGTGTGTGGTAAGGGGCATACTACTCATATTATGCTGTACCAGCATTTGTTTATAACATTTTTGACAGAATAAATGTGCTTTCAAGCAATTGAATTTCATGAACATCTTTTTTCTGTTCTCAATTTCTCAGGCTGTGCAAATTGAACAGAAAGCAATAGAGGAAGGAATTCGAGAGAATGGTGAGGAGGACAGTGACAAAGTTGTTGAAGCCGTTCTTGCCAGGAGACATGCTCAGGTGGGTGTTACATGTCAGAGTTTAGTCTACTAAAAACAAATTTGTAAACACATTTTCTAGTACTTACAGTAAGATTTAACTTGCTGTCTGTGTGCCTGTAGCACAACAATGTAGAACATGGGGCTTAGACCATCATATTGATTTCGACTGCCACTACAGTCGTGACCCATTGACAAGTCTTGCTGTCACTGTGTCTCTGGAATATATCATTAAATATAAATGAAAGTAAATGAATGCCACTTTATTGATTCACTCGCAAAGTTTGTTTTACAATGGCATACCTAAAAGCACAAATATATAAATATATAAATGCATGAATGATGCGCACTATTTCAAACATAGACACTCCACACATCATTGCTAGATGCCATTGTTTTTGAGCTAATGTTATCGTGTGATGCTCAACGATACACCCAAGAGACTACCCACCACATTGCCGTGTCACAGACACATGCTTAACATTATTGTTAGCCTGAGCTCATGAACCACTCAGTCATTGGAGCCCCCTGCCCCCTTCCTCCTACAACTGCTTTGGAGATCTCTGTTTGCTTTTATCTGTGCAGCTTTGAACCGATACTGAATAACGGCTCTTATTTTTAAAAAAGGAATTGGAAAGCAGTCACTCAATTCTGCAGTATTTCATAACCATGCATAGTGATTGAAATATTCAATTTTATAAATTCTTAAACTCAAGATCATGAAAATCCAGCTCAGCCATGTTCTTAGGAATATAATATTGAAGGCTTACGTTCATTTAAATTTTGAAACCTGATGAGTGTGTCGTTTCTTCTAAAAAGTGATGCAATTGTCGGTGCTGCCAGAATTAAATAATAATATATATTTATATTTATATGTATAGATGAATGGCTCCTGTCTTTTGTGTGCATATGTGTTCGAAGCAATAAGTCTATTTTGTAAGTTGATTTTCTCACACTAACTCGACTTTACCAGCTTTCTTCATCACATTTCCATAGATTCTTTATGCCTTAGCTAAAAATAACAGTTTCTTGCTATATAACGGTAAATGCTTTGATATCTCATTTTGAAAGGGTGTTTGTTTTTGGTTTTTTGTTCTTTTTTTTTGGGGGGGGGGGGGGGTTGTTTAATTAAGGGTTGTTACTTAAAGTGCATCCTAGAAAATTGATTTGAAAAAGTCGAAAAACTGCAATTATTCTCTGCTTCTATTCGCCAATGTTTCCTTCTTAACTTCCAGGAATTGCGCGACCTTGAAGATGAGTTTGCCACAAGGAAGAGAGTATTCGTGGATGAAGCCAGAGGTCGTCTTGCAAAGAAATACGATGGTTTGCGAAATGAGATGATGAAACGACATGAACAGGAACTGGCTGCTCTTGAGGTAAAACCAACTTGTTCCTTGTGTTCATGGTCAACACTTGAGTAGTAATATACCTCTTTATGTGTCACAAGTTATCAGAACATAATCAGTTTGGGGAAAAGTGCCTATGAATTGGTGTTTGGTACAGAAAGAGATAAGTCTTTGTATGAGTTTGTGTGTTCAAAATCATGATACCAAAATTGAGAACTCAATTACGTTTGCTTTGCTTCACCGACTTCACCATTTGAGGTTTCTTCCTTTATATTTTATGAAATTACTTTGAAGAATTGCGACATATCTAATTTTGGATTCTAGTGAGCCAGCATCTGTGGTGTAGTGGTTAGACACTTTGCTGTGGCGACCTTAGTTCAATTCGGGGATTTTTATTGAGTATCTCGGCCTTTCTGCTGTGAAGTTGTATCTATCAACCAGGGTTGGCCCTGACAGCAGGGTCAGAAGGCCACCTGCTAAATGATCTAAATTGTATTGATGCAGGTGTAAAAACACCTGCATTTGTAAAAAATGTTCTGTTATTTTAGTGAGACTCAGGTTAATGCTTTGTTACCTCAACCCCTAAAATGTTTATGACTATTGTGATATTAGGCTAATTAGGGTATTAAATCCTAATGTGTTAAACTGACCTCCTGGACATTTTCTGCCTTATGTTCCCCTTTGACCTTGCTTAATGGAGAAGAAGACACTTAAGACATGTATCTTACTGCTTTGAACATGAAATGAAAAGTGCTGTGTAGGTTATGAAGTTTTGATTTCAATGCCTTTAATTTGACTTTATGTTTTGCAAATGTGCACCTTCTCACAATGCTGAGATGCTTTTCATGACTGGCTTCATATATATCTGTTTACTGCAATTTTGCTTCAGAAACTGCCTTTGAGCCCAGATGAAAAAGCAGAGCGAAGAGCAGCCCTCCTGAATGAACAACAAATTGAAGCAGCCAAGCTGGAACGTCAGTTGGCCCAGGAAGAAGCCGACATAGAACGTGGAGCTCTCCGGGACTGGGAGGCAGAGTTTGCTCGTGCCAAGTTAGCTCTCAAAGAGAAACACTATAAGGTGAAGAAAACTCATCTTCAGTAGATAATATTATGTTTTATTCTTATATCTGTTGTTTTTTTCCGAAAGTTCTGTCTTCTCAAACGGAAATAGGCAGGTTAAACTGTTATGATTATAAATTCCTTTTCTTTCTAGTAAAGAAGTGGACTGGAAGCAGCCAATTATCAGCTATGTCTGTTGTTATAAGCACGGAAAACTACTTTCAGTATGTGAACAATGTGATGAAAATGATCACTCAGGTTCCTTCGATTGTCTGCCAGCAGTTGCTGTGGGAAATGATTGTGTGAATTCAAGTTTATATTTAGAGAGGCATAAATGTCTATATAATTAATGGGAAGTATCCTTTTTTTCATTTTTGCCAAATGTCGTTAGATCATCAAAGTCACAGTTTGAATGATTGTTGGTCACACTTTCTTGTGTTTGCTCTCTTTACTGTGTTCCTGGTGAGATATAACAAACAACAACGCCACTCAATAACATCTTAGTCTTAACCTTTAAAAAAGATACATTTTTTGTGTTTTATGAGAAAGCGTGAATTTGTCTCAGGTAGTCTGTAATTTAATTTTTTTTTTCCTGGTGGTTATTTCTCTGTCTTTTGCAGGAGTTTGCGGAAGCCCTGCGTCAATTCTCTCCTGACCACCAGGCGGCTCATGATGCTGAGGTCTCCGCTGGGGAACTGGAGCGTGTCCGAGCTGAGCTGGAGCAACGCAGAAAGCAAAAGGAGGAGGAGATGAGAAGAGAACAGGAGGGTAAGAAGACAGAGATCATGAAACTCATACATCTTTATCTCTGCTGCTTTTGGTCGTTTTACTCCTTTATATTATATGTTCTCTTACCCAGTGGGTTTCCCATGATTAAACTTATTGTTTTTAAAAGTTCTTTACTTTTTTTATTCAAAATTACGTAGGTGAAACCTTTGAGATAATGTTTGGGAAGGCAAGGGCCATAAATTTAAGTCAGATCTAAAGAAAGAACAATCTAGGGTAATATTGATGTATCCCAAAAGATTGCAATAACTTTAAGTCTTTTCTGGGCTCAATTACCAATCATGCAGCTATCATGTTGCAAATAAATGTATGCTTTATCTTATTTTAGAATATATTATATTGATTCTTTGCAATGTCACTTTGCTTTGAAATGTTTCAAGCTATGTTAACTCTTTGGTGTTAGAGACTGTGCTGATGCCCTTGTTATATTTTTGCTACTCTACTAGCTTTTGAGAAATCTGAGGGCAAACGTGTGGAAGCTGAAGTCGTATCTTTCGCCAAGGAACTGGAGCTTGAGACACAGAAGGAAAAGGAGAAGCAGGAGAAGAACATTGAAGCTCTGAACAAGAGGAAAGAGGAAATGTTGAAGGAGCAGAAGGAGAAAATGAAGGTAAGAATTAAAGTGTTCAGTGAACTGTTGAGAAATTCATAAAGTTTTGTTTCATTTGTTTCTTCCAAAACTAATAACTATTTTGCAAAACCTCTTGAATCTGTGCAAATTGTCGTGATATAAATTGTAATTTGAAATAGTTAAGTAGATTCTGTTGATTAATCTATTGTACCCTTATTACGAGTATATTTGTAGCTACCGCGCGCTTCCGTCCACGAGCTACGACAATAGTCATATCAAAACACCAGTCTACAAAATTGAACCCGAACCACTTATCCAGGTTTCTACTGAAAAAAATAGGTCACTTGTGGCTTGTAAAAACTTTTGCCAGCTTGTTCTGATCCAGTTTTTCTCCAAGTACGAGTTAGTTTTGTTGTTTTGTCACCGCCAATCATGGCAAGAAAGCGAGCACTGAAATCTTCATGGACGAGAAGAACAAAAAAAACAGCCGCTAAAAACAATAGTGCCACAGCTATTTTTGTGTTTGTTAAATTACATGGAGCATGTTTTGAGCTTTGTTTTAGATACAAGCGGCAAAGAAAGTGAGTAGACATAAGTCTAGAAAAACAAGGGGATCGGATTGATTTTAGAGCCTTGAAAAGGTCGAAGAAAAGCTAGATCTAGACCATAGATTTACTATAAATTGCTATGGCTAATTGGAGTGCCGATGAGTGGCAGTCAGATGAAGGCTATATAGTTTTCTCTGCTCTTTCCTTCATCTTTCTCTCTAATAATATTGAAAGAACATTTTAAGTAAAATCTAAGCTAAATTTCATATTAATAGCTTGAATAGTTTGGACACAGTTCGTGTCTGAGTTTAGTATGTCGAGTTCAGACCGATTTTTTCCCCCGGCTCGTGGAAAGCCAGGTGGACACAAGTGCACTGCCGCGGCAACGCATAGTGAATTGTGTTAAACCAAAGATTTAAAGATTTAAGTTTTATAAGTAGCCAATCTTTCACCATGAATATACAGTGGAGTCTGCTTAAACAAAACACTGTTAATCCGAAAACATCGAAAAGTTAAAAGAAAAGAAAATCTCTAATTATTTTGTTTCTTTAATTTGAGCTGTCTCTCTAAATTTGAAACCTGGCTAAACCAAAGAAAATTAGGCAGTCCCGCAGATTGCTGTTATGCAGACTCCATTGCATTTTCATTATTTCGACCAATGTTAATGTGACAACATTTTTGGTACTAACGATGTGGAGTTGGTATTCTCATTGTGTTTCTACTGGTGATGAAGATAACAGTTAAAAGTGGCCAGTTAACAAAAAATGTTTCAGTTCATGATGGTATTCTTGCTGTACCAAAAGTGGTGATGAAGTAAACAGTTAGAAATGATCAGCTAATGAAAGATGTTAGTTCATACAGTTAGGTACAGTAGTCTCCGTCTAAACGCACGCCATACAAAAGCACGCTCCACTCAAACGCACGCTTTCGTCATCTGACGTTTTTTTTACTATATGATTTAGACGTACAAACGCACGGTCACTCCCTCTAAATGTACGCTCCGATTCGCGAAACACACCGACAAGTTAAGCTTGGCAAGGGGAAATTTTCACTATAACTTATAATAACCTGCACAGACTGCATACGGCAAGCTAGAATTTACTAGAAAACCGGATATTTGGTGAGAGTGCCCCTCACGCCGGACAAAGAGAGTGATAGACAGCGTTTACACACACTACTTTCCACTGACGCATAGGTCTCGGTCTCGGGCTGGTCGGTTAAATGTTGGGTGGGGGGGGGGGATTGGGGGGACTGAAATGTTTTTTGATTGGTCACTGGAAATGTATCTTTGAGAGAAGGTTTCTGACTGGTGTTTGAGTTTGAGTGATTGCATGTAATGTTTAGTTAGATCAGAGAGGGTTTAGTTAGATCTAGGCCTGATGCGCGAAATGCGTAAATGCCGTAAAACACTAGACAGGCCTCTATAGGATTAAAGATTAGCCAAGTAAGCCTAATAAGCTGCTTTTAAAGAACTTATAACGTACTTGTTCAACGAGTCACAAGAGAAAATGTTTCTCGAGGATGATTCTGCATGAATTTACGGTCGTGGACGGTCGCTTGGAAAGCCACATGGCTGGTCCGTCGACTCTATGACTATCGCCAACAGTTTTCTCTTAGGCTATCTGTTCCCGACGTTTATAGTACATATTCCTTACTTTGAGTTTGTTCCCCCCCCCCCCCCCCCCCCCCCCCCATTCAACGCCTTTGTGTTCTTAACCCCTGTCGGGGAATCCTTCAAAAAACGGTCAGGTGTCGTCACCTTATCTGCCAAAATGACCCCCTCCTTCAAGGGAGATTACTAGAGTAATAAGGAATTGAGATGACTACGTCCCTTCCTCCCCTTGCAAAGGTTCATGTAAACGCACGCTCCGTGAAAACACATGCTCATGAGCCCTCCCGAGCACCGGCGTTTAGGCGGAGACTACTGTATTCTCATTGTACATCAACTGATGATGAAGTGCATAGTTAGAAGTGACTAGTTAAAGCAAGATATTTATTTCATGTTTACCCAGGCCGATCTGGAAAAGATGAAGGCTAACGGAGCAAGTAAGGATGAGCAAGACCGACTGATCAAGGAACACGAACGGTCAGTGAACCAGCTGGTCACCAAGATGGAAGCGGACAGGCTGCGCATTCAAAGTAATCTGCAGGACAAACTCAAGAAACGCAAGGAAGAGAAGCTCAAGGCAAGAGAGAAGGAGGTGAAGGATAATGTGGCGGAGCAGAAGATGGCCATGGAGGCTCAGCTCAGGAGTGAGAGAGACAGACTGCAGAATGACGAGGTATGTGAGAGTCCTTGTGTTGTGTTAAAAGAGCTGTTCTACTGCTTCTGTATCATCCCCAGCTGCGCACACACACACACACACACACACACACACACACACACACACACATACACACACTCACATGTTCAAAACACACTCACCCACACATATAAACAAACACACACGCTTCACACCCACTAGATCTAAGGGTAGGCCTATCTCACTACATGGTCTTCAACTCATAGTTGAACTGATTTGTTTGTTTATGTTCTGTTTTTGCTCTAAATCTTAAAGGCCATGAAGGTATCTCTGATAATACTGACTGGAGTTTCTTCAGTTTTGGGTTTCCTGCTCTATTTTAACCTTAATCTGCTGATGTGTTTTTAACATGCTTGGCAGAGGGGACGTCACCTCTAAATTGTTCTGCTTTTCCAAGAGGAAGTTTCCTCTCATTTAGATTTTTCCATTTATTGCTAACCCAGCTGTTGTTTTGGATTGTGCCCTTTGGCTTTGATGCCATGTTATAGAAAGGGGAAGTCTTTTCAAGATGTAATCAATTTCAGTTTATGGGTGTTGTTTATTTCCAGGGTTGGGGGTTGATGTAGCAAGATGTCTCGCCGATTGGGGCTTTGAAAGAGCTGATATTGTAGGACAGTTCCTTATGGGTTTCTATAGGAAAAGAAAATGAATGGATCTATCTGCCGCTTCTCTTTTACTTTTGTGGTAAAAAATGCTTTTAGATATGGACAATAGTCCAGTCTTTTGCTTTGTGTTTTATGTTGTCCTTAAAGTTTGTACCTTTCGATGGTAATAGGCTGGTGTAAATTCTTGAAACTGATAATATATATATAATGGATTTTGTTGCAGATTCTGGCGTTGAACCAGGCTCTAAACTCAGATGGTCTCAGTGCTCAGAAGCAGTCAATGCCTCTGCTCACTGCAGCAGCCCTACCAGCGCCCACCTCTGGGGCATCGGACGAACCAGCACAGCCTCAGGGCAGCCAGGAGATGCCCCCAGCATACGCAATGGCCGCTCCACTCAACGAGGCTGAGCTCATGTCTCTGCTGATGGCTTCCCCGCTGTACCAGAAACTGGAGAACATGAAACAGGCGGTGGCTGGAGGCAGTCTTAGGTCTGCACCGAGTGTGCCAGAAGGTGAGTGGTTCGTGGCTAGAATGGGGGAGAAAGTGACTGTACTAGTATCTAGTATAAATGTTTGTCTGACTTGTGTGCGAAAGAATCATCATTAGGTAGGCCTATTATTAAAGTCAAATATCACAGTATTCAAAAAGTAGGCTATAAATGAATATAACAAGCCACATATTTGAATGTCATTCAGATGCCTGATGTGTATGCTTTGAAAAGAGTGTTCACTGTTAGTTTTCACGCAACATCCATGTAAGGTACTAGGTACTAAATAACTTCCCACTATTATTAGACGATGGTGTTCCTATTCCTGACCCTACTGCTCCTCCAGGTGATGGTTTTGTAGACGAGCGTGAAAAGTCTTGGGAGAACGACAAAGAACTGAAGCCCATGGACTTGAACAAGCTGAATGCTCGCTCTCTCGTCATCTACAAGTTTGGTTGCCATGTTGCTCAGCTCATAGCTCGCCGTTGCCAGCATGCACCCGTCAACATCCTGCTGGCGGAGAGCATTCCCAGCAGCCCTCAGCTCTCTCGCAACATGTACCGGAACTCTTTTGCTTTCGATGCCAACAACAGGATCCTGTACCTCCGAGCTGCTCGCCTGGAGACGGTGGGAGAGTACGTGCTTGTGTTGACACACTGCCTGGCTCATATCAAGTCTGGTAAGTTGGCTGTGAATTGCTGTTGAGACTTATCGTTGCTATAATCAATCTAGCAATGTATGTTACTGTTACGCTATTAACAACACCGAAAAGTTGATGGTTTGAGCTTTATTTTACTGTTGTGTCTTCCCAGAGAGTATGTTCTTCGTGTCTGCCTTAGCCTGCCTTTCCTCACCTGTACTTTGATGTCAATTTGATTTTGTTAGGGCTTATCTGAAGTCTTCACTGGCGCTTCCAGTCTGTCTCTTTTTATTTGGAAATAATAGTGGTTTCTAGCCCTATACTACAGTTTATGATGTAACTAGCTTAACCTCTTCACTGCTGGGTAGACGTAGGTTCTGGCTTGTATTCTCCACTCGTATTGTTTCATCTGGTTGACACATGTTTTAGTTGTTTTAGTTACAGCTTGTGATTTTGCTTATTCTGAAACCATTCTCTGAGTTTAAATATTCCTTGAATTAACATTTAACTTTCTAGGTACAGATGTTGATGGAAATTTTTCAGCAGTGAAGGGGTTAAATAAGATGTTGAAAAGAGCATCTCTAGCAAATCTGCCTATCCTGACACCTTCAGTTTAGAGAGGTTGCTCATATATAAAGAAAAAACAAGATCAGTGATTTTATTTTATTTTGGTTTACTGCTTTTTCAGATTAAGTGTGTTTGGTTTAAACTGACTCCACTATATCTCAAAAGTGATGCGTTTTGTTTTTTTTATCCAGGTGACCTCAGGGACGACACATCGCCAGAATTCCAGAAGGAATACCAGCGTGCCCTTACTGTGGTCTGTGATGACTTGTTCATGTCTAAGACAAGGCGGGTGGAGAACAATGCAACAGACCCTGGCTCAAATCTCAGCCCTGCCCAAGCTCAGCAGCTTCTCCAGTCCATGTTTGACAGTTGCCCGAGCGAGGACGCCCGGACACGCATGATGGAGGAGTTGTTGGACGTGCGTCTCATGCCTGATACCATGAGAGATGGGGCACAGCTGACCAAGGAAAGAATGGCTCAGAGGTACTGTGTAAAGGTTTTCCCATGTAAAGATGTTTAACTCTTTATCTCTGAGGGGGTTAAACCCACTATGCCGAGGCCCTATTGTGGTACTAAATCTAAAAATGACAAAAACGTCACTAAACTGATCATTACATCAAACAAGTCAACCTATTTTGATAGTGTGTCATCTAATGAATGGAATCTCGATAAAAGAGACCTGTTTTCAGCAAATACCGAAAAGTAATTTGATGTCAAAGTCACCTTAAAAGAATGTGCCGGAGCTGCTGATCGGCTCACCGGAATGACAGTTCCAACCACGAGCCACTGGGAGCAACTTGCTGGAGATAAAAGAGTTAATGATGTTTTGTTTGTATGTTATGGTGTGGTTTGCTCCTTCCCTATCAAATGTTTATTGTCCTTATCTGTCCTCCTTCTTTTCTTTGTTTGTTACTGTCTTATTACTTCTCTAATCCTCGGCATTTAATGTAATCTAATTATGTTGCCAATGTCTTAAAACTCTAACTAAAACTAAAACTTTCAGGTACCGTGCTTGCTTTTTAGTGGAGGTTCAGGTGTAGAAAAGTTAGTTTTTGTGTCTTCTTGTTCTTATTTTATTCCTGCTTGTCGTGTAAATTGACTTTTTAAAGAAGTAAATGCTGATACAAGAAGTGAGATTATAAGTTAAATTTAATATTGGAAATGAGCAAAATATGTCTGTTTTGAGGGGTGTTTGCCTCTCATATTTTTGCATTTCATGATGCAAGCTCCATGGGAAGGAATGATATAAACTGAAAGCTCCCGTCCCAAGGGTAAGCCTTAAGCCACAAAGCCTCTCTTTGTGCAAGTGTAAAGGCCTACTATGTCACTGAAAAAAGCTCCTATAAAATATTTTTGTGGACGTAAGTGTACTAACAGTATTCATATAGAGAGACATAGAAGTTTGGTTATTAAAAAAGATCTCAAAGTTGTTATCCTATTAGTTCATGTTGCTAAATTCCCCCAAAATGCTATATTTTATTATTTCTCTCCCTGCCCACGTGACCACCACGAACAGAATTGCCAAGTACAATGACTTTGCCTCTCTGAACAAGCTCCAGAGCATGCTGGGAGACATGGAGGACAAAGTTCATCAGGCTAAAGGTCAAGGATCACATGAAAATGTTGTGTCACAAATGGCAAATCTGAGCAGTAAATTTTCGACGTCAGGTGAGGGTATAATAAGCTTCTTTTCACTCGTGTTATTTTGAGTTGATGAGAGGAATATCGATATTTGGTGATCCTGCAGTGTTGAAAGAAGTAAAAGAGGTGACGATGACAGAAATAACAGAGGGATAGAAAGGACACATTACCTACCCTTATTTATACCAGTACCACACTTTACTGTCTGTGTCTTGCATGCAGCAATAGATTGGATAACAGATACAGTTGTAAAGACTGTCTGTTTGAATATAAATTCCTGAATAGTGAGCTAATTTTAGTTGCATGTCAAGTGCTGTGAAAGTTCAGAAGCTTAAACAAAATAACAAAATTCAAGTTCACCAATGGCTTATCAGTCAGAAAAAAACTTTGCATAGTGAAAATGGTACTGGCAGCAGTATTCTGTTTAAACATTCATGTCAAGATGATTCCTTTTACTTCCTTCTAAAGGTACGTTTCAGAGTTTTAAAGTATTTTTACTCTTCCTCAAGATTCTAAGTTATGTATGTGCTATTTTTGTTTTCTGCTACCTCAGGAAACTCTGCAGCCAATCAAGAACAGGCTGCTCCATCATTTGTGATGGCAAATATGAGTGGCAACGCCTTGTATCAAACATTTGAGAATTCACTGGACAGAGACGGAGCTGACAAAACAGACAAACCACGGAAGGCTGCTCCAACCCCAGACTCTGCTCAGGTAAAATTTGGAATGTTTACGGTTTTTTGCTCTCTTCTTGACAATGCATGGAACTTTTGTGTTGTCTCCTTCTTTTTGGAGTTCTAAAATTACCCATTTGTTATTCTATGGGTGGTTGGTAGCTGTCTAGGTATGGTATGGTCTTTCTGCTTCTCTCCTACATACACTATGACACGGATAGCTCGAATTTGTCAGGACCAGCCTCAATAGTTCAAGGGATCCGTAGTTCGTAGGATATCTTACAGAGATAAAGAAGAAGAAAAATGGGACTGCAGACATGGTTCGAAGGATGCGTGATTTCGAGTCTGCTGTGTTCGACCTATTCGTGTTATGTTGTAATTATTATTTACCCATCTCTTTGTACGGCTATGACTCAATACAACAATGTTATTTTATATCTGATGATGGCTGCACCTGAATTAAGTATGACAATGCTATATTAATTTCTTGTTAAGATCAGTTAACAGAGAGACTCCCAAAAATATTTCTGGGTTTTCATTTGTTATTGCTTTGCTATTAGGACTGCAAGGTTAGATAAAGGATTCAATCCTACAAGTTTTTGACTGAATATTGTCTGTTTCTATACTGGGTGACCTGTGCACTTTGGCAATGCTCAGAGTTGGTGCTCTGTAGCACTCTCCAGAAACGTGAAGACTGTCATGGCTTGTGGATGTATACCAATCATCAAGCTGTAGTTCTTATTTATACATGTATAGCATATTTATTTTGACATGCTTGGTTATGAATCATCTTTTCGTCTGAATATAAGCACCTTTACACTAATATTATTGCCAGTACTGCCAATCTAGGTTCAAATTTACGTTCGGCAGCTTTTCTTGGCCAAGGTTCTGAAAGAAGATTATTTATTTTGTACAACATCCTGTTGGAGATGGTTGTAGGTTCTGAAGCTCTACCATTCAAATAACCAACACTGTGGTGAAAGTAGTGCCAAAATAATAACTCAAGCTGTTTCTTTACTTACAATGAAAAGCAGCACCCTTGGGAAAAATACCTATAAGTTTCCTCTAATAGGTCAAATAACCTGTCTTAAGTTACTTTTGTCTTGCACTATGTATAGTAGAGTCTGCTTAAATCAAACGCGATCAATCCGAAAAAAAATTTTTTTTGCATTTGAGCAACCTCTCTAAACCAAAAACTCGGCTAATCAAAAGAAAATTAGGTGGTCCTGCAAATTTTGCTAACAGCAGACTACACTGTATATTTATTAATAGTGACTCTGGTGCATGGGCAGGGAATGCTAGCCGCCAGTAGAAAGTAAAGGGTAAACATGTTGTAGATCTTAGTAAAATTTTCAATAATAAACAACTGGGAAACAATCTTAACTTCGTGGAAAACATACAGTGCACGCTGCCATTATACAGGCTCTAAAATACTGAAAAATCTTTCACAGGTCTATGGCAAGGTACCCATTCACACCTGGGTGAAGTGAGGAAAATTTGTGTTAAGTGCCTTCTTTTCCAACTCATAATTTTTTTTGGTACTTATAAGTGATATTCCTTTGTGTAATTGTTTTCAATTAAACAAAATTTTTTAAAACCATTTATCCACAGGACAAAGTGGATGAGCTCAGTGCAGACTTTGCCAGAGTTAACCAGCAATTGATCCAACAGCAGGACAAGATTCGCGCACTGGAAGAAGAGGTCAGCGCAGAACTGGAGCTCCTTGAGAGCAGCCGAGGGAAGGACCAAGGTCTTCACAAGGACAAACTGACCACAGCTCAAGAACAGTTGGCTGAGGCCCGCCAGGAGACCAGTCAGCTGACCATGAACAAGGACAGGATAGTGAGGCTGTTGTCCGAGGCTCAGGCCGGAGGAGACAAACAGGCAACAGTGGAAGAACCCACTCAGCCCGCCCCAAGGAGAGGGAGGCAACAAAAGTCTGGGAAAAAATAAATAATGTGGAAAACATTTTTTTTAATATATGGGAGTAAAGATTGTTTGTGAGAGTTAACATGTGTACAAGGGACAAAAAACCCAGTAAAGACAAGAAATTGAAGGAGAAAAAAATACATAATATGAAATACTAAAACAAGAACGCAAGAATAAAGATTTCTTAGTGAAGAGTTAAAACAGATATCAGGGACAAAAAGAAAAAGAAAAGAAATTGGAGGAGCAAAAAATAAATAAGTTGTGTGAAGGAAAGAAGTGGACATCCTGGAAAGCTATTGTATCAAGATATGGTGTGAATTAGAAACTAGGCGGAATACGACGAAGCAGGAAAAGGAAGAAACAGATATCAGGGGGAAAACAACTCAAGAAAGGGGGTGAATAAACAGGTGAGATAAGACATGGATTAAATTGATGAAAGTATCATAGTTTTTCCTCACATCAGACTGTATGGTACCTCATGGTTTCCTCATTTGATTGCATTTTTTCCCTAACTGTGGGGTGATGACTTGCATACAATACATTTTTGAAGAAGCTGGGTCTGAAATTATATTTCAATGTTTTCTTAAGCTTTTTAAAGTCCAAGAGGGATTTTATTACCCTTATGTGATACATATTTACATTAATGCAGCATAACTGTGATCAAAGTGCCTATAAGATGCTCACATAAAGGTATTATTCTGATGGACGAAGGAAAACGTTTTGATTTTAACCCAACAGGGTAAAAATCAGAATGTTAGGCTGAAATTGTACATATTTTTGTATTTGTGAGATTAACTTTTTAAAATCTATTTTTCCTTTTATCTATTTTTTGACAGTGATAAATTTACTAAGTTCTTTTTATTGTTTACTAAAGCTTTTCCGTCCTCTTCATGTTTTACATATGTCTTGCCTGATATGACTTGAAAGCACATTCCATGTAAACATTTGAACTTAAGTTCTATTTCATCAGAGAAATTTGTGTTATTGTTACTGTTTTTCGCAGAGTGTGTTAAATATTTCAGCAACATCAATCCTTTGGTGTCTGTAGAAGTGCATTGCTATAATTGTTATTATTATTATTATAAGTTTAGTTTCATCGATCTGTTTAGGTAATGTAACTATACAATACAGAATTTAACTACCCTTTTCTTTGTGCTGAATGCAGATAAGTGTCATGGGATTTCTTTGTTCATAGTTTTTGGCCTTTCATGTTCATGGCACATTCATTCCATTCAGGCATGCACCTTACAAATGTTGTAGTTTCTGTAATTTTAGGTTCAAGAGACACCTGTTCACCATTAGTCATTAGTTAGGTCCATCCTACTTTCAACTATTACTCTTTGCAGTTAGTAGTATAAAAGTGGGTTAGAAGAAAAAAAATACACTAAGGAATTGTGACCAAAATGCATTTACAATTTTAATATGCTCTTTAATTTTTTAACTTTCTTCAGCTGATGTTGTTAATAATAGTGCAACCGTCTTGTTGAATTTGTTTTTTATCTCTTGTTGTGTACAGAAAATATTGTTTTTTTCCGTCCAGAATTTACTCGACTTAATATCTGACCAATGACTCTGTCACGATCATGTGCTAATAAAATATACAGCAAAATTATAAAAATTTTAGAGTCTTATTCCTTTCAGTCTTTTTGTCTGTGTTGTGATTGAACATTAACACCAACAATATAACAGTTTGTACTGACATTTTTGTGAATGCTAGAAATTAACTTCATTTTTCTGGCGGTATATACCGTATAGTGACAAGGATGGTTAATAATAATAATAATAATAATAATAAATGACATTTATATAGTGCTCAACACGGATTAATGGTTGACTAGCATAATTTGCTTTCAGATACTGCAATCGATGTGGAAATCTAAAGCCTGCGGTTTTAAATAACTGAAGGATGTTTGAGCCAAACAATCTTACTGTAATCATCCTAAGAAAAATGAGCGACAAATTTTCTTGCTCACCTTGTATAAAAGAGTTTTTTTTTAATCCTAATATTTCTAGCGCCGTAGTATATTGTCCATTAGGAGACAGGCAATTGAGCACACAATAATACCTCTCTCTGGTATGCATGGTTGAGTTTTAATAAGAGTTTTATGGCACATGAAACACTATGTCATATAAGTGCCAAAGATTAGAGGTGTTACAAGAGAGTAACAAACACAAAATAGGAGGAGAGATAGGGTCAATAGATGTTTGATAGGAAAGAAAGATTTTGTGTAAATACACCATTACTTTGGTCTCACACAGTTATCCTGTTGGTGTTTTTTGCTCATTTTTAGTCTTCAAATTGAGAGTTTCCTTGGATTATTTGTATGGCAAAAGCGGTGCTTAGTCAAACCTCCACAATATGCCCACTGCAGCTCACTCAGAGCAATATGAAAATGAGGCCAAACGAAGTAATAGCCTCCTACCTCATGGACACCCTGACATGGCATGTACCAACTAATATAATATATATATACAGTTGAAAATGTCCAAGATGACCACCCTTTGTCAAGAAAAAAAATGGTTGTGTTAGACTGGTGGTTATCTTGGGCAGTGTCATTTTGTTGTATAAAAAATGCGAGGGACGAAGTGGGAAGTGGTCATTTGTACAGGTGATCGTCTTGAACAGATGGTCCCTAGAGCAGGTTCAGCTGTAGTTTGTGTGAACTTTCTGCTTTTGTTGATATAGTCCTGTGGTCCTGCCTTATTTTCTGCATTTTGCAATACCTCAAAATGACATTTTTTTTAATGAAAGCAAAGCTGTGGAAACTGATCTTCAAAAACGAATTTGGAGATTCATATTGGCTGCATGCTCATTTCTAAAAAGGATAATAAGAATTGTTTTTTAAGAACATTACCGCTTACATTTGATATTGCAGAAATTTTGAGTCTTTAACACATTTCAGTGGACCATTCTCAGATACTCTCGCTTCTATACACAAGTCGCCAAATATTTTCACCCAACTCATTAGTAAACTACGAGCTTAACATCTTGTCATTTGACTAGCTCAATGTTCACTAAAAATGAGCCTTTTTAAAGATCTTGTCTTAATTTTTTTTCCCCCCGATACTTGACCTTTCTTTTTTTTCCCTTCTTACGCACTCCTTCTTTTAGCGCACAAATCTCTCCTCTCTTCCCTATCCACGATGTTTTCTGTGTATGCATACAGGCTTCCAGTGTCTCTGACCTTTCTCAAGCGGACATTTGAGATGAAGCTGGGATGCATTTGTTCTCTGATGTCTTGAGAGATGTTTTAACAAGAAAAAAAGATAGGTAGACAGTTTTGAAAATATCAGCTTCAAAGTTATTACACTTCAATACCTTATATAGCCAAAAACTGATTCCTTCAGTGAATAATATTCAATTTCATGCTCAAATCCTCTCTCCACCTTGTACTTCTAATCCAATTGTCATCAAGTCCAGAGTCATGAGATTACCGTACAGAGGCAAAATACGTTCATGTGACAAGACTGACATGAAAATTATTAAAGCATTATTTGTACAAAAGATATACCACAACTTTACGCATCCAATTTGAAGGTGTTAACTTAAAACTGCTATACTTAAGTCAAATGTTAAACCCTTTGAGCCCTTGCCACTGGTAAAACCGGTCCGTATGCTAAGCCACCAGTACACTGGAGAGCGAGACCCCCATCCCCAACCCTGCCCGCCTGAGACAAAACGTGTACAGAAAACAGCGTTTACCACACAAGACATTATTGATTATTTTGAAGATCTTTCTGAATTAGATTCTGATGATCACATGAATGTTAGTAATATATCGCTCAGGAGCTCAGGCAGAGGGGCACGGTAGCCTCAGGAAGTCAGGGCTCAAAGGGTTAATGGATTTGTTTGTGTGAGCACTCAAACTATTCTTAATTAGACAGAGAATCACAATACCGGTGAGAACAGGTAATTAAAGTAGCACAGGACCAGGTAAGGATCTGGGGGTTGATGAAATCAGTACCCCCAAAATACCACTTCAGTGGGGATCTGGAAACAAAGAGTTCATGGTGCACTACACGTTTTTTTCTAAAAGCCTCTAGTGGCTATAATAACAGAGACGGATGGTGTGTAATCATTTCATGTTTATTGCTAAGCATTCATATATGCATTCCTCTCTAGTTCCAGTCTGAGCCAGCCTGTAATCTGACTCTGAGGTACTGATCACAACCAAAGCACTCTGCACAAGATTTACAAGTATAACAGCAAAATTCCTTTCATGTAGGATTGTGCAACATATAACAAGATACAAAACCCACATAGACTGCCAAATCAAACTTCCAAACTGATGTCAAAACCAAGTACAGCAGTCAAGCTGAGGGACCTGACAATTTTATACTGGTATCTTCACATGATAAATTCAAGGCTAAATATAAACATATCACATCTTTTCGTCATATCATTTATTGCACAATTGTCATTTCAAAACTTTAAAATCATATACCTTGGCTCAAAATATCTCATATAAGTAAAAGGTACTCATAAAAAAATATATGTAAGCTGTTTTCTATCATAAGTTTAAAAAAATGTAAGTTGACAGTCCATCTTTTTTACTGCTAACTTAGAGAAGAACTTCATAATTCTCAACAACCATAGCTCTTGGTTGCTTCAATCATTTTCTGTTTCACAATTTCCGTCCAGTCCTGTGATTTTTCCAGATCCACAAAGCGGGTTGGAGCTGAAAGGACAGTTTCTATTTTCTCTGATGTCGGAGCGGGAACGCCGGATGCCCGGATAGCCTCTGGGAATTTGAGTGGGGATGCTGTGGCAAGAACTGCAGACGGTGAACTGCTGTTGGTGCTGATAGACAACAACATAAAATATGTTAAAAAATCATAAAATCCTTGAGAAATATAAGTGAAAGAATACAGCTCAGCACACATATTGCAAGATGCCGAAATCTTTTCTATGTAAATTTCGCTACTTTGAATTTCAGGCTATAACTAACAAGAGAGATGGACAATTGAGTCCAAATTTTACATGAATTATGCCCCCTCTGCGACATTAACATGCAGGTTGGGTTCATAGTACAGTCACTTCGATCTGCAAATTTGTGTTACTGATGCTTATTTTTTATTCACCTCTGCTGTTTTTCCTCGACTGAAAAGCCTTTCCACTTCTTTTGCTCTGGCATGGTCAATTCTCAACAACATTGTACTCTTTCACCTAGTCTTATCTGTAAAACACCACCAAGCTGTCACATAGCATATAATCTCTGTTCAAAAGGGAGCACGCTGACAAATGCGGTGAAAATACAATATAACTATATGCCTTTGGTCTGACCACAGACTCCCAACAAGCAAATGAAGAGTGCAGGCTAGATTACTGCTGATTTTAGTGATATATTTGTGAACACGTCCTTGGCCTACACTTTTGTCCTCAGCTTATAGAAACATTCTGTCTCCGTCGTTTTACGCAAGAAAAATTCCTAAATTATGCAAACTGAGCCCAAAAATGTGAAATTATGCGATTCTGTTAACTTTAACAAAGAATGATAAAGGAAAATAATCAGAAATTATGAAAAAAATGATCAAATTTCGCTAAATTATGCAGGGTGCATAAAGCCACAGGGACACTCATAAGGCCTACCATGCCTGCCCCCCCCCCTCTCTCTCTCTCTCTCTATCTCTCTCTCTCTCTCATATCATGACTGTTTTGATAAATGAAATCTGCCATCTTGTTCAATTAGAGCTGCCCTTGCTGATACCAATTTTTTCACTATGTACAAATAGTTTAAGCTATGCGCATGTTTTAAATACAAAGAATGTATAGGGCCTAACAAAAAACTTGTGACTGAAATTCTGATCACCTACTGCTTTGTTTGCTTTGCGCATGTCCACTATGTTGTGCATGCAAGACTGTAGTTTCAATGCATCATCTTTACTTGATGTTGTATGATGGAGGATTACAGTTAAGTTTGGAGCAATTGGAAAAGCCAAAATACTTTTTATGTTATGTGTCAAAAAAAGAAGAAGGGAAAATTATATTACTCTAGGAACACAGAAGCTTCGTTGAGAAAAAAAAAATTTGAAAAATGAAATTTTAAAAAAATCATAACAGAAAGCACAAAGGATAGCCCAGTGAACTTCTAAAATTACTGTCAGAAAGAAATAGAATGTTACTTGGCTTTTAAGATCTGACATACCCATCTGAGAGCTTCTGGTAAAAGTAAGAAACTCCAACAGCAGTGTGAGGACAAATGTTGTACTGATTCTCTCGCCAACAGCGACTGATCGTTGTCTTGATTTCTTCATCCCCAGACACGGTGTACACTTTCACAAAGGATTTCATCTGAGGTTGAAAAAAAACAAACACAAAATTTGAACAACTTCACTTAGTAATGAAAGTAGATCTGCTCTTTGAAATTTATTCAAAGCATTTTTCAAAAATGAAGCTCTGTTTCTAGCATTGAAATTGAAAGTGTTTGGATCTACATCATGAATGCATTGGATGTTTTTGTTATATGTGTGTGCGGGCGTGGGGGGGGGGGGGGGGTTGCTCTGTGCATGTGTGTGTGTGTGTGTGTGTCTGTGTGTGTGTGTGTGTGTGTGTGTGTGTGTGTGTGTGTGTGTGTCGTAGTGTCTGTGAGAAAGAGAGAGAGAAAGAGAGAGAGAGAAAGAGAGAGAAAGAGTTTGTTTCTGTTTTCACTAGAAAGTAACTATTTTTTTAGGCAATTAATAATTCACTCACTAAAAGATGAGAGGATACACGAAATATACCAGAGAAATCATTGATAGGTAAACTACAAAATAAGTTAAAATGTATTGGTTCATTTAAAACACTTTACTGAGAAATCTCATTTCAAAATTCCATCTGTTAAAACCTTGCAGCTACATCAGAAATAACTAAATTACAAGTGAGTAATATGGTCTTCATTACAAGAAATCACAAAAGAGTAAAACTAATGATAAACATGCAGAGATTTTTTTAAAAGTATTTATACTGTAACAACCACTAAAAAAGCTGCACATCATTCTGAGCAAAACTATTTCCAAAAGTATTGAGATTTTTTTCAAAGTATAGCTGTAACAACCGCTGCAAAAATCTACACTTCAGTCTATCTCAAAAGCAAAAAAAATCAGCCCTTTTGTCAAACTTACCTCATTCAAAATATTGGCAGGAATCCTGACTTGGTTATTGTCCACTTGGGCCATGATTTTCTTAATGGCATCTCCGTCCTCACCACTGCATAAATACCACACACGCTCTAGGTTGTAGGCAAACTGGAAGACAAAAAACAGAGTCAGCAATGAAATTCTTTTCAACTAACCCACGCAAAAATAAAATATTAAAAATACAGAAGAAGCCACAAAACAAGTTAAAGTAAAAAAATGTCTATGGATCTTAATCAGGGGATGCCTGACCGAGTCCGTACAAGCTAGCTTTGGTAAATTACTTAACCCTCAGGAGCTGCATGACCTATATCTGAAAACAGTTAGCCTTGATGGACCATATATTCAGTGTTCTCAATCAGACTTTAACTTGCTGTCTAAAAACACACCCATGACAAATCTTTCTAACGTAGGAGGGAAGTTTATCTGTTTCATATATTTCCATGCACCATTTTAAAAATCTCTATTTTTAACAATATAATTTTTTGGGGGTTCTAGAGGAATAGACTTTTTCTCTGTCAAATCAAAGAAATTAACAGAAACTTTTCTTCTTATTACTCTCAGTACAAATTATCCAGGAAATCAAATTCATCTGGCAAAGCATGTCAACCAAAGAATACGATAACAGAATCAAAACAAATCGGAGTTGGTGAAAAGACATGATCTTAAACTACAAAAGTAGCAATTAATTTAGGAGAGAATCAAACTTCCTACTGACAACTCATTTTTCACCTGAATGTCCATTGCAGGAGCCAGGGTGCCCTCAACCTCGCCAAGCTCGCACTGACCATCGTCCATGATCCGGGACAAGATGTTGTTCTTGTTCACTGCACACACAAACCGCACAGGAAGACCCATTTTCCTGGTGATTGTCCCAGCTAAAGAGAAAGAGAGACAGCTCTGACATAAAATTTAACAGCTCTTTTCTTACGCACACACATGAGCTTTGCGTAGAGGATCAATCGCTGAAAGGTTTTCAATTGGTTCGATCACTCATTCCTCTTACGAGGTCAAAGTGTTCGATAGTCTTACATAAGGCTGTCTTTACAGAATATTACTTCTTTTCCTTTTTGTAGTGTAGTGATTGGCTCTGTTTCATGATTGGGTCATATTCCATCATAAAACATATGATCCAGTAAGAGCCTTGAAAAACACCTGTCAACATGCTTTTTTGGGTCTTTCAATGATCAGATTCTTAGGCAGAGACCACTGAATTTTACTATTATTAACTATCACACTCAACATTAAAACGCATTTGCGGGTGTTTAACTCATTCGCTACGCCGAGCCGTGGAGGGCGGCGCGGCTCAAGTGCCGTCAGTACGTTAAGCCGCCCCCGGCGGCTCGAGAACCGACGTTCAATTTTAGCTTGGTTTCTATTCCAATCCACTTATCCATGTTAAAATAAAGGTCATAATATAATGTTGACTTCCGGGTCAAGCGTTTCCACCGAAAATCGGAAGTTTTGATTCAGTTTTGAAACATGATTTCGTAGTTTATTCGACTTTGTTTTATCGCGAAGCCCAACTTATAGCCCAGACACCAGTCTTAGTACTTTTACACAACAAAATGTATAATTATTTTGCTCACTAAAGAAGTGTAGGACTCTTCTTTATAATATTGATACTATTGGACGCAAATTGCCGGTGCACTGTAATTGAGAAATCAATATTTTTGAGTGCTAGATCTAGGCCTAGATCTAAATAGTCAAAATATTTTTATCTCTCCAAAATCACTACTTTTGGGTGAAATTAATCAAAAAGTACCACTCAAGACATGTATAGGTTTATTCCAAGTGCAATTCTGAATAATTCCATATAAGTTACGCGTATTTTTTTCAGTTTGTGATCCTTTTTCAAAATTATTTTAAAAATTATTTTTTTCCAATATCGGATGTTATGATCCAAATGTACAAATATTATGGAATGTATGTAAATAACTGCACATTTTTCAATATTTTCCTGTTCTATATACAGTTATGGTTATTTTGAGGTATCATTTGACTAGGTGCAAACATGTTTTTTTAGTTTCACCTGAGATTATAAATTTTTTTATTTTTCCAATTTTATCCGCATCCAATCACAATTGTGTTGCATAATCGCCTCTTACAGGAACCAACGTTGAAAAATACGCAAATAAATAATGCAGGTGTATTCTACAAACCATACTGAAAATGTTGGTATATAATATGTTGATATTTATTTGAATTTATGGCCCCAAAGACCTGCGAACTGCGCACTAGTCATCATCTCATTTCGCCCTCCCGAAAAGAATTCGTCCACAAGCCGAAAATAATACGTAGCGAATGAGTTAAGGGAGGAAAGGAGAACGCAAAGCAGTGAAGAAATGTGGGATAGCGGAGGAAGCTATATCGTTTTAAAAGTTGACAAAAATACAAACTGGCAAAGTCACCTGTGGGCCAATTCCAGATGACCTCGAACTGGGGAGCTCCAGATTGAGAAACTGCAATTTTGTTTTAAACTTCCAAATTTCAGGCTTATTACAAATTTTACAGGTTAAGCTATAAATAACTAAGCATGTTTTGAAGAGGATATACTCCCAAGTATCATTGAGGGTGAGAGCTGACCTGTCACATTCCCACCACCACCTGTCGGGAGGATCAATTCAACCTCTTTGTCTGCTGAAGGGCACAACTGAAAAAATAAAAAAATAATACTCAATTACTGGCTTGTCTACAAAAGTGCACAACTGAACAAAAAAAACAAAACAAGACTCAATAATTGGCTACACAACAGCAACAGACATAGGAGACAAATTTTACCTTGATTTTAATTTTACTCAAAGTGATCATTAGGCCCTATTGAAGAAAAACTATTGTATACGTTTACATACAGGAAAGCAATTGTAAAACGTACTGGAAGCAGAAATATACTGTAAAGCATAACATTTTTATCTGAAGAGTAAATTATGAAACAAAAACGGCTGGTTATTATTTCAACACTTTATTGTTAAGGGAACTCACTTTCAAATAGGTATAAAAGAAGTGCACAAGCTGTATCAGGATCCGAGCAAAGTTGAGAGAGCTGGGAGAGCCAAGATTATTGGTGCTTACAAAAGACGTGTCTGCAAATAGCTTCCTCACAACTATGTCAATGTCATCAGAACTTCCATCAGCTGAACAGAGAAAAGGAAACAACAGAACACAATTATAGACGCTCATTTTTGCTATCAAATTTTACACCCATCCCTTTTGATTTGTATTCTGTATCCGGACAGAAGATGCCTGTATAAAAAAATCCACAGTTAAAAATAAATCACATTCAAAACCATTTAAAAAATCAATTCTCTAGAACTTTTATTTGCAAGAGTTGATATATTTGCCTTTGACTTTTACCAAGCAGAATTATATTTTGTGCTGCAAAGTCACAGTGCTGCTGCACAAAAAGAAAATCTTCAAATGGGCATCACAACTAAAATTTGGAAGATTCTGTATTATACATAGGGATGGCTGGAAAATATTAAAAGCCATTATTTTGAACACAAAATAGAAAATATAAGCAATATGAAATCAGATGCAAGAAAGACTACTGCGTTGTCTTTAGCACTGCTTACCAGGAAACTGCATGAAACCTACATCTCTACAGTTCTCCCACTTATATCTATTCATACAAATTTATCAAACTCGATTATGACACAACTACTCCACTCATAGTATGAAGGGTTTCTTCTTACATTCTGCTAGAATAACAAATAAAAAAGCATCTACCTCTGTAGACGTGAACATTGCTGTCCAAAACTGTGGTCATCTGTCGCTCCTGTATGACGGTGCAGCGATCACGAGGCAGAATTACCATAATGTCCACCTGGCTCATGCCTCGCACTGCCTCAATGGCTGAACTACCAGTGTCTCCCGAGGTGCCTGTACCACAGGAATGTTCATAAAACAAGATAAGTACAATTGAAACTGTCTACTCTAAGATGGCCACCCGTTGTGGAGGAGAATAGTGGCCGTCTTAGACAGGGGGCTGTTTTATACTGTGTTTTTGTAAGCTAAAGAATATGCAAGGGAGGAAATGGGAAGTGAATTTTTATACAAATGATAGTGTTATGTGCCCTTTAGATCAGGTTCGAATGGATGGCATTGGGCTACTTGCACAAAGGCTGCTGAATAACAACTACAAAACAAAGGAAAAGATGTCTCTATTTCTTTACTTTACTGTCCTTCTTTGTTTCCATATCCACCTGTTTGTCTTCTTCTTCCTTCCTTTCTTAAAAACTGTATCATGTGCATGCATATTTCCCCACCCATAAAAATCTTACATTCACATAGGCCTCCATCTACTCTCATACTTTCGCTTACTCATTCTATAATTTTCTCTCAAATTAACTCAATGTACACACAAACACAACCATGTACACAAACATGCACACATGCATGCACATACAGACACACACAGACACACAAGCACACACACACACATGCGCATGTGCACGCCTGCTCGCGCCCGCACACACACACACACACATGCAGACACATGAAAGCCTCTCTTTCTCTTCACTTCAACCAGCTGGTAAGGTACAAATGAATAAATTAAATACAGTCCATGCCGGCTTTAAGCACGCCGGCTTAAAGCACGTTTCGGACTCAAGCACGCTAAACGGCTCTTACCGAATTTTTGCTATATAAATTACACGCCTTTAAGCATGGTAACTTCGGCTTCAAGCACGCTTCATTTACAAGACAGTCAATATTTTCATGATGACCCATCGAAGTTCGAACACAGTCTACACCGCAGCAGTGGAGTGTGTCAAGAGAAACACAAAGAACGCAAGTGATGGACACACACACTCACACGGGCGGAGAGGAAGGCAGATGCACACAGCCATGCGCGCGGACATGGGATCTAGCCTAGGCCTAGGGCAAAGCTACACACGACCAAAAAAAAAATACAAAGAGAATCGGGGAGACGAGAAAGGGAGGCTGACTGCGATTTCACCTTTGACCCTCGCTATCCATTAATCCTGATTGTGTATCATGCTCGAGGTGGGATGAAGGCGGTGGTATGAGTGGCACAGAGGGCAGTGGTACGCACAGGCAGTGTGTAGACCTAATGTGCTGTATGGTGACTGGCCGTCTAAATTAAGTTTTCATTTCCCATTCGACCACAAAACAAAAACAAACAAGGGAACAAAAACTACCATGGCGGGTGTCTAAATAACAGTGCACACTTTTGCGTGACCGCTATAGGCCTACTTACAAACAAAGGGAAATAGCACGGGAAATTTTCTACATGTATGAAAACCTCGGGATTATGCCTACTTTGCACTCAAGCACGCTTTGGCTTTAAGCACACTTTTAAGCTTTCTCCCGACGACCGTGCTTAAAGCCAGCATGGACTGTACATCTATGTTATACATGCACAAAGACTGACATTAAAAAAATGTCTTTACCCAACTCTGAGCTTGTTCTCTGCATGCTTTAATTCTGAAACAAATACCACATGGAGGTTGTGTATCTTGTAAAATGCTTCAGGATAAACTTATACAAAATACCACACTATAAACCATAACAGTACTCCAAGCCTTAGCCTCATTTTTCTCCCCTTTGGCACACTTTCAATCCCTAAAAGATGCTAAATTTGATACTTCCACTATGCTATCACATTTTTTTTTCTTTCCTTAGTATCAAACACATTCAACATACCGTTGTGAAAGGGTTTACAGTTTACCCACTTAGAATGACCTTAAAATTGTACTCACAGACAACTAGATTCATGTGCTGCTTTGACTTGCTGAGGAAATAGTTGTAGAACTGGCCCATGCAGCTCATGGCTAAGTCCTTGAAGGCAAGGCTCCGGCCATGGTACAACTCCACAACTGTCAGACCATCAGCCAGATGAGTCAAGGGGACAACATCAGGAACTGTGAACGTGGAGAAGGCTCTCTGTAGCACACCTGAAGATAACAGAGGAATGGTGAGAGGGTATTAGTATTATAGAAATACAGTCAAACATTGTTGCCAACCTTGGGACGAGCATGGAGTTAATGGTAATAATAATAACAATAATAATAATAGCAATAATAATAGTAGGCCATAATAATTATAGATCTAGTAATGATAATATATGACATTTATATATATATAACCCTCAACCCCGATTAAAGATCACAAGCTCTGAGTGTTTACAAAAATACAATAGTAACAGTAGATTGTGTTCTGACTAAAAATCTCTCTCTATATATATATATATCTCATAATCGGTAATATTTAATATTATATAGTGGGGCTGGCAGTATAACGGGGCTCTAATGTTGTCCTCTGCCTCCGCTAAATAATTCTGACAGCCCAGTGTCAAGGGAAACGATTTTACTGAACTTGTTGTAAGTCATATTTGCAGTATTATAAGGGACAGTCTAAAAAGATTTTACTGTAATAGGCTAATATAAGATTACTAACATCAGTGGCCCTGAGGTCAAGAGCGAAACTTGCATCTCTGAGGTCACTGGATCAATTCCAAGATTATAAAAAAGGTGGGTTGAGATCTCCAGGTAACAATAAAAGATTACTTTCAAAACCTGACACCTCTGCATGTGGGGGGGCCCCATAGTTTTACTATGGGGAAGCAAAGAATACACCTGCCATGATACTGCGTGTAGTAAGAGGCGACTAAAGGTGCATAGGTCTGGTCGCCCGAAAAATGCCAGTTTGCGGAGGGTCAACTACCCGACCCAGTAAAAACAGTCAATTACAGAAACACGGACAAACACGGCTTTTTATTTTTCGATCTTGGGAGTAGGAGCTTCTACACCAGCAGGAACAATGAAGGACAGTGGACAGAGCCTGAAAGACTCTCCTCACCCGAAACCTTCTCTGTCAAACAAGTCTCTCAGGATTGCATTGTGGGATGTTCGCACCTTGTATGAAGTAGGAAAGAGTTCTCTAGTAGTCCAAGAGATGAAGAAATAAAGGCTGCACATACTAGGAGTAAAAGCAAAACACACTGGATACAGTCTGGACAGAAGCAGCTCAGCTCGGGGGAACAAGTATTGTATTCTGGGAGGGAATCACAGAAATTAATATACACAGGAAAGTGGAAAGACATGGAATAACATCAAGAGGCCTGCCCATGATAGAGAAAGGTGGAAAGTTTTGTCCATGGCATATCATGGTGCAGGGTGAGAAAGGCAATGATGATGATGATAATCAAAACCTGAGTTCAGATCTACCTTTGAGATCATCTGCTGGAATGTCCTCCTCAGTGATGAATAAAGAGATCACCTCATAAGCAAGTTGCTCGTATGTGAGTCCGGCCCAGCTTCTCAGTGACTCGGTGGACACTTGAGGAAAACTCTCAGGCAACAACATGCCGCCGTCGCTTGCATATCCAGAGAGGAGGAGATCCTTAAAGGAAACACCTTTCACATCCCCACGAGTGCTTCGGTACTTCATGGTCAGCAAATACCTCTGTCAGCTCTGTGGAGCAACAAAATAAAGTTCAAGTTCAACAGCAAAACATAAAGCCAATAAAGGAATACACAAAGGCCTATCATATTTTAAGAAAAAAAACATTCATGAAGGGATGAGGGGGGATTACAAACTTTCAAAAAAGAGATATCACAAGTGGGGTAATTTTGAGATACACACCACACTGTGGGCAAGAGACAGATACAATTGTCTGAAATCAAATAAATTAACAAACATCACTATTATAATTATACTTTCATTTTTATTCAAGAGCATTATTTGGTTGTGAATATTGCAGCAGCTGCCACTTCTTTTGATGCATCGATGTTGCTAACTTGAGCTTTGAATAAGAAAGTGGTTATGGTGAAAAGTGGTCGAAAATCATATATATATATATATATATATATACATATATATATATATATATATATATATATATATATATATATATATATATATATATATATATGTGGTTATGGTGAAAAGTGGTCGAAAATCATATATATATATATATATTTCTAGTCTTAATTAATTCTTGCCTGATTTTTTTGCATACGATATGCAATGTCAAGGTTTTCAAAACGAAGCCATATGAAAAGGATACCCTATCAATGACACTGGTTTTTTTAACACGTTCATATTGTGAAAAGACTACCAACATACATGCTATGAGGATTTCATACTCACATACACTTATCATTTACTTACAATAACGTAGGCTATAAAATATGGCGGGAGAACAGACCCACAGGATTCAGAAGGCCACGGCCTGTTATCAATCACTGCACTGATATCGCACAGTTTTCTACAGGCCTTTATATTCTCCAGGAGAGAGGGCGAGACCAGTCCATGTCTTTCCAGGGCGATACTGACCTGTTTCCTGTTATGACATCAACCTTCACTCTTGAGAATGTAATCTTCCCTGTTGAGAATGGAAACACTCAGGGTTAGGCTAAAGCCCAGTTATCTGTCTGTCTGTCTGTCTGTCTGTCTGTCTGTCTCTCTCTCTCTCTCTCCCCTCTACTCCTCGCCTATGGCTGGTGGTGATTCACAGGACAGGGGCCGTGAACTTTGAACGCACTTCTCCGAGGTCAGTTGACTCAGGAACAATTTTAAACCGCTCAAAAGCAGGCAAGAGAGGGCCCACAAATGCGGCTACTGGGCCTGAAAATCCAATATCATTACTTTCAATGACATGCAACATTTACTATAGATTCTGAACGGGCCAGACTCGGATTTATTTTTAAAGATGCTGATTATGCACACTTTACTTTATTCCACTTGAATCCGTTTCTTTGCGAAATCCAACTGATACAAAGTGTTGTTTGCCTACTCTCTGTCATTTCACCGTTCCTCTCACGGAACAACCACAGCTCTGGTGCCTCATTCAGCTCCTCCTGCACATGCACCTAGGCTACTTATAACACTGCACCTAAATGTAGATTTACCCCCCCCCCCTTATAAAAGACAAACAAAAGACACACACGCGCGCGCGCGCGCGCGCACACACACACACACACACACACACACACACACACACACACACACACACACACACACACACACACACACCAACGAGCGGTGTAATTTAAATAAATAATTGTTAGCCTAGATCTAATGTTCCGTTGGTCTATAACATGGTACAGACGACGTTGTTTTGTCTCACCAAAGCACATGCAGCACCCATACTGTGATAAATTAATAATAGGCTACATGTAACAGGTTGTCACGTTGGTGACAACTGTCAGGAACAGAGGAGGAGGACAAGTGAGGGATCTTTGACAATAAAGACAAAATCACAATATATAGCACTCACCCTCACAATCACAGACGAAAGCCCTTATATTGTGATAGTTTTAAATTATAACACATTGCGTTGACTTTGACACACTTGCACCGCTTGACTGCACATCAACCCATAGGCTATGTAATATAGGCTAGTCGATGTGAAGTCTCGACTTGACTCATGCAAGCTGAAATTAATAATGTAACACTGCAACTATATACCCTACCCTCCCTTGTTTTCCCAACATACTATATAGTAGCCTAAAGACAGCGACGCTTGCACCTATACGTATACACACTAGACTTTCGACAAGTGTACTAGACCTATACTGCATCTTTTACTTCCGATTATGTTGCTCTGAAATTGCAGAGCGCAAATGTGGGGCGGGGAGAATGATCAGAGAAGAGAACTGAACTTTGTCCGAGAATTATAATATACGCCCAGTCAAGGCATTGACCAAAATATATAGCAGCCAGCCATACGGCGTTAACGTTCGATAAAATAGGCTAATTGAACACTACTACACTTGCCTACCCAGCATCGTCCGTGATGGTCACAGCTGTTCCAAAAGTTACCGTTGAATCCCTAATGCTGTATTATTTTAATCCATTAACTCAAATAGCAATTTAGGCGCATAAGTTAAGATACCACGGCGTCAATGTAAAGCATGTTCAGCACAAGTAGGCCCCTACTAGCTTTGTTTAAAGTGAAAGCACTTGAAAATGATATGACAATGACAGTCTTTAT